>NC_071530.1:140173107-140476137 GCF_026979565.1 Vidua chalybeata
AAAGTTCTCAGTGGCTTCCATGAACACTTGATCTCAGTGCTCATTGATATCATCTTGTGGAACCAGCTTTTGCCTGAAGAACTTTTTCTGCTGACTATTATGTAAAATGAGATTATTTGGGTATACAAGATCTCTGATGAAAGTTCAGTTATTCTGTTCTGTTGAGGGTGCTGATTTCCCTTAGAAGACAGACTGCCAGCAGAACCCACAGACACCAGCTGTTCTCTCTCTTGTTGAATTTGGATAATGCTTGTGCTGCAGTCATATCTCCATTTAGAGGGTTAACTACAAACCATCTGGACAGACCAGTGATAACCCCATTGATGGCTGCCAGGCTTTGCTGCAGCTTCTAGCACCCAACATTACTATGCTGTGCTTGCAGCTTGCTATTGCCAGTCCTATCTGTCAAAGTTCTTAGCTGTCACTTTCATGGAGCATATGAACAACTTCCTTTACAGACCCTGAACAACCAATTCTATAATATTTTTTACTTTGTGGAATATAAAGCTTTTATAAGACTTTGTTTTGACATACACAAGATTACAAGATTGTTCAGTGCAAAGAGGTCATAGGTAAATTCAGTCAAACTGCACTGCATGTTTATTTGTAATGCTAAATTCAATATTTTTACAGTAGCTGGCAAAAGATTGCAGACTATCTGTCAGCAGACTTCGTATCATCAGATGATATAATGAAAATTATTGATTTAAATGAGCTCTGGAGAGGAAAGATTCAGATGTGGGAAAGAAAGGTAAAATAACTTCTATTTTATTCTTACAGTGATTATTTTTTAAAACACCTGTGTACCTCACTTAAAGCTTTTATATTGCAGTGCATTTTATGCCCTAAGCCAAATTTGGTTTCAACTATGTAATTCAAAGTAATGTGTGATGTGTCTGGGTGGGTGGCAGGATGAAAGGGTAAGTGAGATCAATGCATCAAGATCTGAACTTCAGAAATCTAGATTCTCCCCTCTGAAATATTTTTCTTAAAAATTACTGTTCAAAATTAGATTGTTTTGTATCTATCACAAATCATTGTCATGTAACTGTAACTCATTGTTGCAAGTTGTGTCTAGTGTTTCTGCAAAACCTGAGAGCTTTGTGACATTGTTTACATTTTCAGTATTATGGTTTGAGATTGAGTAGTTGGTTATGTAAGTCTAGAATTTTTTTCTTGGTTTTACAGATCTAATAAAAAATAATATTAATTGTTAAAAGTAGTAACACATCTAACTGGCTAACGAGAAATAATTTCTATCTCTTTTTGACACATTTATTGTCTTTTTGTTTTTTTTCCAGTTTGAATCGGGAGTAGATTTTCCAGAATTCTGTATAAAGAGCACTTCAGCCAAGACATTCAGGACTGCAAATTTAAGGTCCTGCTTTGCTGTTAAAAAGGAGTGGCAATTGAGGAATACTGATACTTTGCCAGAAGCAAGTATTATTCTTGAACTTTCTTGGAGTTTTACAGGTCATCTGTTTTACTTTCTGGAGAAAATTAGTAATTGGGGAAACCTTAGTTAGAAGCAAAAGTTAAGTGTAGAAGTAATGATTGGGTAAAATTGAGGAGTACTACTTTTGTACATATATGTTGTCAAAAATGGTTCTTAAAACTTCACCTGTTTGTTCCTAGGAATACAATACCAGATTTTTTTCAAGTAGAAATCAAGACTTTGTTCAGTTTAATACTCAAAATAGTTAAAATATGAATTCTGTATTTATCTAACCCTTCCCACTTAATTTTAGAAGTTTGAGTTTGGTTTTTTTACACTCTTGCTGTTTCATGTTTTCTACTAGAAGCAGGTAATTGATGGGAACTCCAGAATCATATGTATTAATGAAAACAAAAATGAGTGTTAGGAAAATTGGAGTTTGTTACTTTCATTGTTAAAACATGTGCGTTTTGTATTGCATTTGTCCGTTCCTGGTAGATCATATTTTATTTTGGGTAAGAGTTAGAATTCATTTGATGCCCACTGTTGACATTCTACAAAATCAGATTTGTTAAAAAAAAAAAAAAAACAACAAAACCTTCCTCTTTTTTAATATAATTTAGTGTGGTGTTGTGAAATGTTTTTGTATTGCTTTATACCTCTTTCAGATGTTATCTGCAAGGGTAATGCCTCCAGCAAAATGCTCGAGGAACTTCTGCTGATATAACATCCTGTATAGTGTTATATATTTAGGTTTTTATTTGATCTCTTTTCAGGTTTTTCATTATTATGGTCCTGCATTGGAATTTTTACAGATGGTGGTGCTCTCTGATCTACCTTCCATTTTTATATCAGATCTGGAGTTTGAGCTGTATCCTTTTTTCAAGGATCTAAACTACTACTGATAATTGTCTATAGCAGAAAGAAAAAGATCAGCATCTACCCATGCAAGCAGCAGACAGATGAGCATAGGCAAGGGCTCATTCCGTGCTAACCTGACAAAATAATCATAGTGATTCTTCACAACTGGATTTTTTAATTTTGAAATTTAAATTACATTAGCAGTACCCATGTGTTGATACTATTGCACGTATAATTTGTCTGTTGATGTGCATGATCTTTGTGGGAAAATAATAGAGAAATGTTTATTCTGTGTAATTTTAAAAAAGCCTCAAGCCCTTCTATTGAATGGATGTAGCATGCTTCACAAGATAGGAACATTTGTTTACAGACCATGTTTTTATTGTGCAGTGGCAAAATGTGTGGCAAGGTTTAGCAGAGGAGTTCTCTTTTGAGTGTGTGTGCTGCAGAGATCTCAAGATATATTACTATTGGTTTCTAAAAGTATGTATTTTGGTCCTAGTGTTGGTGTACCAATAATACCTTAGGATGTATAAGCTTGCTATGATTTTAAATATATAAAGATCTGTTTCTGTCAGGCTAGAATAGAGATGTCAGTGGGGTATTTTGTCATATAACATTTTCAAGTATCACTTTATCTGTAAAGGTGAGTTTTTTATGTTTTGTGATACTGTAGTATCAAAATCTAGATGCTTGCAGTGCTTCTTTCAAATATGATGGTAACCTGATTTGTAAAATAGAGGTGCATAGTTCTTTGTGAAGATGAGATTCCTTAAACTGTTCTGTTCAGGAGCCTGTCAAGAAAGAATACCAAGGAGACATCTACACTGCTTTTAGACCAGATTTCTTTTCTCTCTGGCAAGGTAAATTTTTTTATTTATGTATAGCAGAAAAATGAAGGTATGTGTATTGCCTATAAAAGTTGTGGGAATAATATTTTTAAACCTAGCCTCTGTCTAAGCTTCTTCAATATTTAGTTCTAAAGCAAAAATGGATTTCAAAGGTCCATGCTATACATACCCACTGAACAGTTTTCTCTTTATCTCTGCTACGTTTCAATCTCCTAAAACATTTTCTAATCCTATCCTGACAGATAATTTCTGTGCTATCATAATTGAGCTATTGATTTTTTTAGCAAAAGGCAGGCATGTGTGCAGCCTACAAAATATATCTAGGTACTGTGAAATGGTAAGCTTTTTTATTTTATATGTGCATATTCTGATTCTGGATAAAAAGAGTTCATTAAACATTTACATTCCTACTTTTTCCCTCCTTCCCCTGCCTTGGAATGATAGTGAGATTATTCATAGCCAGAATAATAGTTTGAAGATGTTTTTCCTGAACATTCTATCACCTTTACATACAAGGTAATACATCTTGTTTAGGAAAGATTTTTAGTGTTTATAAAATAAATCTATGGCATTCAAAACAAAACCTGCACTTTGAAAATGGTGATATAATTATTATGAATAACATATGTTTTTTTTTGTTTCCTGTGGAGATGGTATCCCATTATCAAGCTGTATGTTTCATTTTCAGTTTGTTATTTGGGTTTTTAGTAACTCTTTTTCTCCCCTGCTACTCCATTCTCCATTAGCTTAGCCGGAAAATAAAAAGGTTTTTTTCTAATGCTGTACCAAAAATATCTTTTAAAATGGTTTTATATTGGTAAATATCCCAGGTAATCTTCACCTTACTTAAGAACACTGAACACTTGGTCATACACCTTTTACAGTCGAAGGGCTCACATTTCTACTAGTCTTTTTAAAGAAGAAGCCCAAACAGTGAAAACACATTCTCAGGTTACTTTTCAGAATCTGCACATGTTGAATTGAATATATTTTGAAAATAACAGTTTCTCATAGGGATTTTTTTCAGTCTCCTACTGGAAATACTGCACGTTTGTAAGCTTTTCTAATACCTGTAATAGCATTGCTTTATTGCTGGAGTATTCAAATATTTCTGCAATTTTTCTGTTAGTGCTTATTGGCCTGAAGTCTATGTAGAAACATAGACATAGTGCAGTATCTGGTTAAGGGAGAGGGGTAATATGTAGGAAGGAACAAAAAAAGGAATTTTTTTTCATAGGAATGCAGTGTCACTGATGCCAACTATTCTCTTTGAGTTCTCTTTTCATTCTGGATACTGCTGTGCAAAAACATTTGTAGCCAGGTTATGGAGACACTTGCAATACATAATAAATAGCTTTTTATGTATGAAATGGAAATCCAGCAGTTAATGATCTATCAATTGGACCAAAAAGAAAACACAATTTTAACAGCTTTTGTGTCAAATGCAGTTCCATTTTGATTGATGTGAATGACAGATATGTTAAGTGGAGCTGTTTTTCTTCAATTAAACTAGATTTGAAGTAATGTTAAATCAGTAGCTCAAGAATGAAGTGTAAATTAGGTTTTACTAATATTGCATGTCTTATATTTGCTCTCCTTATTTAGGTGGGAGCTTTATTTACATTGCCATGTAATGTAAGCAGTGTAGTGATCCCCTCTCCTGCCCAGCTGAGCACCAAGAAATGGAAGGAATATATGTCTAAGAAACCCAAGGTCATTTCTGGTACGTGTCTTTTGTATATATGTGTGTGTGTGTGTGTGTATATATATATGTATATATGGTGAGTTTTTTCTGTACATTTCTGAGATTCTCTTTCTAACTTCAGTGAAATGAAGTCAGTGATTGTAATCTTCATTGACACAAGAAGATTTGATGAATGCAAGTTCAGCTATGCAAACTTGTAGGAAGAAAAATTGTAACATTATGACAAGCTTTGGGGAAACAAGGCATATCCTTTAAACCATTTTTGTGTCCTATCTGTCAGTTAAGATCTAATTTCCACACATCTTTCTAAGGTGATTGTAAAATCCATGGCACAGAGGTTTACTTCTGCAGATGGAATTCCAGTCTGCTTCACTGAGGTACTTCCCTTCTTGTTTAAGCATTTCCAGAGGTTGTTCAGTGCATTTGCATTTAATTTCAATCTCTTCCTGGGAAAATACAGACTATTAAGAAGTGCTGAATTGCCTCCATTCACTTGCTAAACCTGTGGTTGAGAACGTGCTCCCTGTAGGGCTGCAGTGATGGCAGCTGACTCTCACACCCTGTGCCAGTGCATAGAAATCTGATTCAGAAAGTGGGAGAAAAGAATCAGTGCAGACCAAGGCCAGGGGAAGTTTCTTAGTCAGCCCTGCAAGTGGAGGCACTGTACAAGCAGTGACTGTGAGGTTTGCAGGCACTTGAAAACATCAGGTTAAAAGGAACTTGGTGGTACATCAATGCTTAATGTACACAGTGTCTAGGACACAGTGAACTGCTGAATTTTGCCTTCTTTCATAATCTCGTTGTTTATTCATAGTCTAATATGTAATTAATGTAGATTCCAAGGAACAGTGACTATTTCTGTTGCCAACTTAAGAAATTTTTTAAACAAGTATGCAGATGAGGATGGCTCATATTGGTAAATTATATTTTTTCAGGTTTAGGGGCAGGAAAGAATTGAGAGTTGTATATGAAGTTGTATATGTATTTTTGAAAAAAAATGAAGAGTTGTATAACAGGACAGAAGCTTAATTATGGAATGGGTACTGGCAGTGTTGCCTTTTTCCCAAACTGGAAATGAAACTTGAGATAATTTTAGCAAAGAGGTAATATAAAAGAGGATCTTTAATGAAGGCCTTCAGAGGCAGTTGTGGAATGATGACCACAAAAGCCCACCCTCCCAGGGGTGAGTACATTTATAGGTTTTAGGAAATTAGCATAATTGATAAAAAGCACTTAGGAACACAAGTGGTAATGTAATTTCCCCAAGGTCAAACCCCTTCTCTGGAGTCCCCCTTCAGCACTAGTTGTACTTTGTCCATGAAAATGTATCTTGAAGAGTTGTTCTGGGCCTTGGTTCTCAGGAAGAACCAAGATAGCATGGGGCCTTGTACCTGCTGGGGCTTGGAGCTCTGCAATTTGTTTTGTCTTTCTGCTTAGGGAAAGGCCATGGAAAAGTATTGGGAAAACTAGCTACTAATACAATAGTTGACAGAGTTACAAATACATGTGTGAAGAATACAGAGGACATATAAAAGCAAAAAGGCAAAACCCAAACGGCATCAGCATTATATAGATTTAAAGTTATCTCTGCATGTTTGGAATGTATATTACAGAGGGTGTAGAGCTGGTCACAGCAGCAGCATTTGTATTTGTTGGAGAGATACTACTGATGCAGTCAAATGAGCACAGAATCCCCAGTGTCTGCAGGATATTTGTCCTTTGCTCCAGTTGAAAGGTTTTGTACAAGTATTAACTATTTTGTGATCAGTAATACACAATAGGTTCTTATTAAGGATCTTGAGTAAAATTTACAATAGAAGGAGAAACAAGGCTTTTAAAATGTATTTTCTTGTTTAATTGAAAACTGTTGATATTTTAGTGGCTACCACTGATCTGACTATACTAAGGATTAGTGAATCCTTAATCTCTTCCATCTGTGGGAAGGTATAATTCTTGGTATTGGTAGTTCTTAAATGCTAAAATTAAAATGCAAAATAAAAGTTTACTCATGAGGAATCAGCTTTGAGATGCCAAGATAAACTGGAAAAGGAATATATTTCAAATGACATGGGAAACAGGACAATACATCAATGTTTTTGGAATATTTTTTCTTTATTGTTCTTTTTTCTTTCTCTAAATTTATGTATTGAAGTGGTGGGGTTTCCCCTCTTTTCCCATGTCCAACTATAAATTTTCAACAAACACAGGAATATATTATTTGTTGCTAATAAAAATTTATGATACTAATAAATGTTCCTGTAGAGTTAATTATTGAGACAGTACTGCAAATATCTTAGGAAATTAAAATATTTGACTTTTGAAACTTAGCAATCAAGGTAACGAATACTTCTTCATGTACTATGTCTTCCAAGGTGCTATAAATTTTTTTCTGTGTGAAAAGATAGCAAACCCATCCTTTCACTGTTACTGTCAGGTACCACATTAATTTACTTTCAAAACTCCATACTATATGCCAGTGTTCAAAAATAGAATGTCTTTATCTTTCATCCAGGCACAAGGGTAAAGCAGGGAGTGAAGCTTTTATTAATGAATAATGCAGTGTCCTTGGGAAGAGTGTGTACAATACTTCCTTTTCTTCTACAGTTGTATGTTTGTCCATTGAACACTTACATTATTTTGACGCACGTATGCAAAAAGACCTTTTTTTACCCAGCAGAACAGAAACTTCTCTTTGTTGTTTCATGGTAAAAATGTAACTTTGGCAGTGAAAGGTTTGCCTGTTACTTAGCCCAGGTAAAGAACTCTTGGTTGGTGGTTAGTAAGATTTCTCACAGAACAGAAGAAAGCAAATGAAAGAATTTTGATGGTGGATTATAGTTTGTTTTAAAGATGTTTTCCTGAGGGGGTTTCCCAGTTATGTCTTGTTTGTTAAGTTCCAGAAATTGAACTGAAAGGAGAATCTTGCCGATATTATTTCTTGATACAAGGCAACGGCTCTGGAGGCTGTAAAGCAACCTTGATTCATTCAGCTGGCCAGATCAATGGGATGGCCACTCTTGCTGCAGTAAATGGAAAGCTAAAGGCAAAAGCAGAAGAAGCAGAGTCAGGTAAGAGTAATCACTTTTTTATTAATGAGTGTCTGAGTGCAGGCAAATGGTAAGTTCTAAATTTCCTAAGTTCCTTTTATTCACTCATGTCATATTGGGAGAAAACAAGGAGGAATATTACATCTTTTATGAAAGTGTCTTTTAAGAATATTTTTCCAGATCCATAAGAAAATATAGTAAGAGCTTATTTATTCACAGAATTTACTGCTATCAAATTTTTAAAATTGACTATGCAAAGTTATTGTCAGTCATTTCTCATAATTGAGATTAGTTGAAATTCGTTTATTGTAAAGGAACATACAGGTAATATTGCAAAACAAATTCATGAAAGCTTAAAGTTTAGAAAGTGTGTGTTGTTGATGTAAAGACTGACCAGCCCATGCCAAAAATCTAGGTAAATATATCTTGAAAGTCCTGTTTCACTGATGATTTAAAATAAAAGCTGCAAGGCAGTGGACAAGTTGAGTTTTATCCCCTTCAGTCCCTTTGCCAATGTCCATGTTACTAGAGAGGGTTTAGGGTGTGAGCTGGCACTCCTATCCTAACTGCTCCACTAGGGAAGAGCAGGTATGCAGCCATTTATCATGGAGCAGTTGTCATGTTACAACTACACCTACCAGATAACTCTACTAACTCCTTTATTTGTTTCAATAACAATGGCAGAGAAAAGGAGCACAGTGACCTGCATCTTATCCACTTAATTCCTTATTATTGAAATAAATCTGTGTATGGTATCACTGACTATTCAGCCATTTATCCTAATTAAAATCCCATTAGTACAGTGTCAGAAGACTGAAAGTCCTTGACCATATGTTGGGAGAAAACTTTCCTTTCCTCGTATCAAACTTAGGATCTTTTTACCTTCTTTAAATGTTAGTCATGTTAATTGTGTTGTCATTATACTGGTTTTGTATAGAAATTCAGAAATACTAGTCAGGCATCTCTTTGAAATTATCCTCCCGGTGTTCAATTGGAATTAATTTGTTTGGTTCTTCAATTATTAGCCATACTTGAAAGTCTGGTTGTTTCTTTTGAATATGAGATTATGTTTCCCATGTTTAAACTTTCTATTAAGTAATGATTCCAAAGAGAGATTTGTAATAAAAATTTCTCCTAATCTGTACAGGCTTTCCTATTTCTGACTTTATCAAGTCTCTGCCAAGCTATTGTGGAGAAGAGATTGTACAGAGAGAAACAAAACTGTCTCATCTCCAAGTGTTTGCCTTGAAGGAGTATCTCAGTAAGTAATGGGAAAGCTCTGGTAATTCGCAAACTAGTATTTAAAATGTCTTTATTTCAAATTGGATGGGATGGCTCACCTTACAAAACTGAAGTTGACAACCAAAGTGTGTTGATCATTTTGTGAAGAAATAGCAGAAGTTTCTTTTTAAAATTTGAAGTACATCCATGATTATCTGTCAGATAATGTAAAATAGAACACTGAATTAGTGTTGGTGGTTGTTACATGAATACTCTGAATTTTTGAGCATAGCGTTGAAATAATTCTATACAATTCTGTGATGATCTCTCCAAAATCCTTTACTGCTGGATATGTCTTCTACCAAAATAAGAGTTCTGGTCTGGGTTTTTCAGTTTTTTAAAATTTTATTCTTTGAAAAGTCTTAAGCAGCAGAGGAAAACCATGCATTGGAGATTTGTTAGATTTATCATGATGCATCATTCATAATAAAAACTGGAAGGACCATCTTCCTTAGATTTTTATGACTTTGCAGAGAAGTACATTTGAGTGTCCTGATATTTTTTCATCTTAAGTCCATTGCTTAAAGAGACTCAATTAAAAGAAAAAATGCTTCAGAGAGATTGGCTGGCTTATTGAAAATGACATGCTGTGGAGGTGATTTAAGTGTATTATCATTAACAGAATAGCAGTTTAAAGAAAACAAGATTTCTCTGAGTAGTCTTGTCTCCCACACCACACCCCCTGCTAACTTAGTCATTCTCAGATTCCTGTCTGCTTCAGTCCTGAGGCTGGGCCTGCTTTAGAGCTTGTGTTTTAGTTTGTTTTGAGTGGGTCACCTGTTTCCATTGAGAGACTGAGTAGGAGCAGTTGGGATTCACTGATTGTCCTAAATCATACCAGAAGTACCTGACCCTTGATACTATGACCAAAGAGACCAGAACAGGCTATCAGTTTTACTGGAGCCCTTCACTTTTAGTCTCAGCAAGTCCAGGTGATTGTCTCTGGGGGATTCAAACCTGGATATACTCAGAAATGCATATATCCAGAAGTTAAAGGACTGTAAAAGTGTGAATCACATGTGACTTCAGCTATTCTCACTGCTGTTTTTTCACTTGTCTTTGGAATAAACCTCCCGTATCTTACTGGTACAATGGTAAGTGTCAAGTTAACTTACTTGTGTTACTGGTTTTGGATAGAGATTTTCTTGTGTAATTGTTTTTTAGCAGGTACCTGTTCTTTGTTACTTAGCAGAGACCTTTTATTTTTTCTTTTATAGAGAGAAAGGAATTGACCAAGCAGCCTGTAGTTATTTCTACCAATGAGCTTAAAAGCTTATTAAAACTCACAAGAGAATGTTTTTTGGACCTGTGCAGCACTAGTCTTCCTAAACCTTTTCTACAGAAGGTCTGCAATAAAACAAGGTCATGCACTGTGACTTGTGGTAAGTGTTTTTATTTACAAAATATGCTGTTTATTTTCTTTGGATGTTTTCTCATACTGGTCATCAATCTTTTACTAAAAGGAGTAAAGTCTTTTTACTAAAAGAGAAAAACATGGAAGCAAAAGTAAAGTAGCTTTCTAAGATTATTTTGCAAACTGAAATTACCCTTGCATTAGCTATTTCCTTTTTCTACCCTGACAAAAAAATTGTCCAGAAAACATTTCTGATTGCATCACCAGATAGATTTTTATTTACATACTTTTAGAGATATGCATTGAGGAATATTTATATATAAAGGACTGTATATCTATTTCTTTGAGGAATAAGATTCTTTATTTAGGGTTATCCAACATGTATTTCTTGCAGAGCCTGATTTAATAGAGCCAAATCGATTGGAGTGGCCAGAAAGACACGTTCTTCAGAATTTGGAAAACTTTGAAAAAAACAAACAAAAAATGAGGTAATAATAAAATACTGGAGATTTTCTTTGGAGTAGCCATTGAACTTTACTATAGAGGAACTTTATATGTTGATAACCATAGTGTAAACTGTTTACACATATTGATAATCTTTCAAAGAAAATATTGCTTAACGCTAAAACTATTTTTCTGTCCATTTCTAAGGGTATAATTTCTTGGTATTTAAAGAATTATTGTTTTGATTTTTATTGACTAAATGCAACTGGAAGATAGCTAAAAGTGTAATAGTTCTAAAACTAAATTACCAAAATGCCACTTCTAGAAAATAGTAGCCATGGTAGGAAAACATACAAAGCTTTGTATTTCTCCCAATATACCCTAAGTAATAGAGATAATTTAGCTGTTTTTGTCAACATGTGCAGTGAGATCTAATCTGCTCATATTTCCTAAATAGTCAGCTGATATCATATATCCATAGTTGATAGTCAGTAGTTGATATCATATATCAAGTAGTCAATAGTTGGTATCATATATCAAGTAATTTTGCAGTCAAAGAGCCTACTGGCTTTATGTTTGAAATTTATAATTAGTTATGTTTTGCCTTCAGTACTGTTCAAATGAAACCCATAGATGTTTGTGTCACTTAAGACAGCCCGTTGATTTCAGTCAAGTTCTCACTTTATGTAAGACTTGTCAAGGAATGTTTAGGTTGGCCATTAGAAAAAGGTTTTTTACCCAAGGTGTGGCTGGGCACTGAACAGGCTCCCCAGGGAAGTGATCACATCACCAGCCTGGCAGAGCTCACGAGGAGTTTGGACAATGCTCTTGGACACATGGTATGACTCTTGGGGATGTTGCTGTGCAGGGCAGGAGCTGGACCCAATGATCCTTGTGGTCCCTTCCAACTCAGCTTGTGCTGTGATTATGTGACTTAATGGTTTTTGGTGTTCATGTCCCTGCTGACAGACCTGTCGAACCAAGTGTCCAGCTGTCCTTTTCTGAGTCACTTCCATCCCATTTCTCTCTTTCAAGTACCATAGTTGGCCACGGCTTAGATTGGAGTTCTGCATGTGATAAATTCTCACGTTAGCTTTCTCATGGTGGTATTATTATTATTATCATCATCATTATTATTATTATTATTGGCTTTTGTTTCTCAGACAGGCAAGTTCTTCCTTTTAATTAGCTGTTGAAAAGATTCCTGAAGGACTTTTCTGTTACATAGTTGATGTTTATTTTATTGCTCATAATCTGAACTGAACATCTTTCTTATCCTGTATCAGGATACAATGTATTTCTTACAAAGGGAGGAAAAAGGGAGAACTTTGACATTCTTGATTGAAGGCACTAAAAGAAGAGTGGAAGGTTGCATGCAGTAGTGGCTTTATTGTTCCTTTCCTAGATATTGTATATTTTTCAATTTTTTTTAATGGGAACCAATTTTTGGTCAAAAAAATAGAAAAAAAGAGGTGAATAATCTTCTTCCCATGTTGTATTTCATAATCAAGCTCTAAATTCTTGAAGAAATTACTTTCTTCAGTTGAATTTTAGAGAATTTGCACCAATTACCATGTTCTTTATGATTAACATTTTTGTGAACATTCTCAAGGAGCAATTTTGTTCATTTCACTCTGGTATTAGTTTAATTGCTCCAGAGTAGCAATGATTTAATAGTTTTTTAAATGCCATGAGTTTATAAAAAAAAAAAAAAAGAAAAAAACTGTCTTAGATTGGTCTTTGCTCGCTGTCTTTTTTGCAGAGTTCCTCTGTTTGCACATTCACCTGAGCAATTGCTGGGGCACAAAGACAGCCAGCGGGAGTCCCTGACGTTGCTGGATGCTAAAGAGCTGCTCAAGTATTTCACCCCAGAAGGGCTGCCTGTGGGGGATCTCCAGCCACTCCAAGTTCCCAAGCGGTATGATCAGCATGTTAAAGCCACTGGAGACCAAACTCAGAGCTGATGCAAGGGGATGTAAATAAAGGTGGAATGGCAGTCAAAAAATGGCCAAACTGGATTTGAATTTATAACATTCTTACATCACATGCCTACCAATGAAATCAACTATTTTGGTCTCCAGTTAGTATTGCTGTTTAGTTCTTTCAGAATCTGAAATGGCTGGAGATGATGATCTTGGTCCTAGGCATTTAAATAACAAAATCATCACCTGAAGCACAAACTTGTTACTTGTTACAGGTAGAGAGAGCCCTGCCAAGCTGCTGCTGCCTTATGTGTCCATTTCCAAAAGAGTATTTCTAGTAAAGCAGAGGCTACTGTGGTAGAGCTTTAATTTTTTTGGTGTTATTTCTTTCAGTGGAGGGGGAGTCTAGGTGGGAAGACAAAATAAGAAAAGAAAATAGCTGAGCCTATTTAACTGCGTTTGTCTCCTGTCATGCTTTTTATGTGGTAAAGTGCTACTTGAAGGAAACTTACGTACTCTGGTGGCTTTGCAAATATTCGTTCTTAGTGTGTCTCCTTGTAAGTATTAGTATATTAACCACTGCTTTTTCAGCAGGAAGATAGATACATGGAGTTACTGGAATAATTTTCAGGATCTGAACATCTGTTAGAGTTAAGGCCAGACTCTATAAGAATCAGATAGTGTTTGTAGAAGCAGAACCTCTACTATTTGTGCAGTGTGTCACACTGTTGCTAGGTAGGCAAGACGGTCTTTGCAGTCACTAAAATTATATATGTTGACCGTTTTAATACTGAATAATAGAAACTATGATGCAATTGTTTGATACAACCCTTAATCCTTTTTCAGACTTCATTATATGTAATAAGAGTGCCTGTGCGAGGGAAAGGTTCTGTAGTACTTTGGATTTTCTGTAGGATTTTTGAGACTTCTGTAAAATAGTTGCTGAAGTTCTGAAACTAAACTGAATGTGTTCTGAGCAGAGAACTCAAGCAAATTAGAAAGTATGCAGTAAAGATTTAGAATCTCCTTCTTTGTAATGAGTGCAGAAGATTTAGAATTAAGGCTAAAATATTTTCCTTCCAACTAGTTGTGTGGGAAAGAAGTGAATAATTTTTCACTAAAAACATCTATTTTTTTAGTCTTTGATTTTTTCCAAAGCCTCCAGAGAAGCACTATAGCATAGAATACCTTGAGTGTCCTGAATGATTTGCTTTGAGCTAGAGATGAGTGAGATCTGAATTTGAATTGAGTCCCGCAGAACACTGTACTCTGAGCTGCTCACTCCCTTGGCAGATGCTCTGACTAAATTCTTTGGAATTATGAGGAGCTTTGCACAGTAGGTGATCAAGAACAGTGAGTATGGACCCAAGGATTTTCCTGACCAACAGAAGGATTGAAGAGATTTTGAGAGAGACTGGTGATTTAAAGACATGTTCACTTGTTTTCCGTGTTTGAGCTTAGATAGAAGTTTGATAGATTACAGTTTTGGCTGACAGTTGTTCCAAGTTATCATTTTTCTAGATTCAGTATCACATTTCTCCTGGATGTTTTTCTCAGATTATTCCAGTGGAAATGGTGCAGAGGCAGTCTATATGAATAAAATTTGAAGCAATGTGTAAGTTTCAGATTCTGTTACATCTTGCCTTTGTGTCTTCCCTTCTTTACAGATAAATGTCAGGGTATGTTGAGATCTGGCAGCAAGATCTTTCTATCTGCCTTGAAGTACCCTCAAACAAATACACTCTTATGATTTAGCTGCAGAGAGTTACTAGCTGGAATTGAAATACCCCAAGAAACAAGCCATTCGTTCTGAAGTCTGGGAAAGATGAGTGTTAGGTGAGGCAACAATTTGAAGCTAAAGGGAAGGAATTTGCTGCTTACAGTGCATGATTGATAAATGGGAGGTGACTTCCCAGTTCCTCTCAGTTCATTCTACTACTCAGGTGTCCTATTGTGATATTTGCCTATTTTTATTGGTAAATTGTTTGGAGCAGTGACCTTAACCATCTGAGAGCTTAACCAATGTCTGAGAGCTTCTGTAACAGTAATAGCTCAGTAGGAATTAGTTGAACTTAAATTCTCACATCAATACAGATTTAATTTTCCATTGATGCTTTATCCTAGGGCTTAGCTGCAGGACATGCTGTTTTGGTCTTCCTATGTCAAGGCATTTGTTTCTGATTTTTGGAAGTATAATTTATCCTGATGGTAACCGGTTAAAATAGATCTTTGTTTTTCTCCTTTCAGTGAAAATGCCTTTCTTTTGACACCAGAGCTTACTCCTCGAAAACTCAGAGGTTTGCCTTTTGAAAAAGCAGCTGGATGCCATTATCATGGACTTGAGTAAGTTTCCTGGCTTCTTTTCCCAGATTGATTTTTTAGTTTCCAGTCTAGGTATAATTTTCAAGCAACATGTTAAGGGCATGTTAATTGTGGTTTAAATGTCACTGGTTTAAATTGCAACATTCCTGCCTTGATGGTAATGTAGAAATATTGAAGGTCTCTTTTCCTCAGTTGTACTGCTGTATCTATTCTCAGTGTCTCTGAAAATTTTAATTCAGAACTAAAAATGGCAAGGGAATTAGTACATATCAAGTTCATAGGGAAGCACATGCTTTAAGTACATACATAGTTTCTGCTTTGATATTTAATTGTAGACACTTTCAGACTAGTCAAAAGGTTTAATGAGACCTGCTGTGATGCTACTACCTATATGTTCAGGGAACCTGAAACACCAGCAGGCAAGTGTTGGTAACGATGTTCAAAAGCATCCATATGGCTAGGACTGTTAGTGATTTGTCAAAGCAAACAAATGGGCAAACTGTCACATAATATAGCTGTATAAAAATAGTTTAGAAAAATACAAATATTGACATTGAGGAGAAAGGGAAAAAGGCTGTAGAAATGCTGGAGTAGATAATTAAGCGTAACTCTTCCCTGCAGACAGTCTTATTGCAGTATATATTAAGAAGGGCAGTGGATACCAACCATAGTTAGTTCAGTTTTCGTGCAAACTTGTGCTGCCTCCTAAAATCATATTTTCAGATTATCAGAATTGACTAACAATGCTGCTGGTATTTTTTCCCTATCAGTTTTACAAATAGTTTGATTAATCCTGTGTTTAATATTTGGTAATTTTAGCCAGGTTCTCTAGGGCAACGAAGCACTCCTATCTCTTTAGTTATCACATTTTCTAAACAGCAACTCATGAGCCTGTTAGCCTTTTTAGATTTGTAATAAGTTACACAGAGAGGCAACTGGGTAGAAGAGGGAAATGTGGGAAGAAACCACTTGTCTGTTGTCTGTTGCTATGTGGTATCTTCCTGCCCTGCCTAACCTCAGCAAGGAGTGTGCCTGAGATTTCAAATTAGGCACAGCACAGCTTGTTCTGCCTCTTCTCCTAGCAAAAGATGATAGATATAGACCACAGGGAGGCCTGGGTATTGCGGAGAGGAGGAAGATCCTGGCATGTTAATATTGCAGGGGCAACATGCAGAAGTATGGGAGGGAAGCAGTAGAGTGGGAGGTAGTGTATGACCAGAACATATTGTAACAAGAGTATTGTGTTTATGGGGCAGATGTGTTTGGTACATGCAGTTTTCATCTGCCCAGCTGCTGTATTTATATTTGGAGATAAAATCTTGCAAAAAAGCAAGGAGTAGCAGTTATCTTAGAATGGTTTGAGTTGGAAGGGACCTTAAAGATCATCTAGTTGCAGCCTCCATGTCATGGGCAGGGACACCAACATCCTACATCTTTTTCCCCAGAGCTGCTCTTAATTAATTTTTCACTCAGCCTGTATTTGTGCTGGCATTGCCCTTACCCAGGTGCAGGACCTTGCACTTGGCCTTGTTGAACCTCATCAGGTTTGCACAGGGCCACCTCTCAAGTGTCTGGATGGGATCCCTTCCCTCAAGTGTTGACCATGCCACGGAGCTTGGTGTCAATGGCAAACTACTTTCCTGAAGTCCAGGGTGAGCTTACTGTGTGCTCTCCTTGCTGCCCTGAGGATCTCAAACTCCACTCTTTAATGGTCACTGCAGCCAAGGCTGCCCTTGAGCTTCACATTCCCTGCCACTCCCGCCTTCTTGGTGGGTACAAGGTCCAAGATAGCAGCTCACCTCACCTCACTCAGAGAAGGAAGTTATCAGTGCGTTCCTGGAGCCTCCTGGATTGCCTCTGTCCTAGGTATTGGCCCTCCAACAGATTATTGGGATGGCTGAAGTCCACCATGAGGACCAGGACTTCTGAACATGAAGCTGTTCCTATTTATGATTAAATCAAATTTTTGGTGTAAAGAACACGTGCCAGACACTTGAATGCTGTTTTGCAAAGAGAAAGCAATTGCCATTAAAGCAGTGAGTAAAATGGCAATTTAACTTCTAAAGTTAAATAGATTTTTTTTTAATCTTTGTAGGGTATGTGACTACTCAGGGGACTGAGAATATAAATAAGAAAAATTAAATACCTTGAAATTTTTAAGTTCAGACAACTTACTCTCTTACCAGATAATGAAATTATTTCTGGTGGAAAGTCATCCTCAGCTGTAGAAATGGATTCATCAGCCAGTTATTAGAAAAATTAATTTCTCCCTGAATATGAAAATACTCTGAAGAAAGGGAAAACATCAGAACTGGCAATTTAACATGCCTCCATTTAAGAGATAAAAGTAAAGAATGTGTCTTGCATTCCTAAGAGTAGGAAACATTGCTGAGCACTTTGAAGGCTGGGCTGAGCAACAGCTCACACTGCTCAAAACAATTTGTAACAAAGAGGCTGAAATAATACAGGATTTACTGTTACCTTTCCCTGCACTACAGTAAGTTACTGGGCGATGAAACACTGTTCTCTTGCAAGGAATCCTGGAAATCATTTATAACAGAGAAAAGTTAGTTAAAACACATGTTGTGTCACCTCATGTGTATGTTTCACTGAGTTAGCACTTGTTCATTTGTTATCTTTCAGCCCCACTGTAATCAATACAGTTTGTTCTGTTGATTTGGTTGATTAAACCACTTATTCAGTGTAGTCAATAGGAAGCTTGTGCTTGATAAGTGCTACTTTTTTTGTATTTTTAGTACTTAAAAAATGTGAATCTCTCATACAGTAGTGTTTATCTCAGACAAAGCTAAAAGTTGCATTTTGAAGAGTTTGTTCAAGGAAAAAAATTCTGCTAATGGAAATCTTATAAGAACAGGATAAAGAGTTAGAAATAATATATAATTCTTTGTTAATAATATATAAATAATATATAAGTTTCTTTGTTGGAGTTGGACTTAAGTATAGCAAAATCCATCAGGGAAATATTAATTTATTGGGCTGTTAAGAGTTGTCTTTCAGAACAGTATACCAGTTCAAACAAAAAGAAAAAAGGTTTTGGAGTTCACATGACTGTCAGAAGTAAGTTCTCCTGATTGTAATAAATCAGAGACTTTCTCTCACAGATATCTCACTCAATTTCAATTTTAGATATTGTCTTGATAACAGAAGAGCCTTGGAGAGAGATGTGGGATATGCTGAACTTCAAACTCGTCTAATTCGCTATGAAACTCAGACTACTTGCACCAAAGAGTGCTGCCCTGTGCCACTTGTCTTGAGTCCTCTCCCATCTCCTGCAGTCTTGTCAGAGCCTGGAAGTGTCCCTGATGGAGAGACTTTACAAAGTGAATTCAAAACAGAGACATCAAGGCTAAAACGCAGATCAAAAGACCTGGATTACTTTTATCCCAAGAAAAGGTAATGCACTGAATGAAATGAATCTTTAGCATGAAATGTTTCAGTACTCTCTTGTGAACTGCATCTTTTCTTTCATTTCAAAATGTTTCAGTGAAGCTATCTAGACAAATGTTCTACTTGTTTAATCCTCTTCTGTAGTTTCATTTTTTCTTCTTAAGTGTGATTTCTCATCAATGGCATTAGATTAATTAAAACCATGCAGCACAGGCACACTTTATTTACAGATTTGGGGTTATATCTTGCAGTCTCAAGTGCCTTTGAAAAGATGACAGCCTCGTCTAGGACTGAAACAGTCAGTGCTCCTGTACTACAAATGAATAACTAAAAGTTTAGAAAGCCAAGGATTGTACAAACAGAATAATTGAATTTCTAATCCAAAGGACTGCTGGCATAAGATGACCTACCAAAATTCAATTTTACTGTCAGCCTTGTTTATTAAAGTCTTTTCTGGAAGTTTAGTTTTTAAGATTTCCCTTTGTACCTTGTCCTCACTCTGAAGATGCAAACTCTGTTGCTGAATAATAGCTGCTAGGTAACACTATTTCCAAATTCACTTTTTTACTGTAGTACTTCACTTCTTCCTTATTTCCAGTTTGATACCCTTTGCATTCTAATCACAATAAGCCTTTAACAGAGGTCTGGTTTTAGAAATATATATATCTTTTGCAGATTACTGAATAGTTATAAAAGAAGATGTGATTATACTTAACATTTTGTAAATTGGAGTTTGGAATTACTAATGCTCTTACAGTTGAAGGATCAAGGATTACAATGTTCCCGTAGAATTCTAATGCCCAAATTCTTGTAGTTAAAGATGAGTTGTGACATTCCTGTAGGGCCAAGAGAAATGTGATAGTTTCAAGACGTTTTGATCATCTGAAGACTGGAGGCCAATTCTCTTCCCAAGAGTTTTATTTTCTTAGTTACCTGATTTCTTCAATTTGTTTCTAGACTGTTTTTAATCAGAGGTGTAATGGGTCTACATATCAGAGTCCAATCCAGTCAGCAGAGTGTTCTTCTAATACAAAAAAATTTACAGAATAGAATCCTGTCTTCCTGTCTGCTGTTTTCAGATGTTGTTTGCAGGAATGCTCAGTACCTACTGCTCTAAAGCAGCAGCCTCTCTAGCAGAAACAATGGCACTAAAAGAGTTGGTAAAAACCTGAAAGTTATTTTTATTGGGTTTTTTTACTATTCTTTGTAGGCTAACCAAATCTGAGAGTACAGACTCGCTCCTGTCTCAGGCAAGTGGAAGCAGCAGGAGTCACTGTGCAGTTGCTGTGACGAGGAAGCGCTCTGAGAGATCCGTGTCTGTGGCTGCAGTGCCATCGAAACTGCCCGGCCAAGGCCACAGAGCAGCCACCAGCGCTGGCTCAGCTGCAGAGCCTGAGGCCACAAAGCCAGAGAAGGAATCGAGATCCCAGAAACACACGAGGGTAAAAATCCACCTTGTTCTCTTAGTGAAGAAGAGCTGTTTAACTTCTTTCCATGGGATTTGATTTGTAAAACATTTTTAACTCAAGGTGAACTATCTTCATCTGTATTTGCTACTGAATTTCATTCTGTTCATTTGTGTAAGTAAATCCTGAAGGCACTGAGGAGAGTGCTGCAGAAGCAAAGAATGAAAAAGTGTGCAAAGCAAATTTTATCATGTCCAGAAAATTAAGACTGAGAGAGATAACAATGAGGAATAAAAAAGGTGGAAATGAATAGCAATTTATAGGAGTTATGAGATATAGATGATTAATATAAAACCTAAAGGCACCAAAGTGATATATGTTCTGGAAGGGTCAAAGGCATTGTGGAGGAATAGACTAGTCTGAGAATAAAGAGATTCCCGTAGTTCTTCTATAAATCCATTAATTGAGATAGCAGTTAAATGATTTGGTGGAATAATGTTTAATTAATAGCTGTGCATATTAGGAATGCCTCTTCTAAAATATAATACACAAAACTGTTTCTGACTTGGTGATACAAATTTTAAATTAATCCCAGGGTAAAAGGAGAACACTGCAAGAATGTTAAGGTACTGTCAAAGGCAAGATGGAATAGTCCAAGGAAGCATAAATTGGTGTGATTCATTCAGATCTACAGCAGAGTTTAAACATCTCTGATGTAAAGAATGTCAGAGGAAATTTTCTAGTGAGATTTTTGTATCAGATTTTATTTTTTTTAAATATGTATGCATCAAACAAGGGAATATCAGTACAGCAAAAAGTGATCATTTTATATATATTATTTTGGAGAAGAAAAAACCAAGATAATACTGACATCTTTTTTATCTTCCAAGCTCCATTTGACTGTTCACTGATCCTTGATATGTAAGCATTTTCTTAATTTCTTAAAATGAAGGAAATGGAAATAGATTGTTAAATAACTCTGCTCCAGTTCAGGCAGTGAGCTGATCACGTTTGGCAATAGATTAAAGACAGGCAAGATCACAAAATGTCAGGTTTTCTGTGTTGGGCTTTTTTGCTTCCCTTGGACAATTTTTTGTGTCAATAGTTGGGATGTACTTCTGAGTGTGTTTCATCTGTTTCCAAGATGCTGAAGGAGGTGGTTGCTAAGACTCTTCAGAAACATGGAATTGCAGAGGATCATAAGTGCTTTCCATCATGCAGCCAGCGTCTATTTGAGATATCAAAATTCTACTTAAAGGTAACTAGAAGACACAGTCTTACAGTTCTTTATTCTTAGTTAAGTGAAGCCACTCCTGAATAAAACTTGAGATAGCATGTGGGATATTCAGAGTTGATTAAGCTAATGTTTCCAGTTAGTAATGTGGAGATTGTGTGGGGAGAGCTTTGGACTTTTTGTCAAATGGAGAAGGTAGTTTTACAATATAGTTTGGTGGGGTTTTGTTTGTTTTAAAATCTTTTAAAGCAGTGGCCTTTTATACATAGTGAAATAATATGCTAAACCATGGGCGTGTTAGGTCAGGTCACGCTTAGAGCTGCAACAGCTAAGGAGGCAATAGAGTATCTCCCAGCTGTAGCTGTGACAGCTCAGCTTTCTCCCTTGTTCTAAGGTTGTTGGCTCAATAATTAGCTTACAGAACTGACTCAGAAATTGCAGTTCTCTGACATGATGTGCTCTATTATCTAACACGTATTGGCTCAGCAGCACTCTGTAGAATTGCATCAACCTCATGCAATCTTAGGGGGAGATGAGAATTCTTTCCACAATACCTAGGAGACTGTGAGTCAATGCTGAAGCCCATGTTACTTGGTCTGAGCACAAAATCAAGTTAGTTACAGTATGGAGTGATTAAAAGCTATTGCTCACAAGCTGAGCTGTTCTGTTCATTTGCATGTGTTTAACCTACCACTATGGGTGAACCAGCTCAGTTTAGCCAACTTCAGTAATGGTGCTTTAAGCTAAAAGAAAGGTGAACAGGGCTGGATGCTTACACAATCAGAACATCTTGCTGATAAGCACCAACTTCTTAAATAATTGGAACACAGTTGTGCAGTCATTTTGTAAGTGCTCCAAAAATCTCCCTAGAATATGCCCGGAAGGAAGATCTCCTCATCCAAAATCAGAAAGGGCTGCATATAGGGATGTGTGAGTAGAGCAAATCAGGGTTGTGGTTCCATTTCAAGTGGAAAAGGAAAGGGACAAATATGGCAATGATCCTGTCCTTTCTAGAGAGAGGTGTCACAGGATTGTGTTCTCCTGAACTATCTTGCAGCTCCAAGTCTGTGGGAGTCCTTTGAATCCTTTTGTGTGCTGCATATTTCAAAAGCATGGTAACATAGGCATTGTTTTCCTCTGAAGACAAGTAGTAAATGCATTTTCTTTCTCTCCAGGCAAAGTTTTGTTCTTGCTTTGTTTAAAGGAGTAGATTAGGTTGGACTCATTAAATGGACTGCAAAACAGAAATGCCATTCTAGATTTTTCCCTTTTCTGTACTGGTTTTCTTTTCTGATGTCTGCTTCTCTGTTCTTTGCCAGAACTCTGTATTACAGAGTAAGTTCACAGCTGATTTCCATGTTTATATAGAAATAGGATTTCACTCAAGACTGTAAGAACTTTGAATATCATTGAAGAAAAAAAAATCTGGAAATTGTGCAGAAATATGCAGAAGTTTAGGAAGACTCAGTCATAATTGAGTACTAGGTTTGGACTGCTGTAAGGAAACCTGCAACCCATTGGAATAGGTTTAAATTATTTTCCGTTTTTTATTAAAAAAGCAAAGGCAAATAATTCCTTTGTTGTTCTGAACAAGGTGATAAAAGTGTAACACTGCCCTGGTTATTTAGGGCTCTTATAACCCAAAAATCGAGTGACCATATGAGTTTACTGACTTCTGTGGCTTTTTGTTTCATATATAGGACCTTAAAACTTCTAGAGGACTTCTTGATGAAATGAAGAAAACAGCAAATAGCAATGCTAAACAGGTAAGACCATCTTTTTATTTGTTCCTGTACATAGCTGCAGGATGGTTTAGTCCACAGCTTTAAGAGATGAAGAGGTGCATACCCTCCCCTGTGTGTCTCATTTCATTCTGATCTCACACAAACACTCTCCAGGTTTTGGATGGTGTTTTAGTTACAGCTGCCAAGATGATGCCACAGTGAGAAATAGAAATTAAGACAACAAATGTTTCTACATCACTGAAATAAACAAACACAAAAAAAGAGATATGAGATTTTTCTTTAATTAGGATCATTAGGGAATTTTTCTTGTGTTGAAGGAAATAACATTTCAAAGGTTAGGAAGTAATAAGCAGGTCTATAAAAGGACATAAATTGTTTAAAAGAAGCAATGAAAATCAGTAATTTTTGGCTTGTGAGTAACTGTAAGCACAAGGGATATCAGGTGGGGTTATTTGTGCATAATGTGGGACTTACATGAACAGCAGCACAGAGCAAATGACAGAAGTAAATATTCCTCCAGAAATTAAGTAACTCTGATTCTAAATTCTGAGACATACACTGAAGTGACTCTATGATTTGGAAAAAAAAAAGGAAAAAAAGTGTCATGCTTAATTACAGTGCAGTTTTCATAATCACAAATTAAATGGAAAAATTTGAACTCGGATAGGTAAGTAATAGAACAGACTCTCAAGCAAGCTGCTAGATCCCCAGAGAACTTCTTCTATGAGAGCAGTATTTACTGTGTCCTGTGCTGTATTCCTTTGTGGATTGCTTTGTATGGGTGATAAAGTTTCAAAAACTCTATGGGTTGTGATGTTTGGTGTTGAACTGGGCTGTTGTGCTGATACACTGCTTCTCACTTCTGTCTAGGCAGAAAATTGGTAGTTTTTTGTATATTTGGTGTTGGCAAAAGGCATTAAAATTGGTGTTCTAAACTGCTTACATCTCCCTGTATTAGAGAGTGTTTTGAAATTACTTTACAAAAATATAATTGCCAAGGACTAGTCAGTGATCTGAACAACTGCCCTATTTGGAAAGCAGCAGTGATAATGGTGGTAGATTCAGCAGCGCACAAATTATCCTTCATTGCTTTCTTCTCTGGCATTAGGAACTTCTACTGCTGGAAGCATGAGCTGTTTGGCATTATGTGCACCTGGTATATGGAGAGAATGGGGTGAAGTATTTCAGTTCAGGGGTTCTAAAAATGCTTTTTCCTGAAGACAAAGCATTCTGTAAGATTAAATACAATTCTAGGGTTATGCTGTTTCCTCGCAGATTATTAACAATACTTTCTCATCTTGAGTAGTTTGCTTTTAGATCCTGTTTAGTAAATACTAACACAGATGGTGACAAAGGACTAAAGAAAGAATTGATAAAGTCTGTGAGATGTTCTTAATTTGCTTTCAAAACCAGGAGTTATGTAAATTGTTTGCTTTCTCATTTATTTGCCCAGGTGATTGAATGGGTTTTGGAGAAGAGTAGCAAGTAGAGGCACTGTGTGGATTCTGTTCACACCTTCCCAGGAGCTGTGGAGACAGAGCACTTCTGACTTGAGAAGCATTATGCTGCCCGAGGCACACACAGATCTGCACACTGGGAGGACTTTGGTCAGTGTAGTTATATAGACTCATTCTTTAAGCACAAGAGCAAAGTTGGAAAATTTTTATACTGAAAGTTTTAAATTTTTTTTTAATTCAAATGAAAAGAGGTTGTATTTTATATGTGTATTTATTATGTTTGTTAAAAGGAATATAGCTTAACTCGATTTACAAAGCTTTGTATATTTTTCAACCAGTGTATTTGGTTTTTATATGAATAAAAACACCCACATATTTAATTTTGATAACTACTACTTTGTTTTATCTTTTTGTGTGAAGATCTCTATTCTACTTCAGCTTGTATAAACAGCATCAGCTGTTAACAGTTTATTCACTAATTAAGAATAGCTCCTATTCTGCAGGTGAAAACAAACACAACCAGAATTTGAACTATAATTATCTCTGTGTTGTAATATAAGGAAGAAAAAAAAGCATGGCTTGAAACTTGGTCCAAGGTCCCATTAAAGAAAGTTTCTTTGTTTTACAAGCTGAATTTTTGGTATAATTTCCTGCATGCTCTTTGTAACACTCCTTAGAAAAATATCTAAGGAGAGGTCTGAGATTTCTTTTCCTGGAAGAGGAGAAAATCAAAGCATTAGAGGTAATGAGGATAGTGAGAGCTGGAAAAGAGCTGGTGTGCTATGGTGAAATGTAAGGAAAAAAGTAGTTTCTAGCTGTGTTGTAAACACACTAAAATACTAAATTTGGCCTCTCTTTAAGTCTCTGGCATATACCTGGCTGGGACTAATGTAATTATTCAAGTTAGTATTTTGTTGAGATGATAGTGATGCAGGGCTATTGTTTGCTATATTATCCCAGTAGCAAAATAGATTAAGCAATACAAATATAAATGAAATGTAATGTTGGGAAAAAATAATCTAACTAAACCATGTGGAGGTTAGACTTAATACTGTAAAATCTATGCTTTCTCTAAAGAGCCTTCCTGATTTTGTGACATTATTCTTTGCTTAATTCTATTTGGTGTAAAGCTGAGCCATAAGGAAGTTTTTCATGTCTAACAGGATCTTGAGTTAAATTGTTCTGTTCCTTTGTTCCCAAGTTTACCATTGTCCTGAGCTCTACAAGACCTTTTCTGGGTGGTTGCGTACTTGGTTTAACTGAGCTGCAATAGGAGAGTTCTGAAGTGACAGTGGGCTCTAGTGAGTACTGTGTGCATCTAAGCCCAGGACAAACATAGCTACTTGTAAGATGGATTATATTTGTCTGCAGAATGCCACACATCCACAGCATCCCAGTTTTAGTGATTTGGTGAAATAGAAACGAAATTAAGAGAGTTATTTAAATAATAATTTAATAAGTGCATGCTCAAAATTGCTCCAACGTAATGATTACTGTGTATGGCTGACATTTCTTTGCATTCAGTATAAAAACAAGAAAGTAATTGAGACATTAACCTTTTTTAACCTTACCTCATTAACCTTTCTCATCTTATAGTGAATCAAGAAAGTCTCTACTTCCAGAGAGAGAAAAGCTGTAAGCTGTAGCCTTATCTCTTCAGCCTGAATGCTGATATTTTTGTCTGAACACTAAAGCAAGCCACTGAAAGTTGCATTTTCTACTTAAATTTGGGAAATTTATGTATTTGTAATTAGAAAAGTTTTGTAGTTAATAAAAATACGTAAGTTGATAAGTAAAAGTACAGAAACTATACATTCCATAAATACTTGAGGCTAGCTGCCATGAGCAAAGAAAATACCTTCAGGAAAGTAATTAATACTTTGAACTGGTTTTCTTGTACTTCAAGTAGAACCCAGTGGTTATTGGTTTAATTAATTCTGTAGAGTCAAAGACTGGCCTGAAATAATCAGCAGGAAAGCAGTTAGGGAAACATAAGCATTTTGATGTATTGGTTTTTTGCACAATTCCCAGTGCAGAACTAATACACTGCTACCCACGTCTCATTTGCTCTTTGTGTTGGTGGCTTTTTAGGGCAAGTGGTAGCTGGTTTATTATTGTGGCTTAATAACACTGTGCCCCATTTGAGCTGTAATAACTGTCCCTGTCCATGCTCTTAACCTGCAAAAAAGCAGGCACAATAATTTGACCTGGTCCACTGTAACAGCACTAAACCAAATTATTTTATATCTGTCATAAAGAGATGTTTACGACATCTGTTTACGACCCACTCTGAGAGTACCTGCAGCTTGGCTGATGTGCTGTAACTTAAGTGATGCAGAGTGTAACATCACCCTTTGCCTCTGAACTTCAAAGTATTTTCTTGTTTCTGGCTGCTGAACACCAAATCCAGTCTGCCTTATGCATATTTTGGGTGCGTGCTTTCATGTTTTTGCAAACCAGGATATAAATAATATTCACCACTACACATTTCTGGTTTACCCATAATCCATCCTTCCTATATAATAAGCACATAGCATAACATAGCATCATATAATTACATTATGTATTATATGTTAGAAGCACATTATCCATCAATGTTATGTCCTTATATTCCCCACAGGATTGGGGTGAGACAGCACTGATGTGGTTGCAATTATTTGGTGATATGATTATTTGTAATATTACAGCAATTACATGATGAATATCACTGGGCTAGCACAGAACTTAGCTTGGGTACTAATGCTTGTCCAAATCCACAAACATCTTTGTCCCAATTCACGGCTGTCCCTTAGAATTTGTTTTCTAAATTTGTTTCCTAATGCCTCTAATTATTTACACAAGCATGGAAATTCTGATGAAGGAAAAAAAATTAAAAAGCTAATACCGTGTGGGAAAAGCAGGTGATTATATTCAACAGGAGGTTATCATCTTTGTTAAATATTTAAAATGTTTTTCCCCTCATTCTTTTAAGTAAAAATTTTGCCTTGGTTAGTCTGGGCGTCCACTTTAAGCAAGCAGGCTGAGTTTCTCAAAATTTTGTGAGAATATTATTAATATCTGCCTTTTAAAATTGAAGTTACCACTGAATTCAAAAGTGTCCATAATATACACAGTGTGTATATATATAAATATGTAATATATACTGTATTAATGGTCTCCCTATATAGTAAATAGATTCAGTAAATAGTTAGTTATCAATCTGCCAGTTTGACTTTTTTAGAAAATAACATGAATTTAGAAATCAATGGTAGTGTAATGATCTGGAGCACATAATTTCTTTAGGCTCTGATTCTGCTTCCACTGAAACCAAAGAAGCTTCAATTAACTTTTAAGCATGGGTAAGAGGACACTGAGAATGCTCTCAGGTGGAAATCAGATAAATCTCCCCTTCAAATCAGCTGAGCTTCCCAAAGCAAAGAGCTGGATGGAGGGTGCTGCCATGTCCTATGGGAGGAAGAAATTCTAACATTATGCAGAAAGAAAACACTTGTTTTGTTATTTGCAAAGGATCAATTCTAATGGTGTTTGTGGTGGTGATTTGCTTGGTAGCATGTCGAGAGTTTTGTTATGATTTTTAAAGTACCTTAAGAGAGATGCTGGTTCCATTTGAAGGGCAGGACTATTAGAAACACCAGTATGATTCCCTGAACACAGTCAGATCAGCTTTATTTTTTTTTAACAAGCACTTCAGATCACATTTTTCCAATAACATTTTTGCTCCAGTATATATCCCAATCTTTCTCATGGTGAAGCTGCTATACAAACTTTCTGATAAGACCATTCCATTTATTGTCATTATTTTGTGAAAAGAGTGAAGCTCTGGAATATCCAGTTTTAGGCTTTCCATGAGGCTGTTCTGTCATAACTTGGGTCAGACTGAAAGAAAAGCCTTAAATTCCCACAGTTAGCTTTTCTATTTGGGCCACTAAGTTAAGAATTAAATCAAAGGAGAAAAAATATTTGTTTTCCCATAACCATTCATAAGAGAAAAAAGGCACATGTTGGCCTCAGTCCTTGAATGCAGAAACTTGAGCAGAAATTTCTGCTTTTTCTTCATTTTTTTTTAAGTCTTCTGTTACCACCTGGTCCAGTACAAGTGACAGAGAAAGCATATGTCTGAATGACCTGCCCTGAAACATGCCTGTGGGATTTCAGTTTTTTTTTTTTTTTTTTTTTTTTAAAGTTTAACTTTTTAAGTCATTCCACCAATGCAATTAACAGTTCTCTCCAGTAACAGAATTCTTAACAGAAGCACTAAAGTTTATATGTATTTCACCCAGCCCAAAATCAAAGGACAGACTTCCAGATAGTTTGTCTGGATACAATATAAGCTCACCTCACAAAAATCCAATAAATGACTTTATTAAATATATTCTTTTCCTCTAAAATATAAATATTCACTGTACTCTTATAAATGTGGAGTAGGTTCATATTTCATTTGTCTATCCCATCCAATATGAATCAGTCCAAAATCTGAAAATGAAGAAATAGTATCTGTAATCATCATTAATTTTCTTTCTATAAATATATATAATATGAATTTTCTTTGCAAACTGCTTAGTTATTTACTTAGACTTCATATAGTACTGAGCACCTTAGATTACATTTTGTGTAATTTAATTGTTGGCACTAATATAGGAATTTGTAATATTTACAATGCACATACATGTTAGGTATAACATTCCAGTGATTTTTAAGTGTTAAAAGGAATAAAGAAATAGTGCAGTATAGTTTACATATGTATTGAATCTAAACCCCGCCCCCCCCCCCGAACTTTTATCAGAGCCTATCTCCAAATGTTTAAGTTGTATTTTGGAACAGCAATAAAAATGTCCTGAACTGGTTTTAAAAGACTTGACACAAGAGTTTCCTTGGTAAGGTGACATGAGTCCTGTCCCCCTGCGTACCGACTGCTCTCAGCTTCTCAGATCTCTCCTAGAAGCTCCCAAGCCCAAGGAGTCCCAAGTAACTGCCACAGAAAGTTGTGTGAATGGCAGTGGTCACTAAATGAGAAATGTCCATCTGGAAATTACTGGTAATTTATGTAACATGTTACCTCCTACTTTGTTAATTTACATGAGGAATTAATTTTTAAGTGCAAGTACCATGACAATAAAATGAAAGTGCAGACCTGGGTGGATCTCTCCTTGGTGTGCCTTTGACTGGTGAGAGATCCTGGGAGTGGGGCTGCTCTTCCAATGGGGCATTGAGCTGTTCTTCAGTGATTATTTTCTGTATTTATTAATTCAGCCCATCATCCCAATATTTTAATTGGTTTTGATGCTTAAGATACCTATGGAAATCACTGTGTCTTTATGTTTTGAATAGACAGCATGACATGCTTAACTCTCAAACATAGCTTAAAAACACCATGGAACCAAAATGTGTTTTTAATTTTCCCCTTCACCAGCCACGTAATGCTAAGTTGAAATCTATGTGCTTTCTCTGGAGTAAAACAAATGTAATATGAAAACTGAACATCCACAAACACTGAATATATTACTCCCTGTCCTTCGAAGTGTGAATTCAGGGCAAAACTCTTCAAAAGTAGACAAAACCCTACCCCTGTGTGAAGCTGTTCCTTCTAAAAATGAAGAACAATGTAAGTGGCATCCCTGTTTTGCTTCTTCTTATTCCCACCAGATGAATATGAAATGATGGTGGGAGCCACCAACGTGATGCCAGTTTATTATTTACAGGTGCGAGCTGTGTGTATCATCTCTGGTGCTGAAAGTCAGCGTTCCTCCCTGTTTTTTGCTGCTCAAGTAGCTGTGAATAAGGCTGAAACTCAGTGAATCACGTTTTGAGTTACAACAATAAGCCAAACACTTACTGTTTTGCACAGTAAGTGGTGCAAAACAGTCACCAGTAAGTTGTGGGCATGGAGATGAACATCTTGTATTTCCCCAGCAAGAAATCTGGTCTTGCCAAGTCATGCCCATAGGAGCAGTTCAATGTCAAGGAGTGCATCTCATGTTCCTGCCCTGGCGTATGTTTCTCACTGTTGTGGAGCTGCTTCAATAAATTTTTCAGAAACTCATAAAATCAAGTCGTCCTCCTTCCCTATGTTTGTTCTTCTGTGAAGACCACACAACATGCCTTGTCTGAGCAAAGGGAGTGACTCAGTAGGGGTAGGAGAACAGAATCTTAGTATGGCTTTCTACTGGAAAACTGCCATGGAGATATGCTGGCAGAAGCATCATCATGCCTCAGAATGGATTCAGGTAACTTTTACCTGAGCTGGGGCTCCCAGGTAGCTGAAACTCATGAAGCTGTTCTGGGAAGTCACTATAAAAATGCATTCTGTGTTCATTAACAAAGGACCCTCCTGCCTGTGTCCCCCTGACAGCTGGCTCTCAGTACCATCCCTGTGGCTGGTCCTGCTTTGGCTCCATCAGTAGGAATGTGGGTGACATGTGGTTACTGCTTAATGTGAAACTGCCTCTGGCGGGGGGGCCCTCCAGCTGTTACCTGCGCACAGCTGGATTGTTTCAGAGTGTCCAGCTCAAAGGTGTGTATTTGCAGGCTCTGCTGGGTATTCATACAACAGGTTCTGGCAGTGCTCCAAAAGAAAAATCTGGAAGAGGTGCACAGATTATAACTGAAAGAACCTTTTACTTTCAGGTGATGGGACAATCTTTAGAGTTTTTCTCCCCAACCAACCTTGGCTTGCATCACAACCAACAAGTGCTCTTGTCTGCATAGCCCTTTACTTTATATAGACAAGCACATTGAAATAGGCACAATTTATGATTCTGAAACATTTACATGTATGGTACTATACGCTTTTACGGTCTCATATGGGATTTTAAAACCCAATTATTTACAATGAAATCCCCCGTCTTCCTTGTCATGCCATCTCTTTAGCTGCTCAAAATGAAACCTGGGCCTTGGAGGACTGCAGAAATAACCAATGCCCCATCCTGAGTCCCAGGCTGGTGTCTCCTGCCAGCTAGGACAGGTTGCTGCTGTTGACTGTACTTCAGATTAGTGTGGTTACCCAGTCTCTCTTTGAAGAAACAGATGGATCCCACTTATGCCACCAAGCCCAGTCTCGTGATCTTTGCTGACAGGAAGGAATGAATGATGAAAACAATTGGTTTTGGACAGGAATGAAGGTCCAGTTGCTGAAAGTACAGAAGAAAAAAGTCAAGCTGAGAATTATAGCTCAAACAATAAATCATTTACTGAATACTCAAATTGCTGTCTGGTATGTTGAACAGGCTTCTATTAATAACAACTGTACATCATATTGAAAATTTTTCTTTACATTCAGCTGCAAATATTTAGGTTACTAAAACTAATAAGCATCTTAGAAGCAGGTGAGATCCTGATGCCTCTGGCTTTGTATCACCTGGGTGAGCAGCAGAAAACTGAGTCAGATTCTGCAAGCACTTTTTCAAGAGGCTCAACCCCATCTTTTTGGCAGTTTCTGCCTGGGATGGCGGTGGGACTGCTCTGTCTGATGCCCAGTGCATCTGCTGTTGGTGCAGCTGAAGTACCTTCAGCCGGTGCTGCACAGCTGCTTCTCTGTTCTCCCAGCCAGCAGTGAGACTGAACTCAGGCTTTTGTTTTCTGTAGTCATGCTTCAGATGATCTCACCACGCACTTGCTAAGCATGACAGGCTTGTCAGTGTGCAGAGGCCCAACAGGGCCATGTTTGCCTTTCGTGGTGGTGCATTCTGTCCTGCTTCCTCCTTTTTCCATGCTGCACTGCAATCTGAGAAATGCTCGTTAGGCCTTGGCCTTGAAAAGCAGCACCTGGGCTCATCCCTTCTTAAGCTTATCAGAAACACCTGTCTGCTCCCAGGAACTACTGCTGTCTAAGGAGTTCCTGTTTTCCTTATGAACAACCTTGGAAACTGTTTTCCTTGCCTGAACAGCACAACATTCCTGTTCTCACGCTTTCAGAGAAAGTGCCGACCCAAACTGTGGCCAGGATGAAACAGTGTTATGCCAAAAGCTGACTCTTTTGTGACCCTATAAACAGCTGTCCAAAATGAGACCCTTTGAGCTCTCCTGAACTGCAGCAGGCTGTGACCAGCACCTCCCTCTGAGCGGGGCCTCTCAGAGCCAGGGAACTCCCAGGTTTGCTGTACTTGGAGGATCACCAAACAATAAGTCCTGGGCTGGTACCCTCAGTCCTTGAGGCCTGACCCTTTTCCCACTGGGAGATGCAAAAGCATCCAAAGTGAGTGTTTCCCTGACCTCTGAGGGGAATTTTTCCACAGGTACCTGGCTTGCACTGACTCTTTCTGTCTGTGTATATGCTTTAGCAAATCTAGGAAACATGCTGTTTTCTTAGATGTTTAAAAACCTTAGATATCTCAGTAAGTTAGGCCTGTAAGTAAGGTTGAGTCATAAGTTGTAAGCTAAGTTAAAGGCTGCTGAATGTTGTTCTTCTATTGAGTTGCTAAGTTCAACTTTGAAGTTGGGTCAAATGCTGCTATTCTTCTGTTAAATTGTTAAGTTATAAGTCAAGTTAGGTATAAGTTGTGTTGTTCTTTTGTGAAATTGTTAGGTTTAAGGTATAAGTTAAGTTAAAGTACTGTAAAGTTTGAGTGCTTTTAAGTTTTTAGACTATGTTCTTTTTTATCCTTGCCTTCGCTATCCTTTTGATGCACACACCTTAACACACACACAAGCCCCATAAACAGTTCTCAGTTCATTTCTGTTTTGATTGCCTGGATTTTGATTGCCTGGTTTTGTTGCTGCTTTGTTTCCTTGGTGTGCCTTAATTGTCCTGTAGGCAGTAAAGTGAATCTTGCCAACAAACTCTGTCATGCTGTCGCTAAATATTAAATCTGGTTTTTGCTGATACCCTTGCTGGTGATTTTTTAAGCAATCTCAAACACTCACTTGTAACACATTTCCAGCAGTCATAAATCAAATTTATTGACAGCTGTAAGAAATTCCCTTCAAAGCCTGAAAATAAGGAGTTTGCAGAATATATGTTAGCAAAGATGATGTTCAGAATTAAGTACCCACCACATTTAGGAACTGCTGAAAAAATCTGTGAGGAAAGACTATGTTTACATTCATAATTAATGGATTTAAACTGCTCATTGGAATATGCACCTTATTTTTAGGCATTGTGACAGCTTAGAGACCTATGCAGACAGTTTGCACAACATCTGTAGCTTTTTTTTTCAGCAACTACATGTCCAAAACCACCTAAAACATAGCTTGTTGTCATAACATGAAGTCCCTATGTATATGTTGGAATTAATAAGGTCACATTCTTAAGTTCTTCCACCCTCAATCATTTAAAAAAGTGAAATGGATACACACAAAAATTTTAACATCTGGCCATTTAGAGGTACAGTTTGTTCTAAAATATGACAAATCTTTCATCTCTGTATGGTTTTACAATTTTAACTGTCTTTTTAGTTTATCTCCTCCTAAAGCCTGATCATCACACTGTGCTAGAAAACACAGTGTCTAAATACTGGTACTAGAACCTGGCACTGGCCAGTTGTTAGAATGGAACAGAATGGAATAAAGTATTTCAGTTGGAAGGGGCCTACAGTGTTCATCTAGTACAATTCCCATTAGTGCTTCTCCACCCCATAGCCTGTAGGACAACCAAAGAGATGGTAACATCCACACAGTACTTACAATTTCTCCATCTTTTTCTCCAAAGTCTAAATAAAGCATCCTTATCCCATCATCAGAGGACATTTTTAGTTTTTCGTAGGGATATTGTGCAATTGTCTTGGAGAAGGCACCATCTTGCGGTTCGGTTGTAAGAGAGAATCCATGTTCATAGTGGATGGTCAAGCGGCACTCCTGGCTTTTGTATGTGCAAGCTGGAGAAGAAATCAAAATTTAGTCTCTCACAGTCTTACAAGCAGTTCTTCATGTTCCAGCATACATCTACATGCTGACGAGAAACAGTGTACTGAAGTTTAAGAAGGCTCAGACTGGAGTTTCCTCCTTCCAAACCTTGACAAAGTCACAACTACTCTTCTTGCATCTGACAGACACAGCCAGAATCAATAAACACAGCACACAATGCATGAGAAAATTAGGAGTTTTAAAGGGTTTCCCTAAAGTATTTTGACAAAGATGAAGACGCTCCTGAGTCTCATTAGTGTCGTGGTAATTGAAAAAGGGCCCAGATAATTGCATATAATAGCTACTGCAGCAGAAAGTCTGCATCTCCCCCTCAGCTCTGAAACAAAGGCCATGATCCAAATTAAAGAATGAAGAGTTTTGGAGTTCACATCCCAAACTCACTATTCCATCACTTTCTTGGAACAATTCTACCAAGAAGGATCCTTGGCAGTGGGATAAAAGCACTGTGATAAAAGAAGGGGGTGATGCTCTTCTTCTTTTGCAAAGAATGGCATCTATGTCACAGTGCTGAGGAGATGGACCTGTTCTGGAGCTGGTTCCCACTGAGCTCTCTGGCTGGTTTGCACATCAGAGGCCCCTCACAGAGCATCCTGAGCTCCCTGTGGGAGCTAGGGCCTGGCAGCTGGCAAGCAGCCACGTGGCTCTACCTGAGCTTTGAGAAACAAGAACTGCCCTTTGGCATGGCTGGATTTGTGCTTTGGCTCCTGCTCTCACATTTTTAGGAAACGACTGGAGATAAAATTGAACATTAACAGCCCTGCCAATTGTAGGACTAGCAGGGGAAGGACTGCAAAGCCTGGGGGCACTCAAGAGAAAGGCCCAGCCTCAAACCCCAGAGCCACCCTGGGCTTGCAGCTACCTGGCCAAACAGGGCATCAGTCCAGAGCATCTGCAGCCAAGTACTTATATTACAATTGATTTTGCATGTACAGAAGCACTGAGAAGTAACACCTTGATGTTTAGGGATGGAAATTACTACCCATCAAAATGTGGTTATTAGACTGGTTTGTGTATTTTTACTCTCCCTTATTGTGTAGAGAGCTGGGTGAATAAATGACCAATTCATACTTGTGAATGTGCCAGTCCTCTTCTGCCTCCTCCCTCTGCAGGCGGAACTCCTGCTGGGTTCTGAGGAGTTTCCTGAATCTCAGAAAAATGTTCTTTTCTGTGGGTTTCTGGACAAACCTCTGACAATTACTCCTCTCTGACATGCAGGCCTACATGGCTGACTACAGACTTGTTTCTGAAACAACATGCGGAAAATAAACCCAAAAGTCAGCATAACAATGAATGTGTCACCAGACACGGGTACCACAGCAGCTGGGACTGGCTCAGAACCTGACAGTATTTTAAACAAGTAGAATCCCAAACATGCACATTTTTTAAGTAAATCACCTCTAGCAGAAGGAACTTGAACTGGCACAAGTGTCAGGGGAAGGGTGTGGAGGTGTGGAAGTGCTGCAGGTGTTACTCACCTGTGGTGATTTCTGTGATGAGCTCTGCAGAGTTGTGGCAGCCCTGCACTACACTCCTCGTCCACAATGAGAGGTCTCGACTGGTCTCAGTCCTGAACAGATGAGTTTCAATCCCTTGTCTTGTACCGGTACGGGTTGCAAAAGACAAATCCACCCCTGACTTCGGTGAGCCTTTTCCTGGGCCAGAATGAACCAACCTGCAATTGGATTTGAAAACACATCAGGAAATTCTAAGAGTTCACTGTACCAAAATCCCCACCTGAGCACAGCTCTGCTCTGCACATTCCTAATACACATGGTTGGGAGCATGAGAACTCACATCTCCTCTATATTCTATCTCAGAAGATTGAGGTCCAAGGCAGTGAGCACAGAAGCAGCTGGACACACAGGTGATGACATGGATGTCCCAAAATTACTTAATGAATTGTACAAAACATCCCTTTGGTTGAGGAACTGAGAGAAATCCCTGACTGGTCTGTGGTGATGGAATAACAAGTGCTGGCTCAGATGAGGCAGCTGAATCCAGCTTCCACAGTGAAGCAGCATTTGCTCTAAAGCTTAAACATCTGCCATCAAATTCAATGATAAATACTGCTGAATAAAGAATGAAGCTCTGTAAAACATGTAGATGCCAAAGTACTGTCTTGTACTTACTTTTCCCATAAGGAACCTGTAAAATGCAAAATGTTGCAGCTACTTGTAATCTGAAATTCTCTCACATTTGTCTGCAATTAACATTTTTTTGCCCAGCATCAACAGCTGATCTCCTGTGGCCTGGAAAGGTTTGTTCATCTGGGCAAACAAAAATAGCAGGGAATATTTTTGAGTGAGAAAATCAATACCTCATAAAAAACAATTCTTCCTTAAATCTGCCCTTTTATGGTTTTTTTTCCCCATAAAATTATGGGCAGTCAACACAGAATTCACTCAGGGACGCAGCACTGATACATCTGAAAAGAATAATCCAGGGGAGCTCATCACTCTTTGAGATTCAGAGACCAACTCTCAGAGGCAATCACAAAATGAAATTTGTCTGAAAAGCTTATTTCTGTCTTGTACCTTCTGTTTTTCTTTCTATAGGCAAACAGTATACTTCAAAGTAGTCTATAAAGTATGTGGCATGGTAGAACACTTGTGCTAAAGGAGAAAACATTAGATTAAACTAATTTACTGAATACTAATTTACCCTCAAACTATTGTTTTGCATCAGCAAGAAGAGTTGCCTGTTAGCTGACACTGTATGGGTATGCCACCAAACAGGCATGTTTTAGTAGAAAAGAAAAAAAAGCAGAAAGGAAAAGAAAAAGCACAACTTTAGCTTTTCAATTATTGAAACACCAGCCACAGGGCATCTGAAATTTCCCCCAATTCCTTTACAGTCTGTGCTGACATTTGGGATGCACATTGTGGCAAACAGATGCACCCCTCTTCCATACCACACTAGAAGGTTTGCAAGATTTGTTCATGCTCAAGTTCATGGAAACTTTCTTTTGATTTTGAGCATCCCCCTTTATTTTATGGTCCCAAGAGCTCCTGGGAAGTGAGACACAGAATGTCCTGGTCAGAGATGCCCTGCCCTGTGTCTGGGCAAGACAAGAAGGGCTTTCTCCCCTCTAGAAAGGCTGAGTTAATGCCCCACTCAGCTTTGATACTCAGGGCCTCCTATCTGTACTATAGGCAGATTTTGTAACTGGGGACTGAGTGGCAAACAAACAGCCCAAAACCTTTAATTCCCTTTCATTTGGTTTGAGAGGGTGCGAACTCTGAGGGGAAGCTACATCTTGATAATCAAGGCAGGAATCAGGGAACTGACATCTCCAGTGACATCTGCTATTGTCTGTCCCTGGGTGGTCACCCAGGCACAGGCATGGCCACTGCTCTTGTGCTTCCTTCAGCTACTGGGCTGTGGAAAAGCAGCCTGGAATATCACATCAAGTTTGTCGTTAGAAATAAAACTATTCCACCTTTTTCCTGGGTCATCTCCTTTATGCAGTGCTCATCAGCTATACCAAAAATCATTTTCTATTACTTATGTTACTGAATACATAACAAACAGATGGTTCCAATGTTTGATTTCCTTCCAAAACACACAGCACCACCATCCACTCCCCCACACCTTCATGCTGTATCCATAGTACTGTAGGTTTTTCAGCATATGGATAGACTGAAAATGTACTTTACAAAATAAAGTATGTGAACAAATCCAACATGAACATTGATTCATGCCTGCCTTTTATTATTATCTCCTCATTATTAAAAATCCAGTCTCACTATTTAAAAATGCTTTTCCATCAAGCAACTCCAGATCATGCTTTGGAAAGTCATGCACTTAAACATGAACTAGGCAAACATGCACGAGGACATTTGATAGTATTTATGTGCCAGCTGTCAGTACTGATGTATTTGGGTACAGGTCAAAGGATGCTTTAATAAAGTTGCATTAATGTAGGCCATTTCATTTACATAGAACGTGTTTTATCCTAAAGACCACAGAGATACCTTAAAAGGCAAAAAATAGCCTTAGAAACCTCACAGAAGGCTTCCCCTCGCTCCTGCCTCCCATCACGGTGACTGCAGGGGAGGCTGTGTGTGTGGTGCGTGCTGCACCCCAGAGCTGAAGAAGCACCCCAGGCCCGGCTCTGGTAATATCCACCCAAGCCCTTGAAGGTTCCTGTGCTCGGTGGAGGTTTCTGGGGGAATCTGTGAGCACCGGAGCCCGAGAGCTGAGCCCCGAGCGCCGAAGGCTGCCGGCGGCGCAGGCGGAGCCGCGAGAGGGCAGGAGAAGGCCGGGCACGGCCGGGGGTCCCCGCACGGCGCGCTCGGAGCGCCGCGGCTGAAAACGCAACCCTGGCACGCTCCCGGGAGCCAGGGAAACACTTCTGATCTTCTCTCATTTCGCCCTTGTCTCTCTATACTTCAGGGACCTTTTTAACCTTATTCTTTGCAAACGTGTGATAGCGAGATGGATGTGGTGGTGCAGGGTGAGCTGCACTGGGACCTGCGTCTCATCCTAGTGCTATGGGAAGAGTTTCAACAATTTATTGCAACAGCCAGATCCAATGGTCTCTGCAGAAAGGACAGTGAAACCAGCACTGACATTCAAAGGAAGCCTTCAGCTGCTCACTTGAGATTTAGCTCAGAAGAGACCATGTACAAGTGCATCAACACTGTGACCACGACACCACTGCCATCTGACCTTTCCTATGGCACCCTGACAGCATTTGAAACCTGCCCTGGAATGGCTGTACTCCTTGGAAACCTATGCACATTCTCTCAATTCATCTGCATGGAGGCACCCACAGCCCGCCTCACTGCCTTGGGAAGACAAGCAAAGAACTTGCATAGCACCCCTACACCTTCCTGGGGCTCTCAGGGCTCCCAGTGCTCTCTGCCTGTCCTTCTGCCCACTTGCCCACATGACTAATCAGTGCCCAAACTCCTTCCCCAAAGGAGGACTCCTTCCATGTCATTAGCTATCAAACTGCTTTAATACTTTCTGCTTACAGATGTCAGTTGTACACAAAAGCCTCTTACCTGATCTTTAATCAGAGCCCAACATGGGCTGCTTTTTTTTTCCCCTTTCCTTTCACATCTGGCTATGCTAGGTAATGGAATTTGATTGCAAACATATAAGATGTAATTACTTAAGCCCCATTCCCATGCTAGAAGGAGGCACTGTTATTCAAGCATAAGGAAACACTGAAACAGAGATTATGACAAAAAGGTCCTTGGAGTCAGGGCTGTGGGCCAGCTGCCCTGCCTCCCCATGCAGAGATTTAAAGGAACAACTTAAATCTGATCTCAGTTTTATTTGAGCTATTATTTATATTCCATACAAAGCTAGAAAAGATTGACTGGAAAATATTTTTAAGTCTTAATGGCATCCATAGGTTGTAGGCAAACTTATCAACAAACAAAAAGGGCATGTTGAAATTTTGCTGTTAAAGGACTGTGAGAAGATTGTAATCCTTCTACCATTCTCCAATTTTCTCTGCTCATTATGTCTTGGGTAGATTAAGCATGACTCTGTACAATATCTGGCACTGAAGTTTTCCAGTTTCAGCAGCTTTTCAAATATGCATTAGCTAAGCAAAAATATTTTCCCAAGGACTCATAAAAATCTGAAAGATGGGAGCAGCTAAGATTACAACATGTGCTCTGCAAACTTTCCAGGTGAAAAGTTCTAAATTGCACTGATCAATGCACAGAGGGGATTAAAAAACTCGTCACAAGGAGGGGAATCACTGACCGAGAATGAACACAGCAGTCAATACCAACAGAAAACTTGCTCTTTTTTTTGCTGGAACTTGACTCAGTGTGGTAGATCATAAAAGCAGGACCCTGCAGAGTTTTGATCAGAATCATCTAAAACAGGAGGTGTAATGATTTAGGGAATTTATATTTATGATTTAGATTCTTTAAATCATAAATATAAATATAATCTATAAATATATATTTATATATCATCAATACCTACTTATGATCTATAAATCTCTATAGGAGATTTATGGAGTCTACTATATATGTGTATATATCACATTGTGATTCCATTCTGAACTCCAAATCCTGTATAGCTGCTGTCTTTTTATCTGGGTGTTACATTCAGTGATAGTAGTAAGAAATCACAGAAATAGGACTGGAATTGTTGTCAGGAGGTCACCCAGCACATCTCCCTTCACAGAGCAGGGCCAACTGTGTGTCACCCATTCTTCAGTGCCCCACTGATGAGGATTGCACACCTTTCCCAGAGAATCTAAACCAGTACCTCACCAATTCCCTGCCACAAGTGCAGTCAACTATGTCCTGTTGTGTTCAGGAGGAAAAAATAGTCCCCTGTCCTCCTTGTGTCTTATCTTCATATCTGAAAACTATTGACATGTTTTCCATGGACTTCTCTAGATTAAGCTACTAAGGTTTCTTACGTATTCCCCTACTGATAGTGTTTCTGTGTTATATATTTGCATTGCTTTCTTCTAGACCTTCCACAGTTAAGTGGCATCTTTTTGGAAGTGCAATGCCTCTCATGAACATGGAGTATCACCTGAGGCTTTGCTCCTCTGTAGTTAGATATGATTACTACATCTGCCCAAAATGCAACACTGCTGCTATAACCCAAGATTTTTATCTCCATTTTCCCCTCTCAAAAACACAACACCTTAGATTGAAGCAACTTTATCACAGTGCTCACGTGCTTCCTGGCAGAGCAACTACTTTGCTGCTCATATTCCACCCCAGAACAGCAGAGGTGATTATTCCCCAGCACTGACCTTTGCACCTGTCCTTTCTGAACTGCACCTTGGCTTTCTTACAGACCATCCTCGCTTTCTTTCTTCCCAGTCTATAAAGACCCTTCAGCAGCCTAACACATGAGCTGTGCAACTTTTCATTCCCTTCCAGCATGAAAACCAGTTAAAAGTATCCCACCAGACAAGGAGATGACCATCCCCACCCAAGGCAAGGCTGTCTGCAATCCAATGTGACCTCTTGAGAAAAAATAAGTAAGTAACAGGCCCCAAGATGTGGACTTAGATTATTTGATGCAGTAAATTGGTCTCACTGATGATGGGAGCTGGCAATACTCAGCAAGGAATTGTCTTTACACATGAGGACGTGTGGCCAGGAAGAGGCAGGGTGCACTACAAGATACCCAGTCACTTTAAGGAGGATTTGAGCTCATGTAAATATGAAACCCTGAAAAAAAGGGGAGGAAATGCATCACCTTTGATGCTAGGGTACTGTTGCTTCTCAAACTCTAAAGCATAGTGATACAGCTGGACACAGGCTGCAATATTTACCCAGCAGGCCGCAAGCTGGTGTCTCTCACCCTGTGTTAGGGTAACAAAAGGGTGTCAGAAAGTGGCTTCCCACTGATGGAACACACCATAAATGTAAATCAGTGAGTTCCATTTTTATTTTTTTAACATCATGACTTAGCAGCAAAGCGTCAGTTCATTTGGGGAGACACAGAGAACAAAAATTAACTAATGAGAGTGCAGTAAGAGCCCCACTGCTTCTGGCCAAGGCAACCAGCCCTTCTGAATGAGAACTCTTTGAAAATGGCATAATAGAGGCCTGTAGCAAGGCTGAAACAAGGAACAACAGCTCTTTCTCAAGCCCTCTGGCCATACTGGCAGAGAAACATGATTAAGATTCACATCAAGAAGCACAGACAGTTTCCACTGCATAAAGGGAAAGGTCTCTCTGAATTAGTGTTAATGGTTACCTTCAAAATAATGCAAAAGCTTATTTCTAACCTAAATTCCTGAATGTGTCTTCCAAGCTTACCATTTTAAGCTAAAAAAGCCAGGAACTAATTTGTTAGAGCAGGAACAGAAGCTGTGCTGAAAGTATTTCCATTACATGTGGAACCCTCCAAAAGGCCCAAACTGGTGGTGTAGAACTGCCACATCAGAACATTCAAGTCAGGGCAACAAGTCCACTTTTTTCAGCCTGGAGGAGCAGCTGGAAGTCGGGGTGTTTCTGCCTAGCTCACAGGTCTGCACACTGAGATAGGAATCCCAGGAGACTGAGCTCTCAGCTCTTTTTCATCATTCCTGCCTCTAAATCCAGGCTAAGTTGCCACATCCAAAATCTCAGTGAGTTTCTGGTCATCAGCTTCAGCCAGAACTTGAAATAGAGAACAGAGGAGTTAAGCTCAGCACATGAGCCCACTGAAGAAGAACCTGCTTCTCCAACCACAACATGTAAAGTGTGACTACAGCTGTGTACCAGCTATACCTGTTCCTGGCTGGCTCAGCTGTTCCCTCTGCTCCTGAAAGCTGTCATGATTGAAAAGCAAAGGTACCTGGTGGCAAGCAGGGGGTAGGTATGCACAGGGCTGAACCAGGCTTCCTTTATCCGTGGCATGCTCTCATATATTAAGAGGTCTTTCTCTGTCAAAACCACTAACACTGGCTTCCAGTGCTTCTCGTTGTCTCCTGGCACCTGGAAAAGAGCAAAGTCTCAGTGAAACAACAAGAGACAAAGCTACCAGCATGCAAAGCCAGATGAGACAAACATGTCAAGTTCTGAGTGAGAAAATGAACACAAGAGAGTTTTACTTCCCTGCCTTTTTGACATCTCCCACCTGAATTTATAATCAGATGCAGCAGAAATGGAATAACATGCAAAGTCATCTGCTGCTACCATTAGCACTGCCATTTCCAGCCTTCCTTTACTACAGGCTACTCCATAAAAGCAGTATTGGAAGAACACTGAGGTGGAGCTGGCTGTTAGTTAGCTGTGGCATGCATGAAAAGACTTTAAATGTATATTTATAATGTGCACCATTCATGTGTAGCTGGCATATTAACCTGAGTCCTGGACACTGCTGCTGCTGTTTCTGTTTAAAAAAGCTGCAACATCATCTCTATTAAAGAAGAGTGACAGGTAGCAAAACTAGTAGTTTGGGAGTAGATTATTTTTTCATCAGCAGTTCCCTTTTGTTTTTTTTTTTTTGCTTCTCCTTCCTTCATACTATTCTTCCAGTTTTAGAAATGCTTTTATAAAGAGATCCAGCCTAAATGTGGGGTTCATCTCAAGCATTGACTTGGTCATGGATCTGCCTTCACATTTCAAATCTTTCTGTCAAAGATGTCTAAAGACTAGAGCATCAGAGCCTTTTACTGTCTGCAGAATCCAGATGAGGAATTCTATTTTGCAGCTTAGATGTGTGATGTCCACATGGCTACACAATTATTGTTATGGATCCTGGTTTTTACTTCTTCTGCTCTGGCAGCATAGAAGTGTCTTAAAATAGTTGGGAATATGAAAGGACTTTTATTTCAAGTAAGAATGAAGCTCTTTCATGGACAAACTAATCATTTTCCTTTTGGTGCACGTAAAGAAAAAGAAACACTGGTCCACAGTAACACCCACAGCCATGCTTTCAAACACAAACATCTTGGCTGGATACTAAAAGGAATGCAACAAATTCTGAAATTCACCAGAGAATCTGCTTGTCTTCATGACTCTTCCACTAAAACCTCTTCTGGGATAGAGAAGCAGCTGTCTGTGCTGTTCTGTGGTCGATGCTAGCCTACTTGCCATGGGCATGTGTCACTGGGCATATTGTTGGGTGGAGAAACATATAAAAGGGATCAAAGTTTGGCCAGGCTGGAAAAGACACGCCCAGGTATGATAATTCAGAACCACATTTGAAACAGTTGTATTTTATACAAAGATAGGCTCCCATAAATTTCTAAACTTTTAAGGGTTTTCAAGAGCAATGTAACACACCTTTACATCAGAACACAATGCCCAAAACCAGATCTTAAGCTAAGATTTTTAAGATGTATTTCTCCTTCTGAACTAAGCTTTTCCAATAATCATATTCCTGTTTACAGCATTACTTGCTCATTGGTTTTTCATGTCTCTTGAAGTCATAAACAGTTCATGCTTTCAATTTCTACAGAAGCAATAATACTTATTTACAATTTTCTTGTGGTGACAGTTTCTTAAAACACAATCTTTAATTTTCGAATAGGGCCGAATAGAGAGGCCACATAATTAACACACCTATTACTACACTCAGGAAAGAATGCAAAATCCAGAGTTCTCACACTCCACGTACCATGAAAATATTCACATGAGCAAAAAGCATCCTCAGCTTCTTAATACCACAGCTATTAACTACCATTAACACCCCAGTTCCTAGTGTGGCAATACAGAAATGAGTGTCACGGGTAACGTTAACATTCAGTAAATGTTAATGTTAACGTTTAATTTTGGACCACCTCACCTGTGTTCTTTAACAAGAAAGACTTTAGTACATATTTTTGAAGATTTCTAGAAAAGAAAAAGGAAAATAAATATGAAATTTCCTTGACCACAAGCAATCTACAGACTATAGGAAGCTGTTCACAGCTTTTCTGCAGAACCATCCTGCCTGTGTAGCATTTTCAATCACATGTTTTGCTGTCAGGTGGCTGGTCAGTCAACAGCGACTTCAGAAACTTTGGGAAACACTGTTCTCTGTAAAGCAATTACCAGAAAGATAATAAAACTGATTTTGCTAGCTGGACAGCTGTAAATATTAGGAGACAGAATCTCCATGCACAAATCCTGAAGTTAATGACCTGCACTGTGAAGCCCACAGCTTTGCCTCAGTCCTTCCCAACAGCAGGGTGACTGTGGAGAAGATGTGGCTTGGTCATAAGGTATTGAAGATTTTCCTCAAGAACAAGTGACCTTACACTACCTCTCCTTGTAGGATGAATCCCTGGTTTGTAGGGTGTGCACTGGAAGAGGCGAGGCGGCAAACGACGATTGCCCGTGTTCTGCGCTGCAGCCCTCCCCAGCGAGCAGGGCCATGCAATGCACACACTTTTAAGCACAGTTTTTAAACCTTACTGGGACCATAGCTGCCTCACTGATGAGGAATGCTGGTGTAAGCAACACTGCTGCTATTTCAGACCTGAAGAAGGATTTGTGTGCCTGAAAGCCTGTCTGGTTTTTCCCAACTGTAACAGCTGAGCTAATAAAAGATACTGCCTTTCCTTAAAAACCTTGGATTGCATCACTATTCCCTTATTGCAGGGTTTGGATCAGGCTGTAACAGCTGATGCCATGCTGTTCAACAGGCAGTTGGCACTTCTGGAAGGTGTCAAAGAGAACATGCTGTCCTGTAAATGGTAATAGCAAATTTTACAAAGGAGGAAGAGAGGCTAAAAAGATACCATTAGCCTACAGGGCACATTCATCACAAATCAGCATGGGAAATTAATCCAGATCTACAAGTGTCATACCAAGCATTGGTATAACAGCAAATTACAAAACAAAAGCAAAAAACATGCTGCTTATGGACAGCTAAGTGAAGGATTTATTCAAGTTTTAAAGGTTTTAATATCTGACACACCATAAAGATAACATGAAATGCCTGTGTAAGAGTAAATTTAAACATCATTTGAGAACATTTTAGAGGCATGGTTTTAGATAATGATTAGAGCCTGCTCCTTAGCCAGAATTTTGCAGAATTCTGGCATTTGCACTACAATTTCTTCGCTCCAGTTCCCACTTGCACATGTACAATTCAAAGTGCATCGATCTGTGTTGCAGACAAATAAAATCACCATCCACTCTAAAACACTTTTCAAACTCAACCCTTTTTCAAAGTCAAAATTGTAAGATCAACTCTAGATGAACTACAGAAAAGTAAGTACTCCACAGCAAAATGAATCAGCAAATATTTTCCTGGTGTTCTGGGCACTGCTCAAGTACCTCCAAGCAACAGGTACCAGTGTTCCCTCTATGTGTCACTGGGGTCACCGCTTATATTCCCAGGTGAAATTCCACCTCAAGTCAATGAAGCTGTAAATGTTTATACCAGAAGCAAACTTGATTTTTTTTGTTTCCTAGACATACTGTGCCCCTAGATCAAAGTCTTAAAGCACAAACTTGAAAAGGGAGAACATTTTCTAAGAAAATAAGCGCAGTGAAGAATAGTTTTTGCTACTCCAAACCTCTCTGCCCCTCATTTACTCACCACATTACGTGGGAAACACCACTTTTTCCCCTATGCACTTTGGTTTACCTTTCCAAATTCAGGAAATATTTAATGTGCTGCAGGGATGAAATCTCATCTTTTTTTGTGTATGATAACATGATGGCAGGGCTTGGGATGACACCAGAGGAAACTAGTGTTCATGACTTGCTCAGACACAGACTTCCCCTGCAGAGTCAGGTTAAATGTTCTGTTCCCACACGGACGCTGCAGTCTCTGCTGGGGTGGCAAGTGCTCCTGTGGCACACCCAGCAGAAACAGAGGGGAATGTGGGGGCAGACAAAACGTGTGCAAGAACAGCTGCTGAATTCCAGTAGCTACACCAGTAGCTGAATTCCACCAGCTACACCTTGGCCATCAGCCTTTGGCTGACACAACCACGCTCCAGTGCAGGACACGGGCGGCACATGCAGGGCTGGGACGCGCCAGAGCCCACGCCCCCCAGACATGCCTGAGCTCCGGCTGCCTTCGGCTGCCTTTGCAGTGCCAGGCTTTGCTTTGGGACCAGATCTGTGGTGTCAAGGACTGACTGCAAGTGGTGACGCAAGCTCAACACTACCTGTATGGCTACTTTGCTCCTGCTGCTTTTCTGGTCATTGCTCACAATGTACCCTTAAGGAGTAACTCCCCTGGTACACAGCAGTGTTTCAAAGGAGGCAGCTTGTTGTGCCTGAAGTGATGGAGACCCCTGTCCCCTCCAGTGGGTACCAAGCTTCCAAACCTTTAACAGTTTTCACATATAATTAGTTGCCATAAAGACAGCGGGGATCTCAATGGAGATAAATCATTTTACAAACTGTTTGGACCTTTGCTCTTTCATCTGCCAGGTCTCCTTTTCAAAAGGTTTTTCTTTGAATTTTGGTTATTCATCCACTTCAGGCTGTCAGGAATGGATGAAAAAATACTTTTAATCTGTGAGGCTTACAGATAATTAAATTAGAGGCCCTGGTCTACTCTGAGAAGCTATTTTATATTTTTGTTACCTCAAAAGGGACATTTCAATTACATTCCCTGTTTAGTAAACAAATTATAAACTGCCAGCAGACTCCACTGCAGCAAGTATTGAAAATGTGTCTTTTCAGAGACCACTGTGAAGTTAGCAAGTTTATGTTTACAGTAAGTGGTTTGTTTAGCCCCCTTTTCCAACACCTCCTCCCAAATCCCAGACCTACACTATCCTCTTACACTGGGCACAGAAGGAGCAATCAAGAAAGAATTTTCTTGCTATTTTACCTTCTTGCTATTTTACCTCTTCCTTAAAATCTCTCTGTGCTGACAAGCCAGATTTGACACAGGGTGGGATATGTTCTGCTACGTATTTCTTGCCTTTTCATTGTCTTTTGATGAAGGGTTACACCCATGTTCAGAATAAATTTGATTAATTTACAGAAACCCACTTGTCAGTTCCTGAAAATAACAGCTGGGACTGAAAGGGTTTTTGCAAGATGAACAGCAGGGATGCAGAAATACATCCTGCAAACCCCAGCATATGCAACAACGCTGATATTTGCACGAGCTCATTTGATGGGAGGCAAATTGTGATGCAGGAGTGGGTGTAAGTGACAGCCGTAGGCAGGGGATATCAACACCTCTCATACCACATGCAGATGAGGCATGTTTTGCTGCTAAACTTTATAGTTTTAAACAGGAAATAATGTGCACGTTGTTTAGGATTTTTTACAAAAGCTAATGAAAACGTGTCTGGTTTTGTTTTTTCTCTTTTTTTGACCTCAGTGGTGGCTCAAAGGTGGCTTGTGCTGTTATCAGATCTGGATTAAAGTCAATGCACAGATGAAAATCCCCCAAAGGGCACAATATTGGCTCCTGTGAACAGTGAGCAGCGAGCGAGCGATGCACGCAGTTGGCACCAATGCAGTGCAAGCATTTAGAGCCATGAAGGTCAGGTGGGAGCCACAGCAGGGACTTCACTGATGCAACCCTTGCAGTGCCCCAAGCAGAGCCCAGGAATACACTGACAGCCTCAGTTACAGGCATTGCTGAGCATGGACAAGACACTCATTCTCAAGACAGGTCTGTTCAAGTCTGAACTCCTTCTCATTATCCTTTAAAATGACAGGACACAAGCCAACTTTTGCCGAAATGAACACAAACACATCAACACGGCAATATTTTCAAACAATGTCCTTACTCTCTGGACTAATGGGATTTTCAAACAGCTCTGGCTCATATCCAAAGACCTCTACAGGCAAGAAAAGTACCTAAGTGCTGTGAACTCACCCATGCAAGAATGGCAGGTGATCTGAGACCTTTCCTACAGCCAAACAGGAAGGTCTGATCCCAATTTTGCAATAGAAGTTAGTTCCAGAGTTTGGTGAAGTTAGCTGGAATTTTCCTAATAACTCTTTAGACCATGCCCTTGGCAAACAAGCCTGGAGGGTTCCATGTCTTCCACACTACAGAGAAGATGGAGCCAAATTCTTCTTGGAGGTGCACTGGAAGAGGATGGCATTCAACATACACAGATTGAAAATTGTGATTTGATACTCAGAAAAAACTCTTCAGTGTGTCATGATGGTCAGATACTGGGACAGACTGTGAACTGCCACCCCTCAAGTTACTCACAACATGACTAGGCAAGGGCCTGAGCAAGCAGGTCTGGTTGGGTCTACTTAGAGCAGGGGGGTTGAAATCCTTCCAACCTATATGAAATAGCAGAAAAAACTGAAGAAGTTTTTTCTTCTATTACTGAGTGTATGAAATATCAGAAAAAAATGAAGAAGTCCAGATTTGGATTAGAAAGTCATCATATAGATTTCATATAGAGTTAAAAGTTGGCTGTATAATTATTCTGTTCACATGCTTTTCATGCATGTGTTCCATGAATGTTGCACCAATATTAATGCAGTAGTAATACAAAATAGTTATCACTCCTAAAGGGTTTGCAGGATGATTTGCCTTGAGCCTTAAATCATCTAGAGCTGTATAAGAAGTGCATCTTTGATCCTTCTATCTTGATGGAGTCTAACACTCTGCATTTCCATTGCAGGAGATGATTAAAGATAAGAAACATAAGGGAGTGAAAAACCCAGCATCACATACATTTATTCACTTTACCTTAACTAAAAATGTATTACACAACAACATAAGAAAAGTTTAAAATCCTGATGTGTTGTCTTGAGATCCACAGAAACTGATTAACTAAATACACAGAAATCCAAGTCCAAGGGACTCAAAAAGGGAAAAAAAATGGTAATTCATCTATTTTTGAAATATCAACCATGACCCACAATCCTTCTGCTATGCATGAATTTGGGATTTGAAGGTCCATAAGTAAGACCTATTCTTCAGTGAGACAGGAGATTCTAACTTCCTGATAATGTCAGGAATCTTTCCAGGGAAAATCAAACAGGCAGTATGCACAGGATGCAAATTCCCCACACCATTTATTAGGACACTGATTGCTTTTCATCTTAGTTAAGCTGACCATTGTGATTTAAGAAGTATGCTGGTGCTTCCTGAGTAAAACACATTTTCTTCTATAGCAGTGACTTCAGACCATGACAGCACTGTGTGAAATTAGAATAGCAGTAATTTATGATAGCAAAGCTTTGCAAATAGCAAAGGTCCACTCCTGAAATGATAGTGTTGAACCAAATTACTTCTGTAGAAAAACCTACTGTCTTTTCTTGTTTTCAGTTTTATTGCTTCTCAGAAATTGCCAGGGGAGAGCAGGGAAGGTAAGAGGACATTTCATTGCTCAAGGGCAGTGCCCAACCTGTAAGTCACAAGGACAGAGACAGATACAAATCAGACACACAGGAAGGTCAGCATAGCTCCACTGGCCACTGAGGCTCATCAGGAGAAAGTGGACAGCTAAAGTTCAACTGACCTTCAAAGAAAACTTGACTGGGAACAAACCTGGACTGGAAGAGGTCACATTTTTAGTACTGCTTGTAAAAGAGGCACGGGGTGTGGAGGACTAAAGGGAGGGAAAAGGCCATTAACCCCAGGCTTTTCTAATCAGTTATACTGATTGAACAAATGAATGGAAAGCCTAAAGAGTGGGGGTAAGCACAAACCTGCTATTTATAAGCAAAAAAACTCTATAAAAGTGGAGGCAATCACAAGTACTTACCTCCATGACCTGTCAGCAACTGTCTGTTTAATCTGCCAGCACCAGTGTTTCACATAGCAACCTATCTCTCTTCCAGCCTGCTCACAACCACAAATTCAGGATAGAAGTGAAGATGCTATTAGCAAACACCTTTGAATCTGTTGTGTGTGCATGCATAACTTATTTGTGAGGTGTCTGGCCTCTTCAGGCTGCATGAAAGAGTGGCTGTAAACTTGCTTTCTGAAACATGTCTCATGAACGTACCAAAAAGCTGCTGAAGCAGCTATCTGACATTTAGTAAGTATTTAGATAAAAATCACAAAATTAAAATGTTGTAGAAACTGTACTTCTAAGATGTAGCTTAGTTTTGGGAAAGGTGAGCAGCTGTATTGTCTCCAAAATAATCACTGCATTCCAAAGCACTAAACACCTAGTGCTAGGGGAAAAGCCTGTACTTCTCTTTAAAATGGAGTACTCTCCCTCCTCCAGTAAGCCAGGCTTGCCCTGTGAAAAACCAAGAAGGAGCACAGCACAATTGTGTGTCTTCTGCTTCAGTCCATGGAGCCATTTTGCACATCAGGGTCAGCCACAGAAGGAAAGGGATTCTACTTTGTGAAGGCTGTGGAAGCTCTACCACCTCTCCTGTGCAACTGCCCAAGAACAGATGTTGTTACTTAGTGGTGGGGGAAACAGGTATGCTCCAGGATACCAGGAACAGCCACTGATTCCTGCCATGCCCTGCAGGTTACTGTGTGCTGGAGTTGTGCTGTGCGCAGGGTGTTCTGTTCAAGCCAAGCTGAAGCACTTTTTGAGGGAGTACATCATCATCAGTGGGGCATAATGGTAATTGTACAAGAGCAGAATCCAGGTGCAGACACCATAGTTTCAACTCACTGTCCCTGAAGGGTCTATAACTTGCAATTGAATCTGACCTCTGCTGATCGAATGGGTTCCACATTAAGATAAATGAGTAATAATACCCATTGCCTCAAAAGATACAAGCATGTCTTCTTTCAATCCAGTAAAAGTGTGTGGATTTCTAAATATCAGCTCAAGAACACTTTTCTACAGCCTCCAATCAAATGTGAATACTGGAGGTGGACTTTTGATGTGAAAGCAGCTTGCAATTTTTAACGATGGCTGAAACATGAAAAATGCAATTTGAAATTATTACAGTGTCTATTTGGTAAAGGACAGGTAATCATCAATGTCTACATTAAAACTATAGTGACTGAAATCTGTCCCAGGAGATGTTCTGTGCCTTTGTCTACCACATTGTCTTCCCTAATATTCAGTCTCAGAAATAATGGCCCATCATGACTGGTACCTTTTGAAGACTGACAGATTTGACTACTTTACTCAAGGGTCATAATAAATCACAAGTGCTGGAAGAAAAAATAGTAGGGGAGCAATAGAGAGAGAACAACATGTTTTGTTCTCATTGTTATTATGTTGTCTGAAGGACAATCCAGAATACTGTGTCATTTCAGTCTGTGTGTCACTGATGAATAGCCAGTAATACTGATATGCTGCAATGCAACTAACGACCTCAAGCAAATGAGTGAATTCAAAAAACAATTAAAATCTGGATGCTATGCTTCATCAACTAGAATTCTGAGCATGCTGAGAAATATTTGGAAACCTTATTTAAAAAAGCAAAAATTCAACTAGAATTCTTAAAAATTTCGCTAACTTTTGAAAGAATGTGGAGCAGCCACAGATGTCTGAAAAATTTGGTGAGAATTAGTCACAATTTGGAATCCAAATCTACTTATTAAGATTTATCACAAAAAAACCCTCATACTTGTCTTTTTTCCAAATTTATTTATTTATTTACCTAGTTGTCAGCTTCAAAGCCATTCGATTATTTGAAACCTTTTTTTCAAAATGGTACAAAGTCTGCACCTCCGTCATCAGAACGACAGACCTCCACAAGCTATCTAAGTAACTCAAGTAACATAACTGTTTTGTCTTTTTTTGGTGGGGGGAGGGAGGGGGAGAAACTTAAACTTTTCATTTTGAATTATCATATTCAACATTTTCTGATGGGCAGGATTATTTTTTTTTCCCAGAAAGCCAGCTGAGCTGGCTCTGAGAGACCTCTGTTCACCAAAGAGGGATTCAGTTTGCTGCACCTTGGCAGACAGTATGGAGAGCTGGGAGAACATCCAGCAGGTCTTCCTGGTGGATCTTGGCACAAGCGGATCCCAGGGCGCCAGTAAAGGTAAGAAATGAACAGCTATTCCATTTAATATCCAATTCACTTTCTTTCACTACTTAAGGAAGACAAAATTGAATTTAAAATCTCTGCCCCTTCTGAGAGTTCTGTTTGATTTGCGATTTGTTCATTTTCTAAGGAATCTGTACAGAAGACAAATGGTATCTAACCAAAAGTGCCACTTTCCCCACTGAAAAACTGAGCATGTAATTTTTCTGTCTTCCGGAAGGAAGGCAGAAATCAATCCAAGCCAGTCACTGCTTCAGAAATATGAATGCTTAGATTCATAGAAAGAGAGCTGAAGATAGAATCATAGAACCATAGAAACATAAAATTGCTTTAGTTGGAAAAGATCTCTAAGAGCATTAATTCCAACCGTTAGCCCAGTTCAGAGGGCTTGGTACTCAAAGAACAACTGGTCTTACCATTAAAGACTGAGACAAAGAAGGTTTTAAAAACCTCAGTGGTTTCCTCATTCTTTGTTACTATGTGCTCCCACACCTCCAATAAGAGCTTGAGATTCTCCTTAGTCTTCCTTTTTTTGCTGATGTATTTATAGGAACATTTTTTTATTGTCTTTTACCACCGCAGCCAGGTTAGGTTCTACATGGGATTTCACCCTTGTAGTTTTCTCCCTGCATAACCCACAACATCCTTGTAGTCTTCCTGAGTTCCCCATCCCAAAGGTCCAAAGATCATAAACTCATTTTTGTCCTGAGTTCCAGTCAAAGCTCCCTATTCAGCCAGGCTTGTCTTTATCCCCACCACTCATATTTCAGCACACAGGGAGGGTCTGCTCCTGTGCCTTTAGGATTTCCATCCTGAACACTTTCCAGCCTTCCTGGACTCCTCTGCCCTTTAGGGCTTCTTCTCAAGGGATTCTCTGAACCAGCCTCCTAAGTGGATGAAAGTCTGTCCTCCAAAAGTCCATGCTATTGGTTTTGCTGACCCCTCTCCTTATTTCTCCAAAAACTGAAAACTCATTTTGTGATTGCTATGCCCAAGACGGCCTCCAGCCATCCCATCCCATCCCATCCCATCCCATCCCATCCCATCCCATCCCATCCCATCCCATCCCATCCCATCCCATCCCATCCGTCCTTCTCCATTCCCAAACAACAGGTCCAGTCAGGCGCCTTTCTGAGCTGGCTCCCTCACCAGCTGTGTCACCCCAGGAACCTCTTAGATTACTTGAAAGATGAACACTGCTCAGGGGAGGACAGCCTTTGTTCCCAATATTTGTCTAGCCTGCTCTTTGAAAACTTCCCTGACAGAAATACTCAGCTACTCTTGTAGTCCTAGGCCAGTTTCACCATTAGGAAATCATTGCCCAAACTGGAGCACATGCCACTGTGGTCCTGGGGTTACTGTAAGCTCAGGTATCATTACATGCTTGGGAGACTAACAGAAAACTTGAATTTGCTTTTTAAGCTAAAAGTAGTTTTAAGATGGTCTTTACTGTAATCCACCAAAATAATTCCAGGAGAGCAGTGGTCACAAAGGAAATGGGTAAGTGGGACGAATGCAGGAGAGGAAGTTCAGAGCTAGAGGATAACTGCAGTTTGTCACCAGTCAGTGATTTGCTGGACAGCTGTCACCACTAACTGTGTGGCACATGAAGAAACACACATCCCTAATGATGCAAAAATAACTGGCAAGGCAGCTTTAATAGGAAACCACTGTTACCAGCTGTAGTCAGCCAAATTTCCCTTGGGGATGTCAACTGGGGCTCGAAAATCAGTCTGAGGTTTGCCTGGTATTTAAAATACATTTTTAATTATTGCTGATACATCAAGCCTTTTTGCTTTGCTGACATTCCATAGTTTCAAGCTTTTCTCAGTGGCTAGGAAATACAATAAAAATGAGAGCTCAGCTTTCATAAACCCTATTTATTTCAGAAGATGCAGTCAAAGAAATATCCCTAAAGTAAAAGTGTTCAAGCTATGAGGTTGCCATCTATAGTCAGGATGTGAGCTGCCACTTCCCAAGAGGCATGACTTTCCCAGATCTGATACTGTTTATGTTACAAGACCAGGCAAGATCACAGCAACAACTCTTTTAATTAATCTACTATCTACAGAAAAGAAAAAAAAAAATAAAAAAAAGCAAATATTGAAGGCCATGTGTTATTAGAAATTATGAATATTCAACGGGAGGAAGACAAATAAAGACTATTCTACTAGGCAGTTACCTATGCTGAGCTTTAAATTAGCTACACAGGACAAATGGCTTTAGTGCTGTGCCATGTTAATTCATCTAGATTACTTTAAAATACACAGTTAGGGCCATCAATCTACAAAACTAAATCCCACAAATATCAGCAAATTACATACTGTAAGATATGTAATTTTTAAAGCCAATGTTCTCTATTTGTTCTAATTGTCAGTGTTTCATATTTTTTAAATAATTACAGAATTTAACTACTTTCAGAAAATTGTACTGAGAACTGAACATCCCTCTAGAAGAAAAACTTGGGAAGAATAAAGTTAATCTCCAGAGTTAGTATAACCAGATTGCATGCTACAGGTTATCTACCTGTGGAGCCAGGATGAGAAATTAAGGTTTCAGATTTAAGAAACAACCCTGGGATACATAATTTAATAAAATAAAAAACTTCCTGGTAACAGCATTAGTCCTTCAGATCTCTTAACAAACATATCACCTATCCAAAGAGAAATTATTTTTGGCACAAGAGACATACGATCTCAAGAACGAACTGATTTGATCAATGGAAGTTTCTTTCCTGCTGTGGGCTAATAAATCACCCCAGCCAGCAAGTGCCAGCCATTTACAGTACGAGCTGTACGAGCTGGCTGAGGATAACGTGAACATCACAGAGCTGCTATAACTTCTGCAACTACAGGAAAGTGGAAACTCCAAGAAGACAAACATGTGTGAATATTACCAAGTGACCACACCTAATTCCACCTTTGGTGTTAGAAAAATACTTGCCCTGAAGGAAAATTTCACTAGGAAATTTTACAAATTATTTCTCTTGCTTTTATTCGTACAACAGAGATGAATATTTGTCTGTTTGTTGAGATTTCTTTTGTAGTCTGTATTGGCCTAAGCATCTTCTATATTGGTAGAAAAAATCTTAAGTAATTCAGTTGAGTAACACTGCAAAAAGAAAATTGGGAACTATGTATTTCATTACATAGTTATATGCTAATATTCACATAACCATTTTTAGAAGTAGAGCTAATGGGATTGCACTGGCTATCATATCAGCAGATTCATACCAAAATTTCTCGATTTTTAAATACTCTGTCCTCTTTGGCTTTTTTATTTCCTTAGCCATATGGAAAACAGTCAGGCACAATTAACTATTTGTCAGAAAACAATCTATTAATTAACACCATTTTGTGTGAATGGGCTGAAAATCACATTCTTTGCTTGCCAAAAAAAGCTTCCATTTCTGCTTCATGTTTGTGCTCTGAACTAAACATAGCTACAGATACACAGCTTGACACAACTGACCAAGGCAGAAAAGAACAACTGCTGCCATGGTTTTTCAGAACCAGAAGTCATTGAGATTTTCTAAAGATAGGTAGGGGGTCAGGAGAGCTTCACCTCTGTATCTCCTAAAATTCTTTACTGACATATCCTTGATTCAACTGGGCAGAAACAGACGAAATCCCAATTAAGACATTTAAATTTGTGACAGAGCTTGAAAGAGAAAAGATTTGAGGGGGGAGGAGGGAGAGTAAGTTACACTGTTTTTTAGGCTTAACCGTAAAAATATAGGGTCTGACTTCAATTATATTTATATCCTTTCAGTTCTACTGATGTCAATGGATTTACTCCCAAATTACGCCAGATGGAAATCAGGCTAGCTATTACAACACTTTCATGCATATAACTAGTACCCCTTTAAATGCACCATTTATTCAAAAATACATCCTTAGACAGCAGGCATGTTCAGATAGCCCAGCCAACATCAGAGGCAGGAGCAGGCAGTGATGGAGAATGCTGAGCCTGAGCTGCAGAGTGAAGGAAGAGGAAGAGAAAGAGGAGATCTGGAGCAAACTTTATTTGCTGTTATTTGCACATGCACATAACCTTTGCTGCTGCTGAATCCTGGGCACTAAGCTGATAATATCTGGGGCTGACACAAGGCAACATGGTGACTATTTGCTTCCCATGAAGAAAAGCAGTCTGAGATCTCTGTTACCTCTGAGACTGGTATTCTTAGAATTCATTTTTTAGCACAACAGCCTGTAATGCTGTTGTATCCAAAACTGTGAGCTACTTTGCAGGTGCACACAGGGCTACAGGTGTGTAACCATTATCAGTTAGTGGTTGCTTCCTTGTCACTGTTTTTCAGAGTTGTTCACTCACTTGAATGTGATCCTGTAACCACAACCCATTCCTTCTGCTTGCACTTGCAAATATCCAAGCAGCTGTTTCAAGTTATTTGAAGAGGGTTGAGACTGAAGTTTTACTTGATGCATCCGGGCTAATGGAAACTGATGATGTACATGACCTTTGAGTGCAAACTGAGTCCAATCTGAAGGAAAATAAGAGAGAGGAGCTAAAATTCCTCTCTTTGAAGTCTTCTTGCAGCTGTGAAGAGTTAATCTTATGTGACTATGAAAGGTACAGAGAAGGCTGGTCTTATTCTCGCCAGTAGAGAAGATTTCAATACCTTCCACCCACTCAACATTTTGTACACCTGTTTGTATCCAGAGCTCTCTGCATTTCCTCTATTCATCATCTGCTCCTTCCACTGTCACCTTCCCCCAGGCTCCCCTAGCTCAGAATCTTCCAATCTCTTCCAGTGCTGTCCCACTCTTCCCTTTCCCCCAGCTCTAATTGTCTTTCTGCACGCATCCATTTGGCTTATGTCCCAGAGGAACAAAAATCACAGCAGAGACATATCAGATGTTTTGTCCCATGTTTCCTTCTTCATCTTCTTGCCTACTCACATGGTTAGAGTTTGGAGCAGAGTGTGCTCCTATTGGTACCACTTCTGCTGCAATCTCACACCATAGCATTCCGGCTTTGGCTATCCACTGGGCATTTCCATACTAACATACGTATTAGTATTATGTTATTAGCCACAACAACCACCCCCAGAACCTGTCCTGCTCTCTTTCTCATTTCAAACTCTTGCAACAGCACAGGAAGAATCCAACAGCAAGTCAGCTCATCCTCAGTAGCCAGCCTTCCCAAAACCCACCAAACCAGACAAAAACATCACATAAAAGGTTCTCACACTGCCCCATTTAAGCTGTACAACCCCTTTCCAATCTGCTCTTCTTTGCAACTTCCAGCTTCTTCCATTTCTTCCAGTTGCCTTTGCCTTGTTAACACATGCCGACAGTTTTGGGCAAGCAGATTTAAACCTCTGTTTTGAAAATTTATGTGGGATAGTATTACTGTATGCTATAGCTCTGTGATTCAGGGATCCAAAGAACATAGCAATAATAAGCATTTCTTATGTGGAATGAATACATGTGTGTGTTGAAACATGAAGTTTTAACGTATTCCCCAATTTGAAGAGCCCTGTACTAAATTTCCCAGGCTGGCAGAAGCCACAGACAACACCATAAACTTTATTTTCATAATCATGTACAAGTTTTTCATTCCACAAACAAATAGGTAAGTTTCTATTCCCATAGCAGGCTTCTCCTCAAAGTGAACCTTTTAGAGCCATTTTCATAAACATCACTGGCATTTCCAGCATGAAGTACAAAGAAGCAGCTACAGCCACACTACACATTGGCAGCTACTCTGGCCAATGTCTGCAACTATATTCAGCACAAGATCAACAAATGAATGTTTGCACAGCAGCATTTGCTCAGCAGAAATGTATAAACAAAAAATGCTCCAATAATAACATGATGTGTTCACACAGTTTCAGGAATCTTCACTGCAGCTAATAGTCATTAGTAATTAAAACCCAAGTGCTTCGTTCCAGCAGCGCTACTGGTACTACAGGAACACCTGAAACTCAGGGAATCCAGAAACATCTGAGAAAACCTTTGGCAAATCCATTTGTCTTCAATGTCACTACACTGAGAGCAGAAGGTCCAAACCTTCTGTATGCCCTTCAGACATACATGCACTTTGGCTCCAGATCCCCTTTTTGTACCCTGACTATTGAACAGGCTCACTGTACAAGCCAGAATGCACAACAATGCATGATGGGGCAGCTTCTCACACCTGTAGAGAACTTTGCTCTTCTAGCAGGTCCTGTTTTGGATACTTCTACCCCCTTCTCACCCTGTCCCTTTCAGCTGTTTCCTATCTTGTATCCAAAGTTTAACATGAATACAAAAGAGTGGATCTCTATGGACTTTGGGTTTTTCCATTTGATTTCACTGGATTTTCTATTTGAAGCAGTAATGGTCTTTCAGCCTTATTGATCCATTTTCATTGCACAAAGAGGAGGACACAAAACTGTGTGTGATCTGCAGAAATCAAATTTATTCTGTCTCTATTTCTGTGTCCCTTACATTCTCCCTCTGGTTGTTTGGAGCTTACATTAAAATTAAAATTGAAAATGTTTCTTTTGTACTAGTCATTGAGTAATTCTTCCTTTTCTAATCATTCAACTGAGGAAAACAGTCAGTACAAGGATATTGTGCATGTTGGGATTTTTGTCTATCTCTCCATAAGGATGATTAGCAAAATACTGTCTCTCCCTAGATTTACAATTGTAAAATCTTGTCCTTTGAGGGAAATGTTGCTTTTGGAAATGATCAGAAACACCTTTCAAAACAAAGAATGCTGGCTGTTTGTGGTAATTCAACAATCAGTCTTAAGAATTTTACTTATGAATAAAGGAGAACTTTGCTAAAGTATTGCTAAATAAGGTATCTACTAATAAAAAACCACCTCAATGCTCCCAAATTCCTTGAATTGCCATTATAGCCATTAGATTGTAAGCTCTGACAAGGTTAAATCTAATATTATTCAAAGGCTGTTCCCCAAAGCAGATTCCCTTTTGGTAGTAGAATCACTACCTTACTGTTTAAACATTCAGGCTTTCCTCTCTATTTCACACTTCATAAAGCACCTCTATGGTACTGAGGTGGGTTTTTTTTTCCCCAAACAGAACAGAAGGCAGCTTGTTTTTCCAGCTTTGATTAAATCCTACATCCCACAAGCAGTGAACCTGTGATACTGCCCTACTGTTTTTATTGTCTCCCTCTATTAAGATTCCAGCACGGAATTTCTTTCCTGCAGCCGTGGCGCGTTCTGCTCCGAGCCTGCCGTGGGCGCTCCGGGTCTGAGGTTAATGTGTACACAGCACAACTCATTAGCCCTGCATTACTATCTGAGCCAAAAAGCAACGTGATTGATCCAACAATATGTTTGGACTTAGGACTCGGACTCAAATGAGGTCTCACCAACAGCAAAGGTCAGCAACTTGGTGCAAATTTTGCTGTGCATGGAGAAGGCTTTTCTTCCAAACTATTCATCAGGGAAGGTACAAATGACAACTAATATGGGCCTCATTAAAAATGAGTAAAGGAAACCCCTTGGAGAAGACAAGTCTCCCTTGCTATCAAATTTCTTTTCAGTCCTCTTCTAAAGGACTTTTATTTACGTTACAGTAAAGACAATGAGGAGCTTAAAGATAGCTGTGGGGCTTGGGGTTTAGGAGACTCGTTAGACTAATTATTGTGATGTGCACTATCAATTACTGTCCACTTAAGAAGAGAGGGTAATTCTGCAGGCAGAAATAAATCTTCGGAACTGAAGAATCTGGAGTAAAGGGAATAAAAGTACTTTTTTTAATCAGCAATATTTTTTTTAATGTTAAAACTCCATTGTCAAAACATTTCCCATCTTAAAATAACTAAAATAAAACACTCATTAATTTAAGAGCGGGAGAGAGAAGAGGAATGATACATGAAACCTTTTCAATTGTGGATTTGTTTCAAGTACAGTTCTTACAAGGATTTCACCAATACTCAAGCACTTTTGCCACAGACAAGCCCTGAAATCAGAACTTCAAAATATGCTATTTTACATATGGTATCAGCATGTTCTTTCTTCCTCAGTAACAAAGGGTGTTGAAAATACTATTGATACAACAATTAGACTGTATGAGAAATACTTCCCTGCAGTCTACAGAGTTGCTGTGTTGCAATATAATTGTCTAATGGCACATTTTTTTAAGGGTTCTCATGGTATTATGGAGTATAATTTTATTTTTACAGGATTCAATAATAAGGTAAAAGGCTGGTATGAATAGTCTTAAGAATTTGTTACATAACCAGAGGCTGAGCATTAAAATTGAACTGGATTTGTAGAGTAGGCACTGAGTGAATGTCTTGCCACACCAAAAATTGCAATGTATGTAACTTTTCCCTCTTCGCTGTTCTTCAAAAACTCTCTTGTTCTTCTAAAGGTCAATCCCTCTTTCCAACAGAGAACATAACTTCTCCTCAAGATATAGTTACAAAATCTGTTTATTTTTCTCCGTTAACAGTTGTTTGGCAAAACAACTTTCAAGGCATATATTGCTCCTGCTTGTACCAGCAGTGCCACTCTGCTCTTCCGCAACAGCCCTCCAACATTAACCAGCTCATCTGTCCTAAAAGCACTTGTGGGTGGAGATAGCACTCCTCTGACTGCAAGCTGAGTGGGCAAGCACGATGGGGCAATAATATGCAAAAAGAGAGGGAAAAATCCAAATATTTCTCTCTAAATTAGGATATTTTTACTAAGAATAGCTCTACTTTTGCCAGAAGTTTTCTCTGGGGATCAGCTGAGGGGCCTGGGGGAAGAAGAAGGGCTGCAGAGCTAAGAGACTTTTTTATGGCCAGTTCTGCTGCTTTCTGATCTATTTATTCATGCCATTAATAAAAAACCTAAAATAGGAGTATTGTTATGCTAAGAAAAAAAACCCAAAGAAATGATGACTGGGGTGAGAGGAATTCATACTGGGCAAAGCCTGAAGGTCAACACTCCCCTAATGGGCCTCTCCATTCCCCTGAAGGTGATTTTTAACTTCAGGAGACAAAACCAGCAAATGAGAACCAGGTAACTTTGAACAGAGAAAATGCAGCTTGATGGGAACTTAATGCCTGAAAAATCCAGGATTCTCTAAGACAGACAATCCCTTTCTTTTTATGCTTCTAACATGCAGCCTGTAAGCAGAAAAATGCAGACAAATGAGCAAACAGACAGAGTGCAAGGGCACAGCTCTTGCAAAACAGTGTTTGCCAGCACCCCCACATGGCACGGCAGTGTGCTCAGCGTGGATCAGCCCTGGGGATGCAAGCATGTCTGCTTGGCCCATAGAAGTGAAGTGGGATCCAGGGGCTGAAGGGTGTCCCCAGCCCTGCTCGGGACTGCAGTCAGTGGGGTCAGTGCTCGGGACTTTCCTACTGCTCAGACTGCATTTGCCTTGCTCTTTGTTTCAGCTGAGTTTGCTCCAAACTATTGCCTTAATGCCAGCTTCCTCACCCTGAATAACCACTCCATAGCATCTCCAAATGCCCAGGATGAGCTCCACACCTTCTTCAACCATGGTGCTGGTCTGGTTTCTCCTACCCTGCATCCCACTGCTGGGCAAGAACAGGCACTCCCCTTTCCTAACCCACCACTGCTGGCATCCTACTTGCACCAGTGAGAGGAGGCAGAAACACACTGGGGCAGAAGCAGATCAGTTGTTTTGGCACTAAGCACTTAAAACAATTAGGAGGGCCACTCTCCACTCCCCACTGACAGCAGAGCTGGATATGGGTTCAGTAGAGGTCTCTGCTCCCTATGCAACATGTTTTATAAAGGAGATTCATGTTGCATTTAAATCACATTTGAATACCAAAGAACATCACTGCCTCCAATTCCTTCACTATCTTTCTTGCAATATTTTGTGTCACAGGCTGAGAGAAAAAAAGATCCTTTTCCCCAGCTTCTGAATGAAGGGGATCAAAGTCTTCCTTCACATCACATGTGTATCTTTGCTGGTTTTTTTTTCAAATGAACTGTACTGCAAATATGTTCAAACAGAGGCTTTCAAACCTGTGCAGCCCCAAAAGGTGAGATGACTCAGCACATGCACGAGGGGAGCTGGACCCTTTAGGACAGATCAACTGCGACTGCCAAGGCAAAAGATGGAAAGGCCCAACATCCTGAAAATTTAGCAAAATCTAGGAAGAAAATACCTCAACTACAAAAGTCTAGAAAGTTCCTTGTCCATCAAAATCCAACTTAGCCAAACAGCAGTTCCAATTTGGTTTATTTAGAATAAAGAGTTAAGTATTCATGCCATGGCAGACACACCGTGCAACGTAGCCAGTGCCCAGAACCACATCAAGATGTACTCCAGACCACAGTAGGATGTGGTCCCACAGCTAACACCCTGTTCAGTTGGAAAAACCAAGAGAAACAGCTCCCACACCTCAGGAAGGCACTGAACTCCCATTTCCTTTCAGCATCCTCTCCCACCTTTCAAGCTACAGCCCAGCATTTCCCCTCTCAAACCCTACCGGTGTGCTGACCAGACATCTGCAGAGCTCCCTGTCCCAGCAGAGCCATGTGGGTCCTGCCTGGGGCTGGTGGCCCCTGCCTGTGCAGGCACAGCTGACAGAGCAGCAGGCACAGCTCGGGCTCAGAATGCGTCCTGACATAGGGAAAAAGATGTTAATTAAACTCTGTGGAGAAGAATGATTATAAAAAGGAACTTTCTCATCATTCCTGGAGTTCATAGGAACATTGATAGACATATGCTGTATTTTATGGAGAAAGCTAAGTCTGCAAGGACAGTCAGATCAAAGCTGAGGCAGAGGGAGAGCGGGAAGGATGTGATTACCTCTGCTGGGATCTGACCAGAACTAATCCAGCCCTCATGGGAAGGGCAAGGGGATATGCAGGGCTCAGTTCACACTGCAGCTCAACTTCTGCAAGAATAATTTAATACCTGAAGGCTACCACAGGCACAACAGTGCTCACTCACTATTTAACTGTGCTCTATAATTAATTATCTGATAGAGGGGTTTTCCTTCACTACAACAACCAACTGTACTGCAGAAATACAGAATTGCGATTTCAGGTCCTTCATGCATTTACCACCATATTCCTATAATTTCTCATTATTTACTTTTACCTGGTCTTCTTTCTAGTCCCCTTGCAATAAGCACTTCACTTATTTTTATTATTTGCTCGTCTCTCATTGACATGGGAAGAAATAGCATGTGTGTTACAGATAAAGGCAAAGCCTTTAAAACAGTACAGTGAATGAAAAGGCTGTTTTCAGCCTGAGTTTTCCTTAATACAGCCATTTACTGAAGGCACTGAAAGCAAGGAGAGAACGATGTCACTGCTGGTAAAAATGGCCTGTGGAGGAACCTCACTGAAGCTTGGAGAGGAAATTACTCTTCATGCTATTTCAGGTTTACGTCTTTCCTAAGAACAGGCTGATCGTTATCCCAGATAATGAAGACTGTTAATGTAATTAAAAACTCTGTTCTGGTGTTTTACAAAGCAAACAAATAAGTTCTGGAATTAATAAGCTGCAAGGTTAAGTGACACAGGGCAAAACCAGGATTCTTTATTTGGATATAAGTGTTCCACAGCAAGTCATTAGCTGGTACTTAAAAGTGCAATTTCTAATTCAGGACACAGAGAAGGTTTTCCATTTGAGGTATGTGTAATCTCTAAAAGGTCAGATCAATTTTAAGATTATGACCAGATGTATATTATCAATACAAGAAATTGCATCCTTCTTTAACCACAAAAGAACAGGAGAGCAGGACCAAATTGCCTTGTTCTTCTTCCTGGATATTATAGATGAATAGTATTTCCAAACTTCTCTGTAAATCTCTTCCAAATAAGTTAGGCATTTCACTAATAGTTTTTTTAGCAAACACCTATTTTTCTAGCAGTTTATTTATCTGATTAAATAATATATTGATTTATACTGGGTTAACACACACTACAACCCAAAGCTTGCTGTAGGATCAGCCTAAACGTGCACAGGTACTTTCCAGGCACAGAAGAGAGACCTAGGCATTAGTATAACCTGGATTTTATTCCTGAAAGTGCTGCTGGTTCAGACTGTGCAGCCTGATGAGGCAGTCACCCCAGAGAAACAGTGACACTCTGCCTAATGAAGCAGCAGCTTCCCAATCCCCTCCTCCTTGCCACAGGTTCTCATTACTCGCCTTGCACTGGGATTTGCCTCTGTCACAAAACCTGCAGAAAATTAATGGTGTCCCTCCAAAAGTAATGACTTTTCTACCAGAACTGCCACCACTGTGATGGAAGAGCTGGGAGTGCTAAGGGGAACAGTAGCAGCTGCAACCACAGACACAGCCATGCCACATTTTTTAAAATGCTGCCTAGCAGATGCTGTGCTTCATAGGAAGGTGGTTAAAGTCAGATACAAATAAAATCAGATAACATCAGACACATAATGTTAAATAATGGCAAAATGTTTTAACTACATGGTGGCTGGTGGATTTCTTGTGCAAAGACATCCTAAGCTCACTTTTACAATTTGGAAATTATATAATTTTTTTTAACTAAACATCTCCATTTCTTTGAAAACTCATTTGTCTGTGATGAGAATAACAACATAGCTCTGTTGCTGTCTACTTACTTTGCTAACCTGTGAACATGCTTCCTAAGGAAATGGTAACATTTTCATTTCATACTGAGGAAGAAAAATAACCTCAAATACACTCTCATGTCATTTGCCTAAATCTTGTTTGGACAGCTTGCACATCTCACAATTTTCCTGTTATCACTAGCTCCTCTGAATTAGAGAGAGAGCAGGGAGATAAATGTAATACTGCAATATACAGCCTGATACTGAAGATCACTCTGCTGTGACATGCCTTGCACTTCAGCACTACCACAATGATATGGTTATCTAAGGCTTGAGGAGCCTGTAATATAGTAACACCCTTTTCATTTCAGAGATAGTGTCAGGAGCTGAAAAACAACTCTGGTTCACCATGCTGCTCTGCTTATTTCCCCTCAGGTCTTTTCTCCCCTCTGAAACCCACACCAGACTTGTGGAAGCAGCAACACCCTTGCCCTGCACAGGCAGAGCAACACGAACAGGAACCAAGTGTTGGAGTTAAGAGCTAGTGAGAAAAGCCCATAAGGTCACTTTTTCTGCAGCTTCAAAAATTAACATTCTAAAAGACAACTTGCAGGAATTCCTATTTTTAAGTTTCTCAAAGGAGCTTTCAGGTAATTTTAAGAAGTCCACTGCCTGTGAGACATTTGACATCCGGAAAGGAGAACAGTCTCTGGCTGCAGAAGTGCTTTTTCTTTCTTCCAAGCCTACATGAAAAGCATCACTGGCACAGCAAGGACAGAGAGAGATGCACAGCTCAGGGTTTTATTTAGTTTTGTTTTTTTTTCTTAACTGACCCAGCTTGATGCTGGCGCCTGGCTGCAGTTTCAGCTGCCCCTGAAGCCAGTCATGCTTTTGCTTGTGTGGCTGACTGCTGAATTGGCAAAAGCTACCTTCACAAAACCCCTTTTGCCAGAACACCTTTTTGTGTTTACATTAAAGAAGAAAAAAATCATAAAGCTTTTGCCAACAGTATTTTTCTCTATCGGAGCAAATGTTACAGAGTGATAAAATAAAACAACATTTTCTCAGTGTTTTAGCTCTTCAGTTCAGAGCAGAATTTGCTCCTCATGAAGGAACTCAGTGGTAGATGGGTAAGTGTAAGGAGAAGAGCAACCATGCCTGTTTCAGCTCCTCTGTAAGTCATGGGATGTGCAGAAGTATTAAAAAGAGGGGGGTGGGGAAGGCTGGGGAAGACATTTTTACAAGGATTGAAAGTATTTCTGGAAGAGCAGAAACAATACACATTTGGAAAAGCTCCTTAATTTAGATGACATTACTAATTTCTTTTTTTTTTTTTAATTTGGTTGCTAAAAGTATCTTTACAGGGAACATTATAAAAAGACAAGACCTGGAAAGATTAAAACACACATGTAACTATTCCCTCATGCTTTGCACAGCTGTTAAATGCACAGGTCTTGCTGAAGTGAAAAGACAAATACAGGAAACACAAAGTGATGAGGAGTGCACACACCTCCTTACAAACCAGCACTTGGTATTTCTCTTAGTTACAGAGAAGTTTTAGGATGCTGGTGACTAATAAAACTCCCTAATCCTTGGTCAGCTTTAGAAAACTTCCTCATAAGGCCAAGGTCAGGACAAGGCTACTTCCTTAATAACAGAGGGAAGATGGCATCTCTAATGATTGCTTCTGGCTGTTTTTCTCCTTGCCTGTAAGAAGGCCACAGAGAACATTTGCTTTAAAGTGATGCAGAGCTCTCTATTTACCAGCAAACAGACCCTCACTGCCCACCAGGAACCTGAAGGTGGACTTGCAAGATGGAAGTTTCAGGCTGAAGACCACATGTTAGTGCTTTCTTCACAGGGAAGTTCAGTTGAGGTGGTAGAATCCTGTTAGCATGCAATGGCTTAGTATCTTAGATAACCTACTATTTATTTTAATGTTACCCACCTGAGGGAGGCTCCCTTAATGAATCTATTTTTGTAATGTTATGTAGGTTGAAGTTTAGAGCTAAGTTTAGAGCAGTCATATAAAAATATTAAACCAGGAAATAGCTTAATTGAAGCACAGAGTAATCACAGCAAATTGCAGTGAAATTTCCATGGGATTACATTTTGCATTCCCCAAACAAGCAGAGGAATTCATCTCACAGTCTTCCCATTTTGCTGAGAATTCACTTTAAGGATATGCTAAGTAAGTAACATAAAATGATGCCATAAAAGCTGTCTCAAAAGTTACAGTCTAAGATGCTTTTGTGACCCTGTGAGAAGCCTGTGCTGGAGCTGGCTCCTGGCAGGACTGGTGGCCCTGCGGAGAGAGGCACCCACCCTGGAGCAGGCAGGACCTGTGATGCTGCTGGGGACCCACGCTGGAGCAGTTTGTGAGACATTGCTGCCCATGGGAAGGACTCATGTTGGGGAAATTCCAGGAGGACTGGCTCCTGTGGGAGGGACCCCACCCTGGAACAGGGGAGCAGTGTGAGGAGTCCTCCCCTGAGGAGGAAGAAGCAGCAGAGACAAGATGTGATGAGCTGACCACAACCCCATTCCTGTCCACTTGTGCCACAAGGAGGGGAGAAAGGTAGAGAAAATCACAAGGTAAGAAGGGAGGGGCAGAGTAAAGGGTTTTTTTAAGATTTGTTTTTATTTTCTCATTACCCTACTCTGGTTTATTTGGTAATAAATTCAATTAATTTTCCCCAAGTCGAGTCTGTTTAGCCCATGATGGTATTTGGTGAATTATGTTTCCCTACCCTTATGTCAACTCATCAGCCTTTTGTTTTCTCTCTCCTGTCCAGCTGAAGAGGGGGTTGATACAGCAGCTTTGGTGAGCACCTGGCATCCAGGCAGAGTCAAAAGAACCACACTGGTATTCACAGGGACTTCCACAAATCACTGCAGAATTTAATCTCTTCCCACTAAAAAAACCAGTTTTTTTCACAGGGAACATCTCTGGTCTGCACCTCCCTCAGCTGCCTTGAACACCTCCTCTGAAACTATATAAACAGCTGGCATGTTCACAGTATATGCAGGTTATCTCTTTCATCCAGGCTGTACAGCCCACAGTCCAGTAAGAATAAAGAAAATTTCATATCACATTTTGCCACATGTAGGGATTTTCTCTACTTTTCAACAGGTCTCCAACATGAGAGAAAGGTGGCAACTTTTGACATCACTCTGTTACTACTGCACAGTTCTGGATGTTTTTTAGTGAAAAAGTAAGTTGCCTTTTCAGTAACAATGTCACTGCAAATCTCTCAAGGCTAATTATTGGTAGCAGCCACCATAAATATACTGGAACATGCACAGAGCCACAGCATGACCCTAACAAAGGCAAAACAAGTTACACCATTAAATTTAGAAAGACCTCAAATTGGTCCATATTGAGTAATACAAAGTAAGATTTCAGCCCATAAGGGGGAAAAAAAGAAAAAGAAAAAGAAAAAGAAAAAGAAAAAGAAAAAGAAAAAGAAAAAGAAAAAGAAAAAAAAAGAAAAAGAAAAAGAAAAAGAAAAAGAAAAAAAAAGAAAAAGAAAAAGAAAAAGAAAAAGAAAAGAAAGCATTTGAATGGGATATTGTGTATTAACTGTAAGAAGAGGAAATTCATAAACGAGGAGCCATGTGTCCACTTAAGATGATCTGTGAATATTATACTTACAAGATCTCTATGATCTACTACAGAACAGTTACCCTTTCAGAGCAAAGCATTTTGCAACTGGAAAAGCCCCTTATGTTCAGCTTTTTATAGTTTATAGAAATACAAAAACAAGATTAAAAATCCCATGGCTGTATAATTTAATACTGCTAAAATTTACTTACCAATCCTTTGGTGTTTTAATCCCAAATTATTCCCCCAAACTTTTACATTTTTCTACAGCACTAAGCCAAAGAGTTGTGCTGCTGTCCCCACTCTGCAAGCTTGGAGGAAGGGACAGGAAAAGATACAGAATCTGCCTAAAAGGCTTGGCAATCTTTGTGTCACTGCAAGTGGAGTAGAGTGACCCATGTTTTGCTAAAAATTAATGGTATGCCTTCTTAATGGACACTAGATAGAAATACGGCACCTGTGCCTGTTGCTTCCATATTTTCATCTACAAAATCTCAAAAAGAGATCAAACATACAGTATTTTTTTTTCAGGGCAGTTACAGTTAGTTTTGCACATCTGTGCTGGATGTACAGGTTGAAAGGGCAGTGTGTACACAGTGGCCATTTTTCCACACCCCCAGCTGGAGGGGCAGAGATGCTCTGAATGGCTGCCCAGGCAGTAGATGGATGGTAATTATTTCTAGGCACAATTCTAACACTGCTACCATAGCAAATCCACACTTATCAGTTATCAGTGCCTAAAATGAATTCTGAGACTACTGATTTAAAATCAGATCATCTAATGTGCATGAATGCACCCCTGTGCATTCATGGATTGTCTTTCCACAGGTCAACAGATCACAAACTACTCTTGAACAGAACACCAGTTTTTCTCTTTGCATAAAACATTTTAAGACTCAAACTTTGAAAGACGAGCAAGAGCTGCAGTTCCAAGCTCAGGCTGATAGGATGCTCAGCTCAAATGCAGGGTTACAATTAAGGAACAATCTCTCAGCCTTTATGGGAAACTCCAGATCATGCCCAGCTCCAGAGGCCAGGCACAGCAGAGGGGTGGCCCATGGACCAAGTAAGTAGGTACTTCCCAGGCTGGGAGTCAAAGGTGACAACTCATACATGATGGGAATTGTAACAGCAGGTGAACTCAAGAGCTGGTGTCAGTTTTTGTGACTCACGTCCCATCCTTGAACTTGATAGGAGACTTTTTGATCTCCCAGGAAAGTCTTTGTTAATTGACATGTAGAAGCAAAGACTATGGGGACGTTATAGTTTTCTGCTTGATTTTTTAAAGCACAAAAATTGGCATGTTAAGAAAATAAAGGTCTTCAAGGAAAGATAAATCAAACCCCAGAATCTCATTTAGTCTCTCTTCTTCCAGACAAGGCTGAATTCAGGAACAGAGAATAAGAGATAGAGAGCTTAGAAATGAAAATAAGAGTGTTTCCGTTACCTTTTCTGCAAGCCAGCCTAGATGCCTAATCTCTCGACTTCCAGCAATCCCTGTTTTACCCAGCTGGTCTCTGACCTCTGCAATCACCCTGGGGATGAGCTCATTGACACTGGAGTGGATGGCATTGAACCAGGCCTGGGCTGTAGCTGAATCCTTACTCCTGAGCACCACGGTGTGCTTGGCATCAGGTGAATGAACTTCAATAATTCTAGAAAAATGGGGGAAAAACATTATGTTCATTCATATACTAATAGGCAGTTAAATTTATTACCTCGTTTAGTGAATGCAGTGAGTTAAAAAGGATACTAATATAGAGACCTAGCACTAAAAACTTACCTTTAAAACACCTGAACAGAGTAGGGTCATCTTAACTGAATCCAGGTCTCTACTGGCATTATGATAACATCCTTGAGAAGGGGATTTGCCAGTGCTGATGCAACCCCACATACAGCATGTCAATAGAAGTTTTGAATGTAAAGGCAAGAGGAACATTCACTGACATGGACACGGTTATATGGTGGCGCTTCTTCAGCACATGTCACTTCTTCCTCTTCATCACTGAGACCAAAGTTTTCACCTTCAGGCCAGTTTGTAATTATCTCCAAAATCCCAAGGCAATTCAGTTTTCCAATATGGGTGCACTGTGTGATGAGAGCAATCCATTTGCTCCATTGGTGGCATGGTGGGTAGAGGGAACCTTTGCTTTGAACATCCACCCCAGCACAGGTATTTGGGGTGCCAAGAGGAGTTGTACTTCAGTGCAGAACCACAGACTGCATGGAAGATGACTCTGGAGAAGCCAGGGATAAGATGCTGCTTTCCTTAGCTGGTTATCATGGCACTACCAGAGTTTTTCAGTGTGCTTATTTTATACATGCAGAGATAAATGAAAATCATCCTCATGCCAAACAGAGGAATTTTCCTAGGATTGTTCTGTGGTTTCAGTGATACCACTACACATTAACACAGACCTAGCACAACTGGCCTTCTCCAGGAGTTACCAGCATCCTCAATGGTCCATTTAGATCCTGCTAACAGTGGCAACAAGAAAGTGCTAACAACAATCATGATTGCTGCTGACAGGCACCTTTTACAGATTTTCAAACTCCTGTAGAAGGAAATGAGTTTTGTTTCAAAGAAAACATTCCTACTGGACTATCCTGTGGGTGTCCACTGTGGTTTGAAAAGTACAACTGAACACAGTTTTCAGGAAAATGAATCCTGTTCATTGTGGTAATGGTTGTGGTAATGGGACCTGTGCCAACACCTTTGCTAACAACAACAACAAAAGTGCTTTGACAGGCATCTGCAGCTATTTTAGCTCTGTTCTTAGTGAAGTTATTAGTTATTAGTGGGGCTTTGTGTGCTCTTTATAGCTTTGTGGGCCATTTTACTTGAACATCTGGTAAATAACCCACAAAGTAATAGCCTGCTTTATCTTTATGTGGCAATTATAAAACAAAGCCCTGGTCATTGCCCATCACTCAACTCTGTATCACATTTGTGCTTTTTTATTATAAAAGTACAGTGACAGCCCCAAATGTTACCCTCCCAAATTCAATCTGGGATCTGAGCCTAAGCATGTATTTCTGTCCTGTGTATGGCTGCCCAGTCTCTGGGACACACAATGACTCCTTTCTGCAGCAGAAAATTAATTAGTTCAGAGGAATTTATTCAGGTTGAAGTTTGAAACAGAACTGTAATGCAAATATTTGTTGTGCAATTACAAAATCCAGCAATTTGGAGCTTAACTAACAATTAAGAGGTTTTAATTATTTGGTTAAACCAGAGCAAAATCCAGAACAGAGGGTGACTTGATCTGCATAGCTCTCTGGGACTCAGAGAGGAAGGATCCTTGGTTTCATGTTTGTCCATTTTGAGAAGGGGAGGTTTCCACGTAGACACTGTTCTAAATATAGAAAAGGTCATGATTTTCCAAACTCAGCAGCTGAACTGTTCAGGGTCTTAAATCACTGGATAGCTTAAGAAATGGCTTGATTTTTCAGGAAGCACTGAGCCAACACAGTAATGCATGTTTCCTCAGTAAAGCTGCTGCAGTTCAGCACTATCTGAAAATTAATGTTCTTATTTAGCCACTCCAGGATGCACCAACCAAATTTTCAGTTTCAAGTACCAAAGCAAAATTCCTTGATACATGATGGCAGTCTTGTGAACTATAAAATTATATTTATAGATAGGCACGTTCCAAATCACACTCCCATTTTTTTCTGAACTGCTAGAAACAGCCATGTCCTTCATGGTCAGGATTTAGCCATTTGTATCCACAGATCATTAGAATCATGCACAGCTACCATACTCCAGACTGTCCTTCCATCACAAACACAGCTCTCCCGCTGCTGAATCGTACTGTGACTCTGAACTGGAGTTGGAGTGTGTTCTTGTAGGCAGCCACCACCAAAAACAAGCTAGACAGGCTTAGATTTTCAAAATACATTGTGGTAATCAGTGAAATGTTGCTTATTACTTACAGAAGTTTTTGGCAGGAAATCTTACAGCCTTTCACAAATGAGGTCAGTGACAGCATCCTCATTTCACCACCAAAAAAAACATGGAAAAGTGAAGAACCCAGACAAGGCCGGGAACCGGCCAGGACCAGCAATCAGGATTTTCAGTCCTCTGTCCCCCATTTTATTACTTCTTTTAAAAACAAAAATTTTTAAGACAAAAGCAGTACTGTGCTACATTTGAAAAATGTTAACACACCATACAGATTGTGTGAAACAATGCTTTTTACAAAGCCTGTGGTTTCTACATGGGGACTTCCACCTACAAACTCACTGCACATCATGCAGTAAACAAGGTGCTGAACACAGACTCTAAAGGCTCAGAAGAAAGTGCTGCTTTTTCAGTTGCAAAGGAGCAGCAGAAAACTTGTGTGATTTCTTTATAAGTTAGAGTTGCACAAGGTTTTGACTTAAAAATAAATTATTGAGAACTGAAAGAGCTTCCAAATGGGAACTTGTTCACCTCCAGTTTGTAAATTCTTCCTTCAAACAAGTGGATTAACATACAAACAGGTATTTTAGTACTTGGGCCTTCATCAAAGTGTATTTTCCTTGATGGTGACTATTTAAGTATTTCTACAAGAGTTCTATCTCCTAAAATAATGAACATTTAGACAGTTGTCAACAGTTCTGTTTAAGGGGTTCTAAACCATGCGTATTCTTTCTAATATCTACATAATCAAATGTGATATCAAAGTCTAAATTCTAGTATACATATGCGTACACACATACTGAGCTGTGCTTGCAAAAATACTCATCCCTTAGTGACTTGTAATAGAGCTAGTTTGGGAATGACTGTCAGTCACCAAAGCGTGATGATGATGCACTAACAATTTCAGAAAGTTTTCCTTGTTCCACGAGCTGAGTAACAAGATGACTGGACAATACAACTTACACTTCTCAAAACTTAGTTCAAAACAGGATGCTGCTTTCACCGCGCTGAAAATTATTCTTTTTATCCACAGCACTTGTCCACTCCCAGAAATACATCTGCAAGCATCATTCCTTAGCAAGCTGCTACATAGGCCAACTTTCATCTGCACATCTTAAAGTCTAAATCTTCAACTCTCTGAATTCTGCTACTTGGCTATTGCTGTAAGATCTTGACCAGAAAACCTTAGGAAACCAAGCTTGCAGATTTCCACCAAAAGCCCAGGACTCCTGTCTCCACAGTCAACTGGGATGGAATTACTAAAATAAACTTTAAATCTTCCCAGAAACCCATGGGCTCTGACTGCAATCAGACACTGAAAGTGCTGCATCCCTATAAACTCTTCCCTTTTCTGCCTTTCAGCCCACGCTGCTTTGATTCACCAGTCCAACTGGATGATGCTTTCTGTATAGCAGCTGACTGATGGCATTTCTATACTTTCTGAAAAGAAAAAAATACCAGTGACCTTAGTAAACTCCAAGACTAAGGCACTTAAATGTTTACAGCAGTCTAGCTATTATAGTTTTGATTTGTTCCTTGGCTAAACTGACCACCTCTTACTGACTTCTGTTTATCTGCAGTTCAGTGATAAAGTTCCCTTAATTCCCCACTGAATTGAAATATTTAGGGCAATGCCACAGCTGTGTTTATTCTCACACTCCACCACAGTTATGTAAATACTGCATATGGAGCTGTTTCTGATAAAGCCCATACCAGCCCAAAGGAATTATATGTTGGCTCTAGATGACTGCCAAGATGTGCAGCATCTCTCCAGCTTGGCAATGCATATGAATGATATCACATTTTCTCAGAGATCATTTGGCAAACCTTATAATAAAAGGGTAATTTTCTCTCTCCTTCTCAAAGATCCTCAGTGAGCTGAGGAGTGTTTTCAGCATCCCCTTCTCCACCCGCAGAATACGGGGGTGACACAAAACCCAGTGCTTCCAAATGCTGTAACCTGGCACATAAGAGGAAAACTCCCTTCCTCTCTTCATCAGTTTTTCTACTTCACAGAGGATCAGAAGTTGAAAGCAAATGTTTGGTAGACCATACTCATTCAGCATTTGATAAAGCTTCTTTCTGTAGGAGTATTCATTATCTAAGAAATACCTTTTATCAAAACTCTTGAAAGTACTTCTGCCACCAGCATTGGCTCAGGACCAAATCAGGCACTGAGTTACACTTCATGACTCTTCCTGGGTCAGATTATGTATTCAGTGACTGATTAAAGTGTGGAGTAAATCCCTTGAAGTTAATGATAAGCTGGAGCCAGAGTTATTCAAGTCCATCACACTACTTTGATTTTGCACTGGCACAGAGAGGAACAAAACAGTCTGTCACTGACTTTGCAAACTTAAAGATGAATCAAAGGCCAAATTGTTCACTCTATCTCCTCCATCACTGTCTGCACATAAAACCACAGTAAGTAATTTTGTTTTTTTCTGAGTGTACAAACATAGGAGCCTTTCCAGGAAAAGGGGGGATTTAGAAGAACACAACCTGACTTATATTTTAAAAGTTGTAGGTTTTGTTATAAAATAAATTTTAAAAAATGTTAAGGTTCTTTTGAATTCTACATGCAGCACCAGGAGATTAACCAGGAACAGAATACATTAAGCAATGGAAACTTTTGGCTTAGTCTGCAAGGAAAATATTCCAGAGAGAGACTGTTAGGCTTGCAATGAATTCCCCAGCATACTCTCTGAAGAAGCACCTTCATTTGATGATCCTAAATGGAGGTGAAAGCAATTTTCCCAAGCAAGCACTACTTGGTAATCAAATGGAATTTTTCTATGTGAAAGGCTTTCGGTCCCCTTGCTGTCACAAGAGTACTTGCTGTATTAACAGTTACTTGGTGACTTTCAGCTTACAGTGCTAAAAACGATGCAGATACTTTCCTGGGAGCTGGACTAGACTGATGTCCAACCAGAGGGTGTATATATCACTAATGGGCTGTCACAGATGATTTCATTTCTATTTCCCACCAGCTGGGCTTTAATACAAGGGATATCAGAGGAGTTGTACCACATGCAAGTAAAGAAAGGATTTGTTTCTGCAAAGGACTTGCTCACACCACTGCATGCAGATGCTGACCAATCTGCAGAGACATCACACACTGCCTTCTCCACCCAGAGCAACCACAAAAGTAATTGGATAGTTTTTAAATGTATATGGATATTAAGGAGCAGGACTCTTACACCACAGGGCTCAAAAGACCTCTTATATTTTACTTTCTTGTTTTTTTCTTTTATATTCTGGTTGTAATTGTACTGAATATTGGTAATCCAGGAATATAGAGCTCAGCATTCTTCACAGCAGATTCAACATGAAACAACAGCAAAAGCGCTGTTTCAAGGAGAAGTTGGGGTGAATTATTTGGGGAAAAAAACCACAAACAGCATTTTTTCATAGAGATGTCAGGTATTTGATTTAACTTTAGAAGATGCTGAAATTTTAAGAACAGAAGATGTGATTGTTATATTCAATACACTGACCAGAGCTCCCTGAAGCAGCTGTTTTCCCCGAAGCAGACCCACAGCCAAACCCAAAGCAGCAGCAGCAAAGCAAACCTTCGGGCAGCTGGAACAGCGTGTGAGCTTGGCAAAGAACACATAACTGCAGCTGGTAATAGTGGGAAATGACCCCTTGAAATTGAGAAGAGAGTGGAGGATCTCATGCTGCTGCATAAGTAAGAGATCATGGGTTTGGAGATGAATTAGCTGTCTTCTGAGAAGGAATGCCACTCTTGCTGTTAGGAAGTGCTGTAGTACGACCCAGGGCAAAGCAAAGGATGTTATCCACAAGCGTGGGTGAAAACTGATATGGAAACAGGAAAAATTAGTAGGGCTGCTGACAGATCAGCTCTGTCTTGTGGATGAGTTGTCACAGAAGAAAGTCTTGCTGGAAGAGAAAAATGGCAGGTCCACCTTTTTTAGCAGGGTATGTCTCAGTGTCTCATTATATTACAGATCTACTTTTTGGCTTCCGTGATCAAGAATCCCAGGGATCACTGCTTACTTGCCAAGTGAAACAAAACCAAAGCCAGGCAACCATGACTACAAAGCCACAAATTCCTTCTGGATCAATTACTGGCCTCTGAGTGCTGTGGGAAGAGGCACCACCTGGGAGCCAGTCTCCCAGAGATACTGCCAGCTTCTTTGGGGACAGTGTGCATGGGTCACCTCCTGACACTTTCATGACTGGCAGTAGACCCACCTTCCCATTGAACAGACACAGAGACTGATGGAAAAGCTGTATGTAAGTGATGAGAAGAAGTAGCAGCTTCAGCAAAACTCTTACTACAGTACAACAGGAATTTCCATCAGCAGAAACACAGGAGAAAGCAAGCTAGAAGTGACCAGAGGGTATTAAAATAGCAAAGTATTCGCACACAACCTAAGCACGAAGGACCAGCCTCAGCATCTAGCAACACTGAGCTGGGGCACCTCTGCTGGCAGCCCACCACCAGGGCTCACACTGGGATTGTCATTTGCTGCCATTCCCGTGACTACACGAGGTGCAAGAGAGAGCAGCTTTAAATACACCATCTGAAAATCCTGCTCCTTAATTAGTGGCAGATCAGGCCAGATCAGAGCTGTGAGACTGAAATCCAATTTGCAGATGGGCTGGTAGGCGAGGGAAAGCCCAACACTGAGCACAGGACAGCAGCCAGGCAGGAAAAAGAGCCTTGAGGTTGTCACGCTCTCCAAGCCATTACACAAAGACTGTGGGGACTGGGAGCATAGCAGGAAACTGAAACCCTTGCACATCAACTTTCTTTCTTTGGGAGATCTCAGTAGTCTTTAAACTGCTCTTCAACATTATTTAGCAGCAGCTTGGGTGTCCGCACTTACATACCTTTACATACAAATGCACATAAAAACATTATTAACTATTTGTTCTCCTCTTCCCTGCAGCACTCCCACTGCTCTTCCTCTCCCTTTATTCTGTGGCACATTTCTTGGAGCAGCTCTCTTTCTCCATCTTTTCAGAGCTTTGGTTTTTATTCTTTTTTACAAAAGTGTTTGTTAAGTAAAATCTACTGCAGTTTTCACTCTCTGGGTTTGTTGCCCTGCCTTGCCGGCTTCTTTTTTAATCACTTTTTATTAATTTGTGCTCCTCTCTTCCCTCCATGCATTTCTCAAGGCAGTTCCTTTTTTTCTGTTTCCCTTTACCTGATTAATTTCCAGTTCCTTTGCTCTTATTTCCATTTCTCAGCTCAACCCTTTACAGCTGAAGCTGATTGGAAAAATCAAAACTCTGACTTTTTCAAAATTCCCCTAACTGAAGCAATGGCTGAAAAAAACCCCAAAATGCAACACAAAAACCCACCAGCATATGGTTGTTTGTTTTTTTTTTTTTTTCATTATTTAAATATTTTTCACAGGAAATAAAGACTTTGGCTAAAAGCTTGTTAATCAAAAATCCAGCTGAAAGCTTTCTTACAGCCTTAGTTACTGCCACCTCCTCATCACTCACATCCTTCCTCACCACCCAACTCACAGTGACATTTTATTCCTGTCAGGTCATGTTCACACATAGACACACACACACATACATCAAGTTTTATTTATAGTCACATATATGCAGGCATGCTTTTGAGTTACACATGCAAGAGGTTTTCCCATTCCTATTTGATTTATGCTGGAGACGGAAAGGGCACCAGAAACTCACCTGGATGACCCAGAAGGATGGGGAAGGGAGAAAGCCCCATGCCATTACACCAGGAAAAAAAGATTCATCTTTATTTTTTTTTCAAGAAAATGAGACATGCCTAGTCCCAAATTCACGAGGACCTGCAGAGATTGAAGGTCAGTCATGACATGCTGTAACAATCCAGTTCTACACTGGTGTCTCAAACACTCTGCAGGAAAACTCAGGGGTTTTCACTGTGTCCCTAGATCCTGGTGCATCTCTCAGTAATTCAGCTCTCAAGCCATTACTCAAAGACTACAGCAGTCTTTAGGACATTAGAAACCTATTTTAACATGATTTAACAGAACAAGAATTAAATAATGAAAAAAAGAAAAGAGTTATGAAGTTCACCTCAGTTTCGTGATTTGACTCAAAAAGGCAAAAATGCTCATCTTTATGGGAGGGATAGTCCTAAAGAAGTATCTGATCTCAGTGGCCTTTCAAGAAAGATGAGAAAAAACTGACACTAACAGAAAAATTGGTATGACCCAGACTAAAACTGTTTGGTTTGTGGGGAGTTTCACAAATTATAGAAAACAACTATTTCGCATAATTAAAAACAAATTTAAAATCATCGTTCCTGCCCAGAGGCTTCAGAGCTCCAGCTCCTACAGGTTTAGAAAACTGTCCCTTATCAAGATAGATGACTGCAGCTTACAAGGCTGCCCAAAAAGTGGATGATGTAGATGACAGAGAACTGTCAGACAACAAATTATAGAACCATTAATTATTAAATCTATCAGTTAATGAATTATTAATTGTAGCAGTTAATGACTTGCCTCCAAAACACTGTTATGAGAGAAAAAATGCAATGTTACAGGTCCCTCATGTGACAACCCTAGCCCTGAATGCCCTGACCCTGGCTACTGAGAAGGGTCCCACAGCCATGCAATGTATCAAGGAGGAAGAGGTGGCCTCCCCCATGACCCATCCCACAACTCCACTCCTGTTGCCCATACCCCAAATTCTTCCCTCTCCTACCCTCAGAGTACTGAAATGCCTTTTTAGCTAAATTACCTAAGTTCTCTCAGCTTGCAAAGAGGCAACAGTAGATAAACCTCAGGTGCTGCCTACTTGTTCATCCCTTCCAATAAAGACCAGATTTTGTAAGCAGATTAGCTGTTACAGAACATGAACACAACAAGAGACATACAACTTCACACAAAAGCTGGATTTGGATCCATTACAGCAAAATAGTTGGAAGCTAAGGTTAAAAACACATTTTCATCATGACATTAAATTCACAGCCTTTTGTGGGCAAGGCTGTAACAGACCAAGCACACTGTGATAGCACAACAGAGTGATTTAAGGATGAGGGGAGAGTCAACCAGAGTTTCACCCTGATTATTGTCACTTTTGTTCTTTTCTGGATTTGAATTATACTCTTTCAAGTTGCTTTACTTTAATGTTGGATTGTTGATATAGTAATCTAAGGAGATAATAAACACAGCCCACCAGGAAAAAAAACCGAATGCTAACAAAAATTCTTGATATAAATCAGACTGACTCAAGCATGCTCAATGACTTCTTCAAAGGACTTATTGATATTCATACAGTAAAACATGTCTGTACCAATAATGATAATTAACTGCTATGTGCCTTTCATCCAAGGCTCTCAAGCTGTAGCTCACAACAACACTAAGAATTAAGTATGGTCTCTGCATTTCACAGAGGTTCTACAGCCAGAGAGCAGCCAGAGAGCAGCACACGAGGAGCAAAGCACAAATTCCTTGAGGAGATGTGGAGGGCAACTTTTAATACTGGTAATGTGCCCATTCTGTATCTTTATCTATGTTCTATCCCCCATGCAGACATAAGTTCTTTGTCTTTCCTTGCTTACCTACAACATACAGTAACAGAAAAAGGGCCCCCGTTTCCTAAACCAGAGCCCAATCCAGCTAAATCTGTACTTTGAACTAGGGAAAAAAATTTCCCACCTCCCCAGGAAGCCCCACAGAGCTGCAGATGTCCACCCAGGACTGACACAGCTCCAGCATGTCAGCAGTGCCAGCTCAGTGGTAGAAATGGGCCATCTCCTCTTTACTCCTGGGTGCAGGGCTCAGCCTTTGCCCAGCACCTAACCCCATCTGGGCTTGCTGCTGCCACTGTCCCTGACTATGCTCAGTGCTGTCAAACTACATCCTAAGAGGCAGAAAACAAGGTAAGTGTGACCTGTGCTCTCCAAGAGCAGCTGTAACTCATTCTGGCCCTCTGGTCACTCTGTGGCAGAGCCCTGCCCTCTGTGAGCCCCAGACACAGGTGACTCAGGGAAACCATTCCCCCAGCAGCAGAGAAAAAACCCAGGCTGCAAAGGTGCACCCCTAAGCCACACTGCTCTTGGAGGAGAATCAGCATCTGCTCTGCACACCAGGGCTTGCTGATACCTGGCAGAACCAAGATTTGGTCCTGTTCACTAAACAGGAGAGAGGCAGGCTGGGGGCATGAGCCAGACCATGTTTTCACCAACAAGGTATCCAGAACCTTCTCTGCTGCCTAATACTTGCCTCCCTATCCCCTCAGTTCCCCTTAAGTTATATAAGCAGGAACTTGAAGAGGTACAGGAGCTGCTTGGTCTTTCGTTCCCTCATCTGCTTCAAGATGTTTGTCTTTTTATTGCATTTTTACAATCTTCTGCTTATGCCTTATATTTGTTGTGAGCATTCATGACTCCAAGTTTTTTGATGCAAGGACTTGCAAGGACTTTCTTTTCTATGTCATATTAAATCTGTTTGAAATCCAGCTTTTTTTTCTTGAAGAAGCTTCAACTTTTGTTTTCATGTCTTATTGTAACAAAAGTAAATACATGCAAATTCACTAGAATTTGTTTTATAATTAAAGATTTTTAAATGCCATTTTAGAATCACACTATGCTATTTCATTCTGCATAAGTTACTTATACACCAACTACAGTTCAAAATGTTAAATCTCACTGACACTATTACTGTGCATTACTGACATTACTGTTATTAAATAATGAAAGAAGAAATTATTATTTAAAAATATGTGCAAAAGGAAGCCTGGGGAGCAATGGCTTTGCAATAGATCTTGTGAATACTTCGTTCAGTGAATCAGTATTTCCCAAAGCAAAAAAAAAAAAAAAAAAATCAAACAAACACAAACACCTCAAAGTAATGAAGCTGCTTGAATCTGTTGCTGCCTTTAGAGTAAATAGGTATCAGTCTGTCCTGTTCTGCACCTCCTTGATGTCTTGGGAAGCCCAGGTAATTCCCAGATGCAGCTCACTGTGCAGAGTCCAAAGTGACCAGCCAGTTCCTCTGCCACCTTGTAAAGGGCTGACCCTGAATTCCAGGCACCTACCAAAGTTACTCTATCACTCCCCTCCACTAGGGGACAGGGGACAGAAAATATAACAGCTTCCTAAGCTGAGATAAGGATCAGGAGCAATCACTCACCAAATACCATCACAGACAAAACAGGCTCCAACTTTGGGAAACTAATTGAATTTATTACTTAGAAAATTAGAGCAGGATACTGAGAAAAATAAATCTTAAAAACACCTTCTCCCCCCGACCCCCTTCCTTCCCAGGCTCTACCTACTCCCCTCCAGTGGCACAGGGAGACAGGGAATGAGGGTTACACAGCTCATCACAGGTGGTTTCTGCTGCTGCTCAGGGAGACGAGTGCTTCCCTTGCTCCAGTGTGGGGTTCCTCTCATGAGAGACAGTTCTTCAGAAACTTCTCCAATGTGAGTCCATCCCATGGGCTGCAGATCTCCATGAGCTGCTCCAGTGTGGCTCCCTTTCCACAGGATGCAGTCCTTCAGGAACAGGCTGCTCCTGCATGGATCCCCCACAAGTCCTGCCACTAAACCTGCTCCAGCATGACTCTTCTCTCCACAGGTCCCTGCCAGGAACCTGCTTCAGCACAGATTTCCCACACAATCATAGACTATTTTGGGCATGCTCTGCTCTGGCATGGTCTCCTCCAGGGGCTGCAGGTGGATCTCTGCATCCCTGTGATCCTCCATGGGCTGCACCACGGGCTGCAGGGGAATCTCTGTTACAACACCTGGAGCACCTCCTCCTGCCCCTCCTTCCTCACTGACCTGGGTGTCTGCAGGGCTGTTTTTCTCACACATTCTCACTCCAATCTTATCTGGCCACAATTACACCTGCAAAGTAACTGTCTTATTTTCCTTTTAAAATATGTTATCACAGAGGTGTTACTACGATTCCTGAGTGGCTCAGCTTTGATCAGCAGTGGGTCCACCTTGGAGCTGTCTGGCACTGGCACTGTAGGACATGGAGGAAGTTTCTGACAGCTTCTCACAGAAGCCACCTCTGTAGCTCCCCTGCTACCAGAACCTGGCCATGCAAACCCAACAGATGCAACCTACCTACAGAACGTACCTGCTCAATTTTATCTTCTGATTGTAATTCTTAGTCCAATCCTGAAATGGACAGTGATGGGGAAAGTTCACTGCTGGGAATCTATCTCAGTCCATTTTTCCTAGCTTAGAGACCAAAGCAAACCTTTCCCATCAGAGGGCCGAATCCTGCCAATGAGTAACCCAATCATTAAGGCTGGATCCTGCTGAAGTTCCCGGTGAGGATCACACTGCTCTTGACTCCTGACACTGTAAGAACATGATGTGTGCCCACCAAGTGCTGACAGGATCAGGCCCATACCTCCTGGGTTTGGCTGAAAGACATGCAAGCAGAATATTAGGGTGACTTCAAAAGCAGATGAGAAAACCTTTTCTGTCCACATAGCTTTGTCTCATTTCTCCAGGGAATGTCGTGTCTCCTGTGTTGTGTATAGAAGTACCTTTGTATTATGTCCCAAGATTTTAAAAGCACCAACAGAAAAAATTTCACCCAAGAAACCTTTTTTTTCCTCCTGTTTCTTAATACCATCACCAGAAATTGATGAAAAGCTTTCTACGCTGCAGCAAGGTTTTCTGCTTATTGGCATTACTAGCCATGGTAATTTCCACATGTTCCTTCATTTGGAGGGGATGCTCCTCAGTGAGGCCTGACATTAGCCTTTACTGCTGCCACCAAAAAGGTCACTTATCAGTGAAAACACAGCAAACAACTGATTTAAGTAGCAAATATTTTAACCAGTTTCTTCCAAGCTAAAATATAACAAGCCCTGCACCTAGAGAAGAATGGCATAGATGCTCTGCATCTTTTCTCCTGTTGGCATGCTTTTATTATTAAAAAAAAAAATCTACACAGTAATTTTGGTATTGGTTTGTATGAAGGATCTTCTCTTTGATATCTTACAGCTTTTTTTTATCAGGTAACAGAAAAGATCTCCTCCAGAATGAACCCACAGGCAGATCAGGTGAAGTAGACATCTGAGAACTGCTGGCTCTAAAAGCATCAGACATCACTTCTGCTCCAAAATAGCAAGTTCACTAAACCATCTGAGAGTAGACACAGACTTGAGAATCTCTGAACTGGGGTCAGACTTCCATGAGAAGAAAAAAGTCCTAAGCAGAGCTACCAGCTCTACTGGGAAAAACAATACTCCTCCATGCCTATTAAATCCACATTTCACTGCAGCCTTCTAAGAACTGGAGACAATTCAGTGCCAACAAGCAACTATTTCCTTTTGGGTCCCTTAACATAGGTATCTTCTCATGCTGGACATCAAATCAGTTCATCCTGGTCCCAGAAGACTGCTGACATTATCCCCAGCCCACAATGAAGAAATCACTGCACTGGAAAACTCACGCTTTCCATGCCCACACTTGCTCTTAAATGAAAATTAGCTCAGTTATAGTCCAAGTGAGCCCTTTAATGGCCAACATATGCTTTGGCATCCTGCTAGCAGAGCTCTCTTGAAGCCATCCAGCAAAGTGACACCATCAGTTACGAAATCTATGTGTGTCAGGTCACTCGGTTATGAAACAGAAGTGTTGTAAGCATGTAAGGACATGGCCTAGGCTCTGCTGTGAGTGAAGACAAAATTATTGTCCTAAAATTGGATTACTATCTTGGAAGGCATTCCAGTAGGAAAGGGTCACTGCACTGTAATAGCATTAATACTGGGAAGTATGAGTTCCAGTGTTCAGAATTGTTAAAAATCACTGAAACCAGTAGAGATACTAATCTATGGGGTGCTACTACAACACAGCAGCTAGCACGATGGTGAGGTACTGCATGCTTGGATGGAAAAATCCATCTTAGACTGCACTGTGCTGGACTACAGTAAAATCAGAAGTCACTCTTTCCACAGGAAATGACAGCTACACAAAATGAAAACCATGATAACAAGCAATATGACTCTCCCACACATAACTTCCTAGTAACACTGAAGAAAACACACATATGTAACATACTTCAAAAAAGTCATCTCCATTGTAGAGGTATCATGAGCAATGAGTGTGTGTCCCTCTGAGTCAGTCCTGGCTCTCAAACCAACTGAGGACCAGGAGAATGACAGAAGGTGAAAACTACAATAAAATCAATAAAGAAAGGGGAAAACATATGAGAAAATAAAGTCAAAGCAGGCAAAATACCATTACATTGTACTGATTCAAAAAATGTGATTGGTGTGAGTATTTTTAAAATACACACCATGGCAGAGACAAAGACAAACTCCCGGACAAGTGATACAGCTGTCAAACCTTAAACTATGCAGACATATGTGGAAAAAAAAGTGGCCAATATCAATAAACATCTTGATCTAAACTGAGAAGCACTGCTAGGGTTATTTCTGGTTTACAATTGCACTTCTGTAGCAGTCAGTTACACCGACTATGGTGGCAACCACTACGTGAGATGAAGAGCCAAGGCAAAGTAAAGCCATACTACACAGTAAAGCATGGCTTTAATTAATTAAAAGGTCAGACAAATATAAAAAGGAAAGATGGAAAACTATACAGATACTAATAAAATTTCTGAATTGAAGTGCAAGAGATTACAGAGAAACCCATCCTTCCCAAGCCATTTTCTTCTCTCCCCACTTCTCCTTATCCTTTTCTGCAAATGAAAATGTAACTTTTGTTTATGCCTATATGTAAATGCTGAGAATCAAAGGCATTATACCCAGCTTCTGCAGAAAAATGAAAAGGCCATTATTTGGATGGAGAATTATTCTGTATCACTGACTTGACTGCTCCTGTTTTTATTAGCAGCTGTTTGAGAAGGGATCAGGGAGTGTGCTGGTGCAGTGCAGCTGTTCCACATATGTTATAAATAAGGGCTGGTAAAACCTCATCCTATTTTTAACATTAAGAAAAAAAACAAGTCACAAAAATTCCCCATTAATGCTTTGTAAGTGGAACTTTTCTCCTCTTCTTGACTTTAATGTCCAGAACTGAATACTCAAACCAGACCATTCTTAAAACAATATTCATTTAAAAAAGGAAAGAAAATGCAATTTAGTGGAATCAGATTTAGCCAGCCTGGAGGATGTAACCAATTGGTGTGTACAGTGTCTTTTCCTTCAAAAGCAGACACTTAATCAGGATGAAAACAACCCCCTGAAATTTTATTTCCAACAAAAGTGCTGGATTACTGCATCGAAGTTCCTCTAGCATAACCAAAAGCTGAGCCACGCCTCATGTGGCTCAGACACCACCACCCACCCTTCCCAAAGCAGTGCTAGCTCCCCTGTTGGGTCGTTGCATGCAGCCAGAGCCCCATTCCTGCTCACCAACCCCAGTGTGGAAAACAACAGCAACAATTCAACGTGAAAGTGAAATCCCAACCCCAGGCAAATGCCCATTCACCTGTTTTCAGGGTCGGACACTGTCATGTTGCGTGTCACGTAGCACATCTTGAGGGGAATTGTCTTCCTGTCCCTGTGGATGGAGAGCGAAAGCTGCGGCATCGGCTCAGCAGAGGCGCAGCCCAAGCGCGGAGATTCGGGGGGAGGCGTCTCCCACCCGATCTCTGACACGGGGGAGCCTTTCTTCACATAGGGGGTCGCTTCTCTCATGTATTTCACTATGGAAGAGAGAACAAGAGATGGAAAACAATAAATAAATTAATATTCTGGAGTTGCATGCCCATGTGAGTTCTCTGGACTGGTGTTAACCCTCGACGCAGTCCATTAATTCTGCTCACCAAGCATCCCAGCATGGGAAGGTGTGCAAACACAGAAGATGAAGATGTGCCTGCTGCCGGTGTCAGTATGGTGCTATGAGTAAAATGAGAGAGAAGAACAGAACAGGCAAAGTAAGAACATACAGCCATACAGAGTAGGGCCAGGAGAGCTATCCCACCTTTCTGTGACAGTGGGTAAGCAGTCATGCAACAATTGCTTCACACAGAAGCCATGAGCTGTCTGAAGTACAGGGATGTTTAAAGAAAGACATTCAATCAAGTGACAGTGAACCTATTATTCCCCTATCTAAAGTGTTCCAGCAATACTTCCAGTGATTCTAACTCACATCTTGCTTCTAGTTCACACTTGTCAGTGTCTCACCACTAATCTCAACAACTATTGCTGCTTGCTGGGAAGCAATTTTGCCTAATCTACTTGTTTATTTATTTATTTATTTATTTATGGAGCAAACAAAAAACAATTCACTTCTTAGCCTTCTCTTGGGGAAATAAAATTGAGCTTGAGCCTTTTGTGAGAGTGAAGGTGTCAGATTAGATCTCAGCCTCTTCTGAGCTTTTTTCCAGAATGGATAAGAAAAGTGAATGTAGGATTCGGAAATTATCTTACTATATTAAACTATCTTACTGTATTATACTTCTTCTACATGTATGCTTCATATTCCCCTCTTTATGCAGGCAAATACTGCAACATTTTTCTCATTTTTTAATTATTTTGGTAGTTTGAGCTCACTTTTGCTTTTGCTATTGATGTGCTTGGAAAATCTGCCAGCCACAGCCTCCTTCCCCTTCACAAACCTGATGGAGTTCAGAAAAGACAAGACATCCCATTTAAATGCCCTGGTTAAGCCAATATTCCCCCAGCAGTGACATGACCTGAAAGGGCCCGGGCATTGTGAACTTGCTTGGGGAAGTTATTAAAATATTGTAAGACAGTATTTCAGGGAAATGGTGCAGATCATCATGTCAGCTCAGCTGAAGAAGCTAGGAATGACTGAATAACAAAAAGGTGGGTAAATTACAAAAGAGCATTGTGGTAAGAGATATTAAATTAGGGAAAGCCAACTGAAGTTTTTGAGTTCAAAATGAAAGCAAGAGAAGTATTCAGAAGAGTGGAGAAGAACAACAGTGTTCCTATTGAAACCACAGATCAGGTGGTTAACTTCAGCAGCACTATTTTCAAGGCACTTCATAAAAATTTTACCAAGAGAGAAACCAGTACAAATCTAGAGTCTAGACTCTGTGAACACCTATTGCTACTTTTTCTCAAAAACACCTTAGTGCCCATCTCACTATTGTCCATTTTATCCTTTTTTTAAAAAAATTGTTAACTTCAATCACAAAGATTTCTGTGTTTAGGTATGTTATGGGATGTTCCTTTTTGGGAAGGACCATTTGTGATTTATCAGAAAGGCTGTCCACTCAACACCGATGTTTTTATTTCCTTGTCCGATAGTATTCTGAGTATTTTCTTAAATTAATTTGTTCCCTTCTCAGGAAAGAGTTGGCACAGCATTCCACCAGGCTTCCAGAAACTCTTTCTGGCAAAAAGAGTTGAGACTGATTTTTTTAAACTTTTTTAGATATCTATCTAAAGTCCATTATCTAAAAACCTGTGTCACCTAACTCCCCAAACGAGTGCTCATCTTTGGGTACTCTGAAAATCACACGATTTTCAAAGGTGCTGAAATTAAGCAGTTGTTGCCAGTGTCATAGAGATACTGCTTTCAGCAGCTGCCATCTCAGTTTGGATGTACTCATAGCCTTAGGGAAGCCAAGAACAGAACAGATACAGATGTGGTGAATCTGTTCCTGCTAACACTGAACAAACATGACCTTGTCATTAATTTCCATGGGCAGAACAGCTGAAGCTGTGAAAATCACGTTCAACTTCAAACAAAATTCTGTTCCCTTTAAAATTAGAGTTTAATGATTGCTCTGTTGAAAAAAAAGTAATCCAGTCAGTTTTTGAACACTGGTACAGTGACATGCCAGCAAATGTGATTCCAAATAAAGGTCCAGGTCTCAATAGTGTAGCTATTTAATTTGTGCTATTTTTGTCCTTTTCCAGTTGCAGTTATATCCATTCAACCCTAGCATATTTTAATTAAGAGAAGGAGAGAGGGGCAAGAGGAAGGAAGCTGAAGTAAAAACTTTGGCTGGAAACTTAAGCAGGAACACAAAATGTGAATTTAATTCCCCAGAGATGGGACAGAAGAAAAGAGGCAGCCTTTCCATGTGTCAAAAGCCAAGTTTCCATGTGATGTACCGGTGAATTCATGGCACACAGCTGCAGTATTTCACAAAATCCCATGAAAAAGGAAGCAGGAGTAGGGGGGGAGCAGAAACACAATCCTCTTTCCAGAACCTGAGTCTCAAACACAGCAAAAGCCAAGAAAACTACCTTGAGGAAGTACATCCTATGAAAATTCCTTCCAACTTCTGGACTCGCAGACATCTAGTTTCTATATCTCAACAGAAGATGGTTGCTTGGCCCCAGGGATATGAATAAAGAGCTATTAAGGCACTGATAAACTGCTAACACCATCTTCATAGGAAATTCCACAGTACAATGAAAAAATAAAGTAAATATATGTTTTTTGAAAAAAAAAAAAAAATCCAGCTTCTACTAATAACATCCCACTTCCTACTAAACACAAGCACAGGTCTCTGGATTCATGGCTGAATTCTGCTGGGTTTTACAGCCCAGACTTTATGGCTGTTGCATATTCAGGTGTGTTTCATATTTTAAAAGCCCCCAAATGGATACATATAAAAGCACAAATATAATATGGGAGTGGAACAGGTGGCAGAATTTGATCCATTTATATAATTTTTTGTTATTATTTAAACTTCAGAGCTACTGCTTTCCATTTACTTCACCAACATCTGTAATTACATGTCCATGACCAAAGCCCAGTTTATGAATTTAGCTGAAATCAGGCACACAGTGTTCAGATGACTCATAAATTTTATCAGCAATTATTTCCTATTTACCTCTAAATTCTGGGTGCAAATACTGCAGAACATGCTGTTTTATAACAATGCACCAGCAACCCTACTACATACATAGCAATTTAGGATGACCCTTCACTTTTACATTCTGCAGCCTGTTCACTAACCAGTTCTTAATCCACATAGCAGAAAACAAGTCGATTCCAATATCTATTATAGGCATATTCCTATTCCACACTGCTCTATCTGAGAATCATGGATACAGCAAATTTAAACTGCAGTTATACAATTCACTTCCATCATCAAGTTTTAAAACCAGAAAAAAGATGATACAGTCTATTGGACATTAAAGTAATAATGTGGATAATACTCTGTTTTCAGAGCATTACACTCAAGAGCTGGATTGTCTTTTCGATACAGTGGCACAAATTCAAGTACTGACTGTAAAAGAAAGCGACTATCAAAAACACTGGGTTTACATATAGCCAATGAAACTACCTAATGAATTAAAACCTCAAAACATTTAATAAAAATAAATAAAGCATGCCAGTGTATAACACCTTTGAATTATGAATAACTATTTTATAGGCATGTATACACATATGTATCTTCGGAGTATATACATATGTCTAACATATATACAAATATATTTAATATATATTTATATAAAAATGCCACAATCTTTAAAACCACCAGAACACTGCAAACACAGAAAACAACATGCAGGGACTCGGAAAAAAATCTAATAGTTTCATTATTTTAACTCAATTTACTTATAAACTGTAAGTTTAGTCAGGAGTTGTCTAAACTCATTTGTTTGATGCTATAGCTCAACCTCAGAGATCCTTATACTGAGTACTAATTAATGATCCATACCCTTTTGTTGCACCACTAATAAGAAACTGTGGTCAAGCAATTAAAATTCCAATCTCTGGAATACCCCTCCCCACAAAGAGAAGAGGAAGGGAAGTGGCAATCAAAGGAATTATTCCACTGATAGACACTGAAATAGTTTGGATTTATTTTTTGATCTGCAAGACAGGCAACGTAGCTTCCAAAAAAGCACTTCATTTAGTTGTGCTTCTGCCAAGTCCCAAGACTCCACAATTAATGCTTTGTTACTGTTCACAGATGACTTTTTGAGGGGGAAGAAGCAGGCTTTTAATGAGAGAAATACTACAGACCAACTTGGTCAGGTTCTTGGCCAGATGCCTTTCTGAGGAACTGGGACTCTTCTGACACATTCAAACTGTTTCCTAGGAGGGAAGACAAAGACCACTGAGGGGAAGCCAGCAAGCTGGAGGAAAGCTCTTTTGTTACTACAGGAATGAGGACAGGATGTGTAGGTTTACAACACGAAAGTAAAAGGAACAACATACCCAAATCTGATTGAAGACACTTGATCAAGGAATTCCCCTTTGCAGTAGAAAAGCACAGAGTGTCCTCCAGCATAATACCAGAATTTGCCTGCTAGGCTTTATGTGAGAGATCAAATTTCCTCTAAACTCAAGCCAAGTGCATGCCTTACAGTGAAGCACTGTATAAAAATGAGATGAGCTGCTGGTACCATCATCAAAACTAAGACCCAAAGAAAAGAATTTATGAATCAGACCATCTATGAAGATGTGTCACATGATCCTTTCAGCAGCTTTAATGTGGGCATAAACCAAAAAACAGTCAACAATCCTGCTTGTCAGTGTTTCCACTATATTTCCTACAGAAACATCTGTTACTACACTCAGACAAGTATTATCCATTAACATCATCTGCTTTCCCCCATGCTGAAATGGATTTGAAATAGTAAACCTCTTGATCTGCCAAAAGCATCAGATCTCCACCTCTGCAAGAAGACAGAAATGAGTTAAAATAAAGACCTTGTAAGAATAAAAATCCCCTTTATCCTTTGGCCATTTCTCACACTGATGTGAGACTATGCTCAGCTTCCCATTTTCTGCTGTTTTTAAAATAATTCCACTAAATTCAGTGAATTGTCTATTCATCTCTTAAAGAGACAGGCTTGGATTTAAATCATAAGGGGCTGGGTTTAAATCCTTTTAAATATATATTACACTTATAATTTTTATGTGGCATAAGAGAAGGAATATTTCAAAAGAATAACTTCAGAAAGATCCAGAAGACAAACACATCTTTAAGATAAAGTTTACCTGAAAGAAGCACCTTAGCAATTGGCCCCAAAATGTAGCTAGTAAGCAATCAGGCTTCAAGTTTGAGTTTTCAGTAGGATACAAATAGGCCGGATTAAAAAGATCAATAACTGCATTTTAAAAATATAAAGAATACTTCACAGTGTGCTTTTAAATTTGCAGCTACTTTTACAAGAAAGTTGAAGCCATGTTAAGGAGGGCTATAAGCACCATCACACACACTCAACAAATGAAGGTGGGTACCTTGCAATAAGCAATTTTATGTAGTTAAGAGAATTTTTTTGTCAACAAGGCAAGAGAATTGCAGTCCTGGCCCCATCAAACAGGAGAAAATGGGACTAAATAGGCTCTTCTCAGGAAGCCATGTGAGGGTGCAGTTTGTGAAACCTCATGGTTTTGATAACTTGAATAGGTCAAAGTGATTAGCCACATGGTGTTTTCTACATTTGGCTTCAAAAAATGTAACTTGCCACCAAAAATATCTTAGAAGTTAAGAAATGGCAGGGGAAAACCCAGCACAGGTCTTGGCTGGAGCAGTGGGCAGTGTCCCTGTGGACACTTCCTCCTTCCCATCTGCACCAGGGGCCTCCACTCTGATTTCAGCACTTGTGAATCTTACACATATAATGGAGATTACATTTCCAGGCCATCCCATGCTTCTCTATAACACCAAAAATTCCTCTGTTACTTATCCTCAGTTTATTTTCCTGAGACTTTGCCTGTGATGTGGGCTGATTCAGCCACTGATTGCCTAGGCCTGATGTCTCCCTTTAGAAAACACTTCTTGAACAGTTTCTGAGTTTCCTCAGCATAAATGTTTTCTAGGGAGGGAAGGCTTTATATGTCTTCTTATCTTCTGCAGTGTATCAATTCTGTCAACTGCAAAGCCTCTAAAAATGAATTAATTTTCATTCCTACACAAAGCCATGGCTTTGTACTTCACATAGAGCAGCATGAGCAGAGCACACAACTCAAGCCTCACCAGGCTGTAGCAGACAGCCTGAAAGCTTCACCTCCAGTCAGCACTCCCCACCTACTCTCTGAGGTCACTTGGAGCTGGTTACTGCTAACCATGCCCCTTCAGCTCCTTTTGAGCTGCATTTCCATGGTCTAATAATAAATTTCATGTTTAAAGTTAACAGCACGCATACTCAAGGAAGCAGGACAAATTTCAGTGCTGGGATGAGATTTTCTGTATTTCTGTTCAAAGCAGATTAACAGAAACTAATTAGACACAAACTCGTGTCATACAGAATCACAATGGAACTGGAGGCTGAATATGTCACACCAGCACTTAAGCTGAAAAAGTGATCAAAAGCAGTCAAGGTTGTCAAGGTTGTCACTAACCTGGTATACAAAATTTTCAAACTGGTAAAGTAATAATAATAATAAACTAAAGGCAGACTGTTTCCATTGGGTGTTTATCAATACTTCCCTTTATAATGTCCATTACTTATACCTACTACACTGAATGTGCTACAGTTTCCTTCAAGTAATTTAGTTTATTTTAAATTTCAAATTTTCTGTTTCAATCAATTGGATGTATTCAGTTCAGAGTTTTGATATGTCACTAACAATAATTGCATGAATTCTAGAGTCAAGGTCCCATAAGCTATTAATCTATCTTTCAAAAACTTTATGTACTGCAGCAAAATAAATGCATATACATGTCTTCATAATATGAAAAACAAATTTTAGCTTGTAAATCCCAGAAGTACAATGTTTGGTTAAAAAGAAGATGCTTATATCTTGATCTTGGAGACACTGATGCTATCTTGAAGAGCTTGTACTCAAAAGAAACAGGACTCAGTGGAGAACAAGGAGCAGCTACATTGCACAAGTGTCTGTTATCAAATAAACTACAAATTGAAAAAACTACTGCCAAAACCTAGCTATCTAACCTATTACATTTTTAAGTAAAATGTGACACAGCTCATTTGCTACATTGTTATGTGACACTGAACTCTGCAATTAGAACTATGCAGATCTTTCATAATGGAAGTGGAAAACATCTGAAACTGGCAATTTGGGAGCTGAACATGGAAATTAGCAGTCACATTTTGAGAAAAAGCATTGTGGGACCTGTGAGTCACTCACTGATAACCAAACTGGAGCTTCTGCTTGTCCCCAAAGATGAATGTGTCCTAAGTTTAACAAAAAAAAAAAAAAAAATACTTCTTATAAAGTAGAGAAATGGCACAAAATACATATCTTCAACGGAACTGTAGCACTCAGAATTCTAAGGGCCTTCTCCTACCCAAAAGTGACACTATATTTTAAAATCTTTTACCTAAATGTCAGGAATAAGTTGATTCAGAATTTCTTGTGTGCTGCTCATGCTTGTTTCCCTGCCTCTGTCAGTATTTATAGATCCCTCTCCCATCACCCACACACTCAGATGGAATTCAAGGTGTCTGGCATTGCCAGCATGCTATAATTTTTCTATTTACATGAGTAATCTCAAGTGTCAGAACAAATATTTCAGCCGCTAGTGATTATGTGAAAAATACATAAGGGTATTACGGTTTTAGAGGATGCTGTTATTTCAGCAGGCACACAAATCATTAAGTAGTACAGGGTAGACTGAAAATGGCACTCACTGAGAGGGAAATTATTATGCTGTATATGATTGTACCTCTTTTACAGATGGCTAAACTGACACAGGCAAGTTAAACTGCCTTCCTCAAAGTCATGCAGTAAGTCACTGACAGAGTTCTCAGCATTACACTCAATTTCTACCTATATTACTTTTCTCTAAACAACTCAAAGAGATGCTAGTGCCAGTGAAGACTGGATTTGCAATGCCTATTGTCTTCTCCCCATAAGAAGAACTTTGAAGACCTTCTAAGATCTCCAGGATTTATTTTGAAGAGCAGAGCTGCAATCACTCACAAAGTTTCAGTTCACCCTTTTAATTCTTCACTGGACAATACCAAGAGCTTTGAAAATGAACAAACTCAGGCCACGCATTCAGCTAAGAACTTGCTGTGGCTGGGCTATGCACCAAAAGGCATCGGATAACCATAAAAGTCTTTGGTTTGGGGAATCTTTTATTTTGCAGCCTTACCATCAGTACAGGCCAATGACCATATCGAGAGTCCTCAAGTACCAGAGATTATGAATATTTATCCATACAGGGAAGGGAGGAAGGGACGAAGGAAGAAAGGAATATAAACACTATTTAAGTAATGGCAAACACAAATCCTAAACTTGGGAAAACTGGCAATGTTTGTTTCTGACATGGCATAATGCGGTGACTCTGTTTTTACATAGCTCAAATGCACCTTTGTCTGGTTCTAAGTCCAAGCACAGCCCCACGCTGCCTCCACTCTACCTAAAGTCATTTGCAAGATTACCCAGCAGGAGAATGGCAGACGTGGAATGAACCTTGGCTGTACACCTATTTCCTGGCTCACCTACAGGCTAGAAGAAAACTACCTAAAGCAGACAGATTTCTTGCTGATGCAATGGAAAGAAGAGCTCACATGACACCACCCCTTGTACTTCAAGGGGTAAAGGAAACAGGACTGTATAAGCAGGAAGGGTGATGAAAGAGTTGGACAATGAAATATTAAACCACATCCTTGTGCCTCAGTTCTTTGGCTCCCAACTGAATGGAGCTCTTTTCTACCAGGTATTATGGCTTTCTCTAGGAATAAGCCACTGAAATCCTATCAACAAACTACAACAATCAACAATTAAAGAATGAGCACACCAGTTATTAGCATCAGCTAAGAGGTTTTCAGAAACCACCTGCACTTGGAGCAGGCATGGGAAATTCTCAGAACTGATGCACAGAAAGAGACTGAGACCCAACTGTGCTGCCATAGGACGGTGGATGGCATCGTGTGTTGCTCTTTGCATCTCAAAGTCTCTTGCCAAGACAGCTCTACTGTTCTCATCCCTGAGGAGCTATAGTTACTGTATCTCAAAAAATGCCAATGATCTGTGATGGAATATGGTCCTCCTGGAACTTCAGTGCATAATGCAATTTGGGGTGAGAAATACTGGAAGGAGGAGCAGGTTTATTACTTTTAAATAGCCTCATCTAAAACTATTCTACAGACAGGATCTCAAAAACTAATTGAACACAGTGAACAAGGGAAACAATGAAAATCCTCACAAAAATAATGATTTCAGAAACAGGTTTTTTTTCCATGAAATGGTTTTGTGAAGTGCTTTAAAAATCTTCATTCACGTTCTTTTCTTTCTCTACAAACAAAACGGAACTGTGAATTGACATTTTGATTTAAAATGTCTTTTTAAGATCAAACTCCTTTTCTAATAAATATTGCATAGAGTTTCCCAGCATCCATTTTTTCATCTGGAAAATTTATACAGTTACGATTCTATTAGGTTTCTTGCAGTGGACTGGGCATTTAATCAGTGAGAGCAAAGAGCATCTAAATAGGGTTAGGCTGCAAATTCCTTTCAGTGAGAAGTTAAATCCCCATTAGCTTTGAGCCATAAGCCCCCCTGGGTTTAGCACGCAGCTTAAAAGATAACTCTGTGAGGGGTCATGGCTCTTTACTGAGGCACAGAAAGCCTATTTCACAGACCGCCCTGCAATAATAATGTAAATATAATCCCGTTTCAGTGGGCACTTTATCCTTACAGAAAACAAGTAGTGTTTTCTGTCCCAGAAAAAAAAAAAAATCACATTAATCTTCAATTTAAGGCTAAAGTAATTCCCTGCTTCACTCAAGCCCTACTATAGAGAACTACTGAGTCTGTCCTGGCCCTGTGCTGATACCGGGGCCAGCAAAGTCCCCCCGTCTCTCTGTAGGGCAAGACCGGCAGGTTGCTCTCAGCAGCTGCTTTCAGCAAGTGAAGTCGACTGGGCACATCAAAACACATTTGCTAAATACTGGTTTTGACTGTTTCAGGTTAGGTCAAAGCCAAATTAAAATAGTACAACCTATTGTTTTTCAAAGTCTGCAAACTGCCTGCCAATTTCGGTCAACTAGCACAAGAGGCTGATAACAGAGGCTGGAAAAGAAACTGAGCTTCAAAGGGCTGTAATAAAATGCAACCCCGGTTCAAATCAACAGAGAAAACCATTTGTTTAATCAGTGAGAAGAATGCTAATTTGTTTGTATCTCAAATTTATTTGCCATTTGTACTACTGGACCACTTACCAGGATGAGAGAGGAACCAGGGCATGACAGCCTCAGATGCTGTTCAAAGACAGAACAAAAAGCTGGTCCCCTCCCAAAGATCTTAGAAATCAAGAACAAGTTAAAGGACAATAGGGACACGACAAGAAAATAAGCAGGCAGAAGAGCCCACAATAAAAATCATGCATGTATCTCCCCATGTTGTTACAGCTGCACTGCATTCCCTGTAACGGAGACAGCAGTAGCAGGTGCTGTTTGTAAAAACACAAAAAACCTGAGTGGGGTGACACAGTTGCTAGGATGCTTTTACAATTAATAGTGGCAAGAATTTTCCATTGTTATCACTGCTACCTCTGAAGAAGGGATTCTGTCAGGACATAAACTTTCAGCACCACCTCAGGCATAAAAGGTCTTCACACTGAAGCTGTAGCCTGAATTCTGCTGTTAGATATAAATATAGATATTAAAGCATTTCTCTGAATCAAGGGCAGCTCAAGTGACTGGGAGCAGTTAGGCAGATGAGGATGCCCAGCAGAGCCTGTATGGGAAGGCAGAGTGGCCTTGAGGCACGTATAATGAAAAGTCCTCGATACACGTGCAGACTAACAGCAGCGCTGCTGAACCTCACAATCTCCATCTTGGCCTCGCACGTTCAGGCCAATGCACACAAAATGGAAAAAAAAATACCCTGCTTGTATGTCTGTCCTGTGAGACCTGGGGATAATCCTATTGCAAAAGTAAATAAGCTTGCAAGGCTTGCAAACTGAAAGCAAGGGATAGTACATGTGTATGCTTCCTTAGTGTAACTGTTCTTCTTTATGCTCTGCTGTGGGAGCACCTTTGAAATGACGAGCTGAAAGCACAGCTTTCTCAGCCACATCATCTGTGCTTTTACAGAGGCTTGGGGATACACAACAGGGATAACTATCTGTTTGAGGCTTGTTTGCTTTATTTAGCTCAAGGGCAGGTCTCTCTGCTACTTGCAGAGAGCACAATCAGATTATATCAGTGCGGCTGCATTTTTTTTTTTTTTTTTTTTTTTTTTTTACAGCAGCAGCATTGATGGGCACAGACGGGAAAAGAATGTATCAAGAATAATTTCTGCCTCAAAGAGCTTCTGATCTCAAGGTCACTAACAATTTCTGCCAAAGTCACTGGGTTCATTATCAGTGGGAATTAGCTCAGGTCAAATGGTCAAAGCTGAAGATATGAATAGTCTATAAAGAAGCAAAGAATGGGAAGTGGGAGGAAAACTAACACTGGCAGGTTATATAGCAGCATGAGTAGCTGTTGAACTCCAGTTCAACAAGAGATATCCCAAATGGAGACACTGAAAAAGAGCTTTGAGGTCAGCTTTAGTGCTGACACCATACCTCAGTGCAGACTGCGAACACCAGCCTGTCTGAATTCCTACAGTCAGGGTGACTCTTCTCTCATTTTGCACGCCAAAGACCGTGAGAATCATATCAACATATATTTCTAAAGAGATCACTCACATAAATAAGCTGACCTTTGAACTTATTGCTATTGTAGGTTTGTGCTCCAGTTTTTAAAAGACAAGTTTGAAACTCTAGATTTCAGCAAATATCAAAAACTGATAATTCAATATTTATCTACAATTCAATATTTATCTATAATCCAATATTAATCTACAACTCTTTAAAGACTAATTCTGCAACTGCCCCCCTTTTAGAGACGGTAAGAGGCTGAAGTAAAGTTGGCAGCAGATTGAGAGCTTAAAGCAAAACCTTTGAGGAATCTGCTGATTGGTTATTGAATTCAAGAAAAAAAGATGAGGATCTGGGAGAGGATTTTAAGCTAGCTGGTGGCAGAGGTATGTCTGTGACATTTACATCTCTTTCAGCACAGAGAGTGTTAGAAACTTATTCTGGTGGGTAAATAATGGCCCACTAGTTATCCCAAGTTAGGAGCTGAGAATACTGGAGTGCTGTATACACTCTGTTTAACCAAGGGTTATTCTATAGTTCTTTCATTAAATGCATGATAGATTAGAGAATGTACAAACTTATCAATTGCAAAGAGGGCAGACCAGTTCTGAAGTATGTGCCAGTAAATACAGTACTTCTAGGTCACTCCAGCTTCCTCCAGACTGTTTTTCACACTATTTATATTCCACTGCCTTGCCTTAGCCCACTGAAGGGACAAATCATCATCACCTTCAGAGGCAGGACTAGGAGACTCATAGAATTTTTGCAGATTGACAGCACAATCCCTGGATCTCAGTTTTGCTTACAAACACTAGATCTGGTTCTCACTCTGAGGTTTATAGGATTTGTACTAAGCATGCAGTGACACTAATGATCTATGACCAGAAAAACCTCTTCAACAAAAGTATTAATGAGATAATTCAGTAGCAACAGAGCAACTATATAGACACAAGCCAATACAGTAATACATGGACATTTATAAATGTACACAGATGTACATGCATTTTTTCAACACATGCCATGTCCTAGGGTGCTATTAGAGATTTCTTGCTCCCCATTCCTCCAGCAGCTGTTACCTGATCACAGTGGTTCTACCCCTCAACCCCTGGGACCAATTCTACATTTGTTCCTCTGTCAGGAATTGAGCAGCAGCAGCAGTGTCCCCTTCAGCCAGCATGTGCCCCAGCCCCTTTGCTGCCTCCCTCCCATGGGCACACACTGCACACCCCTCTCACCCACCCCACTGAGTGCCAATCTCTTCCCTCACTGCCCAAGACACTTCACCTTCCCTTTTACCCATTCCTTCCCACAGCAGCAGCCTCTAAACTCTTCTGCTAAGGAAGGGAAGGAGGAAAGAGAGGGGGCACAGAGATAACCAGTGCTGCTGAGCCAGGCTGCCCTTGCCTGCTCCCCTTTGCTCCGTGCAGAGGCTGCACACAGGGAGCAGCAGCTGATGCTGGACCCCAGCACCTCTCTCACCCTGGCAGTGCCCTGTGTTGGGACAGGTGCTGCAAGAAGCTCCCAGGCTGTGCTGTGCAGCTTGCAGAGCTGTCCCCATGGGAAAGCACAGCAGCAAGGGCAAAGGCATCCCAGGAGCTATGTGTTGTACTCTGGTGAATGATGACAACACGTTCATGTCAGGAATTCTATCTACCGTTACACAGAAATATTGTCTCCCTGACAAAATATCTTTATAACATTCATAGCACTCTCTAACCAGTATTTTCAGGTCACTTCACAGCAGCTCAGCACCCACCAGGCAGATCAATTTGTGGCAGTAGTGTTTTAGTGCTCTCTGCAAATGGATGCCTTGGATTAAAAAGGAACGAGATGTCCGTGCTGGGCCATGGCATGGCCATCACCACCTTCTGGCAGGCACGGGGAGTTAGAAGAAAGTAAAAGACAAAATATATTTAATAATATAAAGTCAAATTAAGCTTTGAGAAAGGGACTGTGATTTTAAGGAAAGCAATACTTTATCAAATCAAGGACACTGTATCCTAAAAGCAACAACAAAACCCTCCAAACACAAAACAAACAGACTGTTTATTGGGGCTGTTGAAGAGATGTTACCTAACAGGATGAGTAAACTCATTACAGCCTGTCTATCTCCTTGAAATTCTTCACTTTCTTATAGTCTACAGTGCATTTCCAGAGCATTAACTGCAATAGCGAATTCCAGCTATATTCAATATAGGCAGTAATTAAATGGTTATAAAAACGTGGAGCTGGAATGCTGACAAGCTCTATGAGCAGCATTATCAGCAGTGACGGCCAGGGAGTCAATCTGCTGCACTTCTCCAATGGTTTAAATAATGTTTGTCAGGATCCCACAGTCAACACTTTTCTTCCCCCTTCTCTTTGCATCATGCCACAGTAATTGTGCAGATGCCTGCTGTGCTCAGGAGATGGAAAGCTCAAAAAATTCTTCAGGAGAAGAAAAACACCAACAGAAACCCTCAGTCATGTTCTACCTTCTAGCAAGACTAACCCAGTGGGCCACCAACAGCTCCTCTCCCAGATGTGCAACCAGTCCTATGACACCCCAGACCTTCCTATTTCTTACTTGTGAACAGAAATAATTATATTTTTAAATACACATTCAGGAGTGTCACCTCATGGGTGACGTGTACCCATGAGGCTCAAGAAGGAGCCTCATATATTTACCTCAAAATTTATGATCAGGTTTTTGTAGTAGATGAGAATCTCTTAAACAATATAGCTGTGAAAAGATGATGGGCTATGCTATTGCCTTGGTCCAACACTTCTTACTAAAAACCATTTCCCAAATCTCCTACAGTGTACATGTAGCAGCAGGGCCTCTTTGTTCTCCAGGGGAGAGGTGAGGAAAGCAGGTCCAAGCACACAGGAACCAGGTGATCCCTTCTGCTGTGTCCATTGCCCCTCACCCCTGTGCTGGAGCAGAGCTCTGCTGTAACTACAGCTGTCCGAAACCAAACCTCTGACTCGTGCTGTGACAAAAAGCAGGCGCCTTTGCAAGGGCTATTATTTTTAGAAGAACCACTGTTTTTCTTTAAACTCAACAGTTGCTCCTCCAGTGGGAGGAAAGGAAGTGTGCACAGGCAGCCCTGCTGCCAGCCAGGCTGTCCTGCACAGAGCAAAGCCCCAGCTGCTCACACAACTCTGCATGTTCCTGGCATCCATCAGACACAGAAATATCAGCAGAAGCAAAGGCACACACACTTTTTCCCTATATATTCTCTTACACATTCTCTGTTTCTCACATATTTTTTACATATTCTCTGTTTACTACTTTACAGTCCTGCAGCCTCACACAAGCATTCAATTTAAATTACCTTTTCCTACCATCCTCTGCTTTCGATATCCTCAGTACATTCCTTTTTATGGATACTCCTTTGTGCTTGTGCTCTGTTTCTGACAAAAAAACCTACAGGGTTTTCCCAACTGGTAACCACTAAGGGGAAGAAAATACATCAGCTCTATTTTACCACCTGATTTGTTTCATACAATCAATCATTTAGGTAGGTCAGGGCTGAGTAATGCCACAAAACTAAGAATATGTGATAGCTCATAATCTTTCACTATTATTGTCACCTTTCATCCCTATTTTATTCTCATCAGCAGTTACACACACTTGTCACACCTTATCCTTAAATGCTCGTCTCTTCAATCAATGCACTGTCTCCTCTGCCTTCCTTGTGCATTGCCCAGCACTGCAGGGATATGATCCTGACATTCGCTAGAAGGAAAAAAAGTTTGTCTTGCTTTTGGGTTGCTACCACTACAGACATCCAAGTAGTCCCGCCAAAAGCTGGAGAGGCAGGAGGAAGGAAAACACACCTCAAACCTTAGACAATATACTGTACCTCCTTGGAAACACTGATCAAACAGCAGAGTAGAGACTTTATCAGCAGCCTGCTAAAGGAAATAACCAGAGGCAAACCCTCTTTAAACAGCAGAAGATCTACAGAAGGAAAGTGGTATAAAATATTTTCTTCTCTTGCAGATTCTTTGGTAAAGAGATATAAAAGCTCAGCAAAATGTTTCCTGCATTAGGACATTACAACTGCCACTCTTGACACTGGACTCTGATGTTTACAAGACATCAGTTCCCACCATAGTCTTATAATATTTCTAGTTGATTAATTAGATTAAGAAATAAATCAACTGTGAAACAGGATTCACCAAAAACCAGGCTCTATTCATTCTGGGGCTGTCAGACTTCATGTTTTTTGCAAATAAGCAGGAAGTCCAATTACATGCACAGCAGAACACCCAGAACATTAGATTCCTCAAAGAATTTACAGAGAGAGCCCAAGCCCAAAATAACGCTCTGTCTGAGCAGTAAACTGTTGCCTTGCAATGGCAAGAGCCTGAATAGCAGAAGACACACAGCTGCCTTCAGCTTGTGTCAAGCCCTTGCCAAAAGTACCCATAAGCAGAGTCATCCCCACTTAGCAATGCTCCATACTTGGCCAGATGGAATCCTTGATGGAAGCTGAGTGGAGAACTGAGGCCTGAAGAGCCATAAACCCTCTTCTTTCTACACATACTCTTCAGCTCAGAGGCATGGCACTAGCTGGGCACCACCAGCACCCAGGGCAGCAGCCTGGCGCCACTGAGGATTGGAGTCACCAGAGCCACCAATCCCCCTGCTTAACCAAGCATGGTGACATTGGTCTTTTAAGATGAAAAGGACCAGGAAATCTTGTAGAACAGAAAACAGGCCTGGCTGAGCTCCCAAGACTTCAGGAGATGATTTAATTGTCTCTGCTTCTTTGGCACAGTTAGCTTTTGGTAGACACATGCTGCTGCTATTCCCTTGGTGATCAAGTTAGCAAAATCAAGTGACTAAAAATGAGAAGTCTGTGAAGAGATGGAGGCCTTTAATGTGATCTAACACAACTTAAAATCTAAAATGAAGACAGCCAACAATGTGGCATAATGGGAGGAATTCACTGAGTTAAAATTACTATGTTAGAAACTGGCAACCTCTATAATTCACAGAGATAAACAGTCCTCTCGAGAGGGCAATTCATGCAGCAGTTATTGTAAAGTGGGAAGAAATCAGCTTTTGGAGCTGCCAGGTTTCCTCCTTTTCTTTGTTAACAAGCATGAAGAGTCAGTATCTCATTTTAGCTAGCTGCCAAACACTTAAATAAAGTTCAGAGGAATGAAGTTCTCCCAGAAGACCAAGAGACTCCACTTGATCAACCTGTATTTGATCTTAAATCCAAGGTCATATCATCCAATTATAATTTGTGAATGCTGAAGCGATACTGCAAAGACTTGGGAGTCAGGAAAATAAGAGTAAATTAAATGCTCTGGAATTTCCATAAGGTATTTTTGATTACATTACCATACCCAAATCACATGCATATACATTATTCTTTTAACTGCACACCATAATCAGAGATGACAAGGCCGTTCATTAAGTTTTGCAAGTCTCAACTAATGGATCCTGAAAAAAAGGGAAGCTCAAACCCATCCATCCCTCCTTGTCCCATTCCTTCTCAAACCTATTCTAAATCAAAGGTATGGATTATCCTGTTTCCAATACAAAGGTTGGATAGGCAGAGGTAGAACAGATGTTCAGGAATTCCTCTGGGCAGGTTTATTTGGATGGCATCTTGCATAGACAGTGAGGAATGGATGATAAAAAAAGACTTTTCTCAGCAGGTGCAAAATTGAATAATCTTTTAAAGTAACTATCTGTGTGAGTAAAAACTAAGTAGAAATACAAATTTAAAAGATTATGACAATCAAAGAATAAATAAATAAATGTATTGTCCTTTTTCATATAGTTACACAACTATCCATCCCTGTCACCAAGAAATATATTACACAACTCAATATTCATCTTGACAGTTCAGGAACCACCTGTCGCATACAGCCCCAGCAGTGCTGCCTGCTTCTCCTTGGAAATCTCTCATGGAAGCCTGAGGGTTCTCAAATGTCCTGTTTTTTGTCTTCATAAATCCAAGATCTTAAGTGAGGCACCAGAAATGTACTGTTTACACCTAGTAGTATATGAGCTGAACAGGCAGAACTCATCTGCTAAGCATTCTCCCCAGTCCCTGGGGCAATGCCAGACTTTCAGCCTCTGACTGCCTTCACTCCACCGCTCTGCTCAGTGATAGTTCCCAATGACATTAACAAGAATTAAAACTAAAGGCCAAGCTGTCAAAACAAGATGCAGTTACACACAGTCCTGCAAATTTGACTGTTAATTTCTTTTACTATTACCATCAGTATTTATTGGGAGTCAGGACTTTTACTTTGAAACCAATGAACTCATGCATTTGCATTGAACAGTGAGGACTGTCTGTAGGGAAGAATTAATTTCAGAAGCTAGTACTACCAAAGGGAAAAAAGGTTGCAGGAATTAGACAACATATTGCCTATGTTTTAATTGATGTTTTCTTCTTTTAAAAGAATAAAGATATTTTATTTATACAACTAAAATCTGAACTGCACTCTAAACCCTCTTCCATCACTGGATCAACTACTACCTTGTTCCATTTTTAATGGTAAAATTACAATAATTAGTCTTAACTGGACTGGAGAAAACAAACCATTTTATTCCATATTCAAAAATATTTCAGCAATCATAAATTAATTTTCTGTAATGCAAGCACTAATCTGGAACACAATTATTTAGGAACTTAGACTGCATTTATATTCAAGCATAATGACTACTACTCTCAAATCATGGTCAATTCACTCACCCTCTGAAAAACTACTGTCCACATGGGAACCTTGTTCTGAACAACCACTATAAAACCACTGGCCCCTATGCCCAAGGTTTTCATCCCATAAATTCTCCAGGCTCACACTACTGCATGCTTTGCAATCCCTTTGCACAATTTAAAGGTACGAGTTAAAAGTTAAGCTATATATGGAGGTTTTTCAAGACTTGTTTTCTGCATGGAAGGCACATTAATATGTATTGTTGACCAACAGTTATTTTGGGGATCCTCATTTCCAAATGCTAAAAAGTATATGTAGAAGGGGAGAGTACAGGACTTGACTTTTTGAAATGTCAGAGTTACATGGGTGTATAACAAGTAAGAAATTCAAAGCTATGGGGAAAAAAAATACATAAGAAATCAACCTCAAATCAGGCAAGGTAGAAATAAAATCAAAGGAAAATCCAAAGTTTTCCAAGTCCATACCCAAAAACATATAGACGTCTAAGCTGACTACAGCATGGAGAAACATACTTTAGTTTGCATAGAAAATATTTTTTATTCCCTGGCAGTAAAAACAGGACACTGATCTCTCTGTCACAATCTCAGTCAAGGAAGGGTGGTAAAAATAATGGTCAGAAACAGAGCTCCAAGGAATTTATTCGGTAGCTGTATTCGGAGACATTCAGGGGCCAAAAGTTATTTCAACAATGAAGTAAATCCTTTCCGTGCCCAGACAGCCCTTCTATTGAGACAATCTATGGTTACAACAGAAACAAGATCACAGTTAATCTCCAGCAGAGAGCTGCATGCCTTGGCTGAACCACAACATGTAGCCCTTCCTGGTGCTCCCTCCAAAAGCCCTGCTGACAACATCAGAGCTGACCAAGCATTAGTTAGGAGGACCCAATATGGCTGCTGAGTTTCAATCCAAACTAATTCATCCTCTCTGGGCTTTTTAGCCTTTTTGCTCATGGATGCAAATCAGATAGAATAATTACGGTTGGAAAAGACCTTTCAAGACCATCAAGTCCAAGCTTTGACCAAACACAATCTTGTTACCTGAACCATGGCACTAAGAGTCATGTCCAGTCATTTCTTGAACCCATTCTAGTGCTTAATCAACCTTTCAGTGAAGAAATTCTTCCTGATTTCCAACCTGAACCTCCCTGGCAGAGCCTGAGGCAATTTTCTTTTGTCCTATTGCTTGTTACCTGAGAGAAGGGACCAATCCCCACTGGCTACACACTCCTTTCTGGTAGTTGTAGAGAGTGATAAGGTCTCCCTTGAGTCTCCTTTTCTTCAGGCTAAACACCCTCAGCTGCTCCTCATATGATTGACTCTCATATGATTGAACCTTCATCACCCCACTCTGGGCCTGGCTATTTGGCCAGTTTTTAACCCAGCAAAGCATGCACCTGTCCAAGCCATGGGCTGCCAGCCTCTACAGGAAAATGCTGTGGGAGACAGTGTTGAAGGTTTTACTAAAATCCAGGTAGACAACACCCACACCCTTCCCCTCACCAGCAGGTGAGTCACCTGGCCACAGAAGATCAGGATCTCCCTCTCCCAAATCCATGCTGGATGGGCCTGATCCCATGGTTGTCCTGTATGTGCACTGTGATCACAGCCAAGATGATCTGTTCCTTGCCTGGCTGACAGGCCTGTAGTTCCCTGGATCCTTCTTCCAACTCTTCTTTTAAGATGGGCATCACAGACCAACCTTCAGTCATCCAAAGCCTTCCCGGTTAACCAAGACTAAAGATAAACAATGGAGAGCTGCTTGGCAAGCTTTTCCACAGGCTCCCTCAGGAACCTCAGGTGAATCCACTCCAGCCCTAGATTTGTGAGTGCCTAAGTGGCGCAGAAGGTCACTACTTCCTCCTGGATTGCAGGGAGTCTATTCTGCTCCCCATCCCTGTCTACCAGCTCAGGGGGGTGGTTTCCCTGAGCATAACTGAGGACAAAACAGCATTAAGTACCTCAGTCTTTTTGTCATCCTTGGTGACCATGTTTACTGCCCCATGATCAGTAAAGAATGGGAGTTTTCTTTGGCCCTCCTCATAATATATTTATAAAAACACTCTTTGTTATCTTCTACAGCAGTGGCAAGACTGAGTTCTACATGAGTTTTGCCTTTCTTATTTTCTCTCTACGTGACCTAACAACATCCTTGTACTCTGGACTGACTGACCCTACTTCAAAAGGCTGTAAACATGCTTTTTTCCCCTCCAAGTTCTAGAGAAAGCTCCCTATTCAGCCAGGCTGGTCTTCCCTTCCAGCTCATCTTTTGGCACATAGAGACAGCCAGCTCCATACCTTCAAGATTTCCTTCTTAAAGGATGTCCAGCCTTCCTGGAGTCCATTATTTAGCACTGTTTCTCAAAGGACTCTCTGAACCAGCGTCCTGGATAGGCCAAAGTCCACCCTCTGGAAGTCCAACACAGAGGTTCTGTTGACCCCATTCCTTACTTCAGCAAGAATCAAAATCTCTGTCATTTAATAAGGAGGTTGTAGTGAGATGGGGGTCAGTCAGAAATGGTCTTAAGCTGTACATGGAGAGGTTCAGAGTAGATATTAGATTTTTTTTTTTTCACTGAAAGAAGGGTCAGGCATTGGAATGTTGCCCAGGGAGGTGGTGGAGTTACCATCTCTGGAATTGTTCAAGAGGCATTTGGATGTGGCACTTGGGAAGCCAGGTTTAGAGGTGATTATGGTGGTGCTGGGTTGATGGTTGGAGTAGACAAACCTTGAAAGTCTCTGCCAACCCTGATGATTCTGTAATTCTGAAAGGCAATAACATGAAACTGGTGTACACAGAGGAAAAAAAAAAACCAAACAATCCCAGAGAAGGTCACAAAATACCCATATACGTTTCTAATATGAAGAACTTTGTCACAGCCAGAGCTGAAAGGAAAACTCAGCTTAGCTGCCACCAACAAACAAGCCTGCAGGGAAATGCTGCTGTTGCATGCAGGAATTCATGGGCATGCATTTGTAAGCTACTTCTTTACAAGATTAAGGACTTAGAATATTCTCTTGATACAGGCTTTGCTAACACATACTGTGGGTAGGCTGCTGCCAGGCATGGGTTTGCTTTACCAAAATCAGAGACATAAAAAACAGTCTGGACATACACAATATATTTACAAAAATGCTTCTAATTGCAAGAAAAGGCTGAATAAAGGCAGCAAATACAATTTCCTCTAGGAAGACAAAGTACTCCTTTTCCCTTTTAAATATTTGCACTAATATTCAATGGTTACCAGCAAATTACAAAAGAAAAACTTTGCCTTCTACCAATTTCCACCCTTGTCACGATTCGTGCATATTTCTTTGAAAACATCTTTTCTGCCTGGCAGTCAGATGCTTAATTTTTGATGAAAGTAATGATAAATGAATCCAAAGAATCTGTATTTACCTTCCTTACTTTGGACTAATTTTGAAAGCCTTCAGAAGAATTTAATTAACCACTGAACAAAAGCTACAGAGCTGTAGAGGTTGGAAGGGACCTCTGGAGGTTGCCCGGTCCAGCCCCTGCTTGGAGCAGGACCAACCTCTAGCCAAGAGCCAGCTGCTCAGGGCCTTGCCCAGGCAAGTTCTGAATTCCTCTGGGGACGGTGATTACACAGACTTTCAGGGCAACTTGTCCCAGTGTTTGACCTCACACTCTGAAGAATTTCTGCTTTATATTGAACTGGAATTTCCCTTGTTTCAACCTGCAAGATTAAAAAAATACTAGCTATGGCTATTTGAAGCTTCAAGAACTGCAAGTGTTGGCAAATCCCAACTCCTCAGCACCGAGATGGGAAAGTGGAAGGAAAAAAGTCTATATTAACTCAGTCTAGTAGAGACTCACACACATGGTCAATTCTCTCTTTTCCCAGAGCTAGTCCAGGTATTTTGGCCAAGGGCCCAAGGTGCTTTTGATCATGGCTCCAACCTGGATCCTGGGTCAGTGCCATGAGGAGCGCCTGTTTTGTTTGTACTTGTATCCAATTCTACCACTAATCAACTCTTTAGGAAATTTTTAAGTTTCACATTCTTGATTTTGAAGATTAAAGGCTCAAAATATGTCACTTGGATACAATTGGTTAGATAAGATTTCTGAAGAGAAGATTATGCAAAGAATTACCAGACACAGTGAAATAGCTCAGGAAATGCTTCTGAATTGCTGGCACCATTAAATTCATCCCTGATGTTTCTCTTTCCATCTGCAGAACTATTTCTTTTTTTTAAAGTCAGACTTAAAAAGAAAGCAAATAAACACTGGTCAAGAGTACAACAGACGGAACAAATGTTTGAGGATCCGAACATGTTCAAAAGTTTTGTTGAATTATGCAGGCTGCAAACCTATATATCAGAAGGTACAGCTTGATGGTAATTTCTGATTGACCCAAGTGAAATATGTCAGTATATTTTCATCTCAAGACAGTGCCAGTTGACAATACTATTACTTAAATAAATAAATAAATAGACTATTTTGTATTCATTGCAATAAGCACAAAAATAAGCAAGAAAACAATATTAAGAGACAGTATTAGAAGCTAAATCCCAAAGCAAGAAAATGTTAGATATACAAACTGTATATACAAGTTTGTATAAATCAGATGTAGACATTGGTCCCTTTCCTTATTTTCATCAGGAAGTTCTAGCACCAAGCTGTGTATCCCACATTTAGGTTGCATGTGATAGGATCTTATTTTTCTCTTTCAGTTGTCTCTGTTAGAGATCAGTCAGACCAGAGAGTCATTTTGAATTGATCAGTCAGCTCTGTCATCCTATTTGCCTATTGAAGCAAAAATGACAACTACATTCACCTACAAAACAGAAAATTAAAAGCCAAAAGCTGCCTATCCAGTTCTTACTCAGTTCAGTGGTGGCCACAGTCTCTTTTCCATAACAGCATAGGGATGCTTCTTCCACAGGGAAGTCACCTGCTGGTTTATGCACATCCTGCCATTTGTTTCATCAGAAGACTCCAACAATTCTAGCACAACACTACCAAGTTGGTTTTGGCCTGCAAAGGTATCACTCTCTTAGTCTAGATTCTTCTTCTGGTTAAGATATGTCTGTAAAAAAATGTGATTTTAAGTGCCAAAAATCAACAGATTCACCCCTAAGGTGAAACTGAAGCACGGAAGAATGTGCAAAATAAATTGACACACTGGAGACCTTTCTTGAAACTTTTACAACCGAGACATGAAAGTGACATGAAAGTCTTCAAGCAAACTTCTTAGGTTTTTGATGTAAGGCAAATATAAACAGCAAAACACATTCTTTAGGATGAAAAGCATGCAAAATGTTGGCTTTTGGTGGTCTAATTCTTGACATCTCCTGAATTATTCTTCCTGATATCAATTTATTTATAGTCATCTTGATGAATTTACCTCAAGACAAATTTACAAAGTAGATTACAAGAAGGACAACTGAATATTTTGGGGTCAAGACTGTTAGGGGACAGGAACCATGGATTTGGGACTTGTTGTTCTAATCCTATGAGAAATAAACCTTGGGATACCAGATTATTGAGGTACTCAAGGTACAAAAATATTTGTACCATTAGGTGGTAGTATGACAAAAGTACTACATTGAGTAAGGATTAAATTGCCAGAACATGTGGTGAATCTATTCAAATAAGGTTCTTCTGGGAACCTACATTTCATTAGGATGAATGGAAAACCAGAGAAGTAAATATGCCCAAGTGATACAGACAAAACACGACCTCCATGTGACATTTATTTGTTTCTCAGTCACATTAACAACTGCATTTTGTCATCCACTGAGATCTACAAATTTGCAGGGCACAGCTGGGATTTTGAAAACCTGTGGCCACCACAGACCCTTGGACTTCGTGATTACTGTTCATCATGCCCTTCTGGCCTCACACTGCTAACAAAACAATGTCTGTAATGCAGCTTGCAAGAATTGGACCAGATAGCTTGATGCTCTCTTAATATTAACAGCTAATGAAAAACCCTGATAAAGACCCCAAAATCCAACATAGTTTTCTCTGCAGCATGAGCAGAATCGTCTGGTACTTGAGACAGGAAGATGGTGCATAAAAAATGAATAAAACATTAATACACAGCAGGTAATCAAATGACTAAAGCAGTTTTGAAGGCCTTTTTTATTATTATTTTTTTGGCAGGTGGTACCAAAGTACTCTGTCTGCTCCTAAACTTGTGTCTCTCAGTTGGAAATACAACGTGCAGTTCTTGTGCCGCAAGGCTGAATTAAACTACATTTTAAATTCTGTACTCTAAATTCTATTCAGGTAAAAACTTCCTACAAAACTTCACAGGCAAAAGGAAAGAATACTTAGTTCTTATTAATTTTCATATTTCCAGTTCTGTCTTCAAAAAGGAAATGCTAAAAAGCCTACAATCTGTCAACCCACTCCAATTCTAAGTGGCTCACCTGATCTCTGTTTTTTTTATATATAAAGTCACCGATGAATGCAGCAGAAAGAGCATGGCCATTTACCTTTGGGAGGGCAGAACAAAATGTTACCAAGGATCCTACCTTTCTACGTACAAAAGGCCAGGGCAGAAAAAGCAGAAAGCTTGTAATTTTTTTTTCCCCTAAAACACTTGAAAGACTTTAAGTGCTAGAGGATATGCTTTCCAGTGCTTATGTAACCTGTTACACTTTGACAACAGGGCTTTTTTTCTGCTCTAAATAGTCCAGCAAGCAGTCTAGGAGCTGGTACAAGCAGTAGACAGGCTGCAAACAGGACTAGAAGAAAAACTCAATATCTGGCTGCCTCCTGGATTCAAAAGACAGGAAAAAAAGCTGCACATCTGCAACTGGCAGGAAAAAAGGCATGAGATTCAAACCCACAGTACAGTCGTCTCCAAAAAAGCCCAAGAACCAAAAAAAACCCCAATGTGTGACACAGTCCACAACTGCCTCGAAACCAGCACAGCATATTTGACCATAACTTTAAGCACTTAGTCTATGACTTGAATTTTGGTACTGTCCCACATCCCTTCTATGCTCAGCAGGATGATATTTTTGCATTAGCTTTCACATCATTAATACATACCCACCTCTCCCTAGTAATGCAACCAGCACTTCAGCAAGCCTTCGCTATGGCTCAGCACACACAGACAAGCCATTCCTAAAACTGGATTCAATCATCATTTCTCTCTAGAAGTGCAAAAGAGAAGAAATCCTTCAGGGAGAAGAAACCCCAAACCCCAAGACAAATCAGAAAAGTATCATTAATAAGCATGTCCTGTAACATAAGTATTTATCTACTGAGAACTACAAGGAGAGCAAACAAGCTATTAATTTGCAAAGGTCACTGAACAACCATCAGATAACAGGATTCAATCACTACTGACATGAACTGAATTTCAAACAGCAGTGGAAGGCCTTAGTTTTGTGTTCTCAATTTCGTGAACAAACCACCAAATGCTATCAAGGCTGCTGGTGCACCAGGAACTGAACAGGGATACATCTCAGGTTAGGGAACAAGAAGTCTGCAGTACACTAAAGGAAAAATCTAAAGACTGTACCGTATCAGTCCAGGGTGAATGTTTTTGGAGTGAAAGTCTTCATCTTCTTGGACAGCCAAATCAGCACTGTTTGCTAGCACAGACACTCAAGAACCTTTTAGTCCAAGTCCTCTGCTCAACCAGGTTTTGCATGCATCCTCAAAAGTCTTCTGGGAATGAGGCTGAGGAAATGCATCATCCTCAGAACACCCAAATACCTTTATTTTGACAGACCCTCCCAAAACAGCTATGAGCACCAGCACAATAGAACTCCCATGAAGAAAAAACTGATTGCCAGTTGTGAGTAAAAGCAAGATTAGATGGATTAGTATAGACAGAAATGTAAGTGGAATGGAACTGTGAGTTTTACCTTGCATAGTGCCTAAGATGCATCTAAAGAGTGTATTTACCTGCTGCAACTGCAGAAACTCTGGGAGTGCTTATTTTCAAGTTTTTCTCAATAGCATTGCTACAAGGAAAAGAGCTGTTTTAAGGAGATGCAATTTTCAAACCATTATTTTGAAATCACTAGGAAGTGAAAAGGGGGGAGAAAAAAATAAACCAGCGATAATTCTATCACTGGCATTCAGTCTGCCCAGTAATAAACTCACATGCCTTGAACAGAAAAAGAAATATCTGGTTCTCCTGCAAGCAGAGGCACTGCAAGCAGAGGTGTGCTGCATGCATCAGCCTAAAGAGAACAGTGTCTGCCTCACAGTTTGCAGGCACTGCACCATCTGTGGCCTTACCTGCTCCAGGAAAAGCTGCAGCTGGAGCACCTGCTGCTACATGGGCTCCCCAGGTCTGTTACTTCAAGGGCAAAGCCATAAAACAAGGATTTAAAAATAAAAAATAAAAACTGTGGAGCTAACACACAGCATGTTAACATATATTGGTTCAGTTCTCCTTCCCCCTCTGCCTCATTGGTATTGTTTATTTAGACTATGGGCACTCTGAAGAAAGGACATTTCTCCCTATATTTGGATGCTGACACCCTAAATTTCACCATGCACCATAACCCAACCAGGGCAGGCTGTGCTGTTAAACAGGGTCAGGATTTGTCAATGGATAAGACAATGAGACACTCCAAAGGGTTTACTCATTAATTAAGAGATGTTGCAAAACAAATCAGTACAGGCCAGTGAGAGCTTGCAAATAAATAAGAAGTACAGTTTGTTCACAAGCTTAAAGATTATTACACTCAACTGGATGAAAAGATGGGAAGAGGTGAGCTGGTGCAATGAAGGCAGTGGGAAGCCTTAATTTAAATAAACATAACATTTTTTATCCTAGTTTGCATTTTTTTATAAAGTTAAATCCTAAATTTATAACTTTCTTAAAAGAAAGTTATCTAACTGAGCATTAAATTATCAAAATATATTGACATGCAGCTATATAATGTAACATTTGGTGCATTTCTCTTTGTCAGCAGGTAAATAGATCCAGCATAAATATTCTAATTATTAAAATTAATTATTTGTAATATTGCTCTTGGCTTGGATGACATTGAGGAACCAGAGACAAGAAAAAACTCCGGTTCCAATTAAACAGCACTTTTACCTGGGCCTCCACAGAGGCTGTCCTGCTTCTCCCCTTCAACTCCTTCCGGTTTGATTAACTGATTCATTTAAAATCTTAAGGTACTGGAGGTTTGAAGCAAACACTCTTAAAGCCACTGGACTTGGGGTTGTAGCTGGAAATCAGCTGCAAGGTAAAGCAGACAGCAGCCCCCACAACCTGGCCTCCAGCTCACAGGGTTTCATTTGTCTGCTGAAGGACTTCACCTCATCCCAGTGTTCCTCAAGAAATTCAGACCCGGAAGGTGAAATTGTGCCATGCAACTCAACAAATCCAAGAGCAGTTCCTTCTTGGTGTAATTCAGGTGTTCAAATACAGCTGAAGGACAAATGTGTTGCCACATCACCAGGGAAAGGGTCCATATCACGCTTTAAGGAGGCAAAAGAGCCGAGTTGGGGAATCACTGACACTTGAAGTACATCAGGAAGTCACAGAGAACTCGTAAAACTTCCCCATGTGCCTTACGCCATAGCTACTGAAGTTATTCCAGGGTTGAAGTGACAAAATGTATTTTTTGTAGCCTGTCTATCAAACAGAGCTGGCAGCAGTTCTCCACAACACAGTTAAGTTCACTCATCAGCCTTAGTCCCTCTGCTTTCACTCTGCTGGGGACTCTGGGGTTTCAGTTCTTTGTGGAGATTCTATCTGTCTCCCAGTCCTATGACAGACAAGAAGTGTTCCAAGGTTACTTTAAGCCAACCTGGACGGTCATCAGGATACTCCCATAAGGCGTTACTGATGAGATTAACATTAGCTATTACAAATCAGTGAAGAAATCTAAAGATGACAGTGGAAAAGGCTCAGGGAACGTCAGAATGGGGGACTGCAAGAAAGAGAAATACATTAACAATACACTCACATCTCCAACACAGCCTTCTCTGCTGGTCACCCCATCTCAAAAAGGATTTAGAAAAACAAGAAAAGGCAGTGAGGATTAAAAGGATAGCTGTAAGTGCCAGCTTCCAGACATATCAGTCGACTGAGGATATCAGAACATGTTCAAAAATGTGTTTGATGATAGAAATGACAGAGAAAACAACAACTATTCATCATTTTTTCCTGCCAGAGAACTAATGATCATGCTGTGAAATTATCAGCCAGACAGCTTAAAAGAAAAGTATTTCTTCTTCTACATTTGCTTGCTGCAAGATACTGCAGGCATAGTTTTGGGTATTCCAGAGCTTAAAAAAAACTTCAAACAAATTCATGAGGGTTAGGCCAGTGGTGGCTATGATGTGCAAGAGCTGGAGCCCAATGCCTGGATCCAGCAGTCCAGAGCAGAACAGGATACAAAGGGAAGGAACAGCTCATCTCAAGCTCAGGCAGAATTTTATACATTCACCACCATGGTGGTTTTGGCTGAGATAGAGTCAATTTTCTCCAGAGGCGCTGTGAGGGCTGTGTTTTAGGTTTTTGCTGAAAACAGTGTTGATGACAGAGATGTTTTTGTCATTGCTGAGCAGTGCTTACACAGTGTCAGGGCCTTTTCTGCCCCTCACACCTCCCCACCAGCGAGGAGGCTGGCGGTGCACAAGGAGTTGTGGGGGGACACAGCCAGGGCAGCTGACCCCAACCAAACCAAGGGATATTTTGTACCATGTAGCAACACACTCAGTATATACAGCTGGGGGGAGAAGAAGGAACAGGGAGACATTCAAAGTGATGGCATTTGTTTTCCCAAGTCACCACACTGCAAGATGGAGACCTGCTTTCCTTGGGATGGAGGAACACCTGTCTGTCCATGAGAAGTGGAGAATTAATTCCTTGCTTTGTTTTGCTTTGTTTGTATGTGTGGCTTTTGCTTTACCTATTAAACTGTCCTTAACTCATGAGTTTACTCACTTTTATTCTTGTGATTCTCTCCCCCATCCCACAGGGATAAGTGAGTGAGCACTGTGTGGGGATGAGTTGCTGGCTGGGATTCAACCATGACACCCCTAAATACCAAGTTACTGGCCACCATGAGAGAGAATCTTGGGGTGGCAGGCGTCCAGCCATATCTGTACGGGTGTTTATGTAGGCGCACAGGATCAGAGCTACATATCTAAGGGTGGTCCCAGCCCAGAGGGAGCTGTGGGATGAGCATGTCTTCACCACAGCTTTGGACAGCAGCTTGCTCGCGAGCAGCAGCCCTGTGTGCTTCCTACACATTGCCAACACAAACCCTTGAGAGAGCATTCCAGCAGTTGGAGGTGTGCTCACCACCCCATCCTGGACCAGGGGTGAAGCCTTCACTCAGAGGCACTCCAGGGATGCTCACCAGCTCTGTCCCTATAGAAAGATGTGATTCCAACAGCCAGCAAAGCTGCAGATCTCTCTTCTCCCAATGACCCACACTTTGGTAGTGGCCTGACCCAGCCACCATTTTCTGGATTCACACCAGGAAAGTTCCTCAACCTCTGTCATCCAGCTCCACAAGGAACAGCGGCAAAAACATCCTTGCACACAGCAGTCAAGTCCTCCTCCTTCCCAGCCAGTGCAGGAAGAAAAAGAGTTAAAGATGGGAGGGCAGGGTGAGAGGAGGAACTCATGAAGCCTGGCTGGAAAAAGAGTAAAGACTTGCTGTGATAACTTGGGGAAACAGGATGTCGCAAGGAGTCAAATGCCCACGCTGTTCCCACACCCTGATCAGATGCTGTCCAGACTCCCCACCCCCCTGAGGTTTGTCTTTATTTTTAACAAGTGCAAAAAAATCCCTAAGGCAACACTGTACTGACAAATATAAATGACTCTGAGTAAGCCCCAAGACTAATTTTCTCTCTAGCTCTCCTCCTCTCAGAGGTAATCTCATACCTTCACAATAACAAGATCAAGACAAAATACATCTCTGGTCTGTCTGCTGGGGGGGTCAACAAAACACTTTGCATCTCCCAGAAGCATTGGAAACTACTGCAAGGCAGAACATTTTTCTCTTAGTTCCCCTACAGCTCTAAATAAGCCTCTGTTACTTCAAGTAGTAAAAAAATACTGACAAAATCAATCAAATTGGCCCTGCTAGCAGTATTCTCCGGGCCACCATAACAGTGATTGAAATACCAATACCTTTAGTAGTCCCACATAAAGATGGGCTACTTTCAAACAACATTCTCTTGAGTAAATAGAGGAAGTTTGCAACTGTTCAAAACTTGCTTCAGTCTAAAGAGCTGCACAAATAAGGGAACACTCTCACTAGATCTTTCAGTTAAAGTTTAGAGCATTGAACCTGCCAAGGAAATGTGGTGTCCCATTCCAACAATCTATTAGGCGGCCACAAAAAAAAAAAAGTACCAAATCCTATTTACCAGCAAAGACACCTACCTGATGAACATACATGTTTTATACATGAAAAATCTTACTCGTCTCCTAATAATCCGAACAACAACCAAATTTTTTTAAAACGTGTAGGCACAAATCCAATTTCATATAGTACTTACGTTTGCATATTTGTAACAAGAATGAAATTGTCCAAATGAATTTTTCTTCTGAAGACTTGTCCAAAGAAACCTGAAGTCAATTAAAAGATTCCTTTCTACTTATCAACTTAAGAAGGCTTTGGATTAGGTTCCAATACATGATTGAGACTCAAGAAAACACATGTGGTCTCTTTCATTTTTAATCTCCTACAGACATAGCACATTCAAAGGAATCTAAGTGATCTTCTGCTAATGATGCAGTAAAAAAATCATTCTTACAGCAAAGAAAGTACATTAACACTAACCATATTTAAAGATCCCACAGAAATGAACCATAATATTTGTTCCCTTGCCATTTAAGAAAGAATAGTTTCATTTTTAAAAACACAGTGGATGCAAGGCTTTGCCATAACAACTTCTGCCGACTTCATTTCTTACTTTCATTTTTCATTATTTGTTCACCCCAATGTGGTTTAGTCCCATTAAAATTGGACACGTGGGAAAATTTCTGTTGCTCAGCTTCAAAGACATTAAACTATGCACAGAAATGCACAAACACCTGTATGCACAACTTAAGCCTTCAGTTAATACTGACTTTGTCATATGCTGCTTTAATGGGGACATTCTCCCCATTTTTTTCAGCAGCTGAGACACTTGGTGGAAGAAAATACCATTGCTTTGAATAAGAGGACAGTTTTCTTAGCCAGCCTGTAAAAGACCCAATCCTTAAACTCAGACTGGAAGTTGCACTTTCTATAGGTTTGAGAAAGATAGACATTCAATTTCCTGTGAAGCAAACATAGAACAGAAAAAGCAAGAAGATTCATAACTTAAATTGTAGGGCCAAAATAACAGGTGTTTGAAGCAGTTCAACTTCTGAGTAAAAAACCCAAAGCCAAGAGCTCCAGTGCCTTTGTGCAAGCAGCTTCCCCACGCTCCAGTGGTTGTGGAATCCCATCTGAGTGTGGAAGAGGCGACGAGGGCTTGCAGCAGTGAGGACGCTCCACCGGGTCACAAGCAGGAGCGGGAATCAGAAAAAAAATACCCAAGAAATGGAGACCCAGAAGTCACAGAAGAGCGAGAAAAGGCAAACAGAGAATTGTTGGGGTCCTTGTCGACATGGATGAAGGTTCACTTGATAGAATACTATGTGTTCTATACTTCAGGTGCAGACAGACCACATGAAGACAACAGTGTGCTAAGCTGACCACACAACCTCACTGCCAAATTCTCCAGGCATCAGCCTCGAACATTTTGCAAAGATTTGCAAATGCTTTGGTTCCTCTTTGTTTTCTACACTATTTCCTCTTCACTCTCTTTACTGCTTTGGTTTGTAAAGCCAAAACCTCTGATCAAGCACCAGATTTAAAAAAAAAGGCACATTACAAAAGCATTCTTTATTCCTGCATTTGAACAAAGCTGACATTTCACATACATTCATAATTCCCATCAGCTAAAAGGATTTACAGGACAGACACACTCCCCCTGGGCTATCATTTCTGTAATGGATTCTTTACTAAATCTATATGCCAGTAAAGGATGGATTGTAGATATTCAAACAGCAAAGCTAATTAACTAAACATAACTACTTCCTCTGAAACTTTAATAGATGGCAAAAATTTCCATTTATCTATTCTTATGTGTGAATTGGAAACATATGTGAAACTCAGTAGTCTTCTGTCATGGAAATTAAGAATGGGATTTTCGAGGTACCTCATCAGGGATCCTGAAGTGAAATGAGGGCTGCTAGCTTCACTGCTGTGGCAGGTCCTTGGGATTAGATGACAGATGACTTTTCATCTCTATTTTTTATTGGATTTCGAGATGTGCTTTTTACTTTCACAGAAATACTTCTTTATATGAAGGATGCATTTACCAGCTCTCTATTTTGCACCTCCTTTTCAGGAGATTTGTAGCCTTATCAGCAAAAGTAAACATCAGTACTTACAAAGACTTCAATATTGAGCACATTTATTAGCATTTCTTAGCTAAGTTTGCTCACCCCAAATTTAAAATGTTCAAATTGATACAGCACATGAAACCATACTTTCTGATGTCCATCCTGCTCCTCAAGGACCATTACTGGTTTAAAGAGGGCTCACACTTTTGCCAAATAACCTAAGGCAGACTAAGATTTTAGCTCCTTTCCAGATTCAGCATGCTTAATTTCAATAAAAAGTAAAAAAAAATTCGGCCAACCTCACATCTTGCACCTCCTGCTGCCTTTGTTGTTGCAAGAAAGATACCAAATCCTCCTACCTCCTCTGTCCTGTGCAAAACTGACAGGCTCTGAAACACTGAACTCTCAATAGCTTTATTCTCTCCAAGGAGGTGAGAAATGTGCAGCTAGGCCTGGGTTTACCTCCACTAAAGCTGACACATGTGTTTACCCACTCCAGGAAAGGGCAGAGACCTCCATCAATCCAAGCCACTGGAAGGCTGCAACTTAAGGAAAGCAAAGATACAAATATTTTTATTGAAAATTGCCGCTTAGACACTTTGGTGGTAGCACAAAGGGAAAAATAAAAGAAAGAAAAAGGTAAAGGGAGAAGGAGAGATGAGAGAGAGAGAGACCTTGTGAGGTCTAGAAAAATTAACTTGCAGAGCCACGTAAAAGAACTTGAAAGAGCAAAAACAACTACAGGAATACATGCAGAGATGTAAGTGTGTAAGATTTGATGTTCATATACAGAAGAACAGAAAAGGAAAGAAAAACACGATGGGTGCATCAAGCAGAGCTATATAGTCTGGTCCTCTACCTTCACCCTGTACCATGTGTCACTGCCACCACCCCACAGCAGCTCTGAACAAAAGGGACACTGGCAGCTCACAACAGCGACCCAGGAGAAGAGGAGAAGACAAGGAAATGAGGGGAAAACCAGGTGATTCTACCACATCAATTGTTAAGATAAGCTGACACAGTGCCACTATTCATCTGCTCTACAGCCAGAAGTCCCTGAAGGTTTTCTGACTGCCTCCACTGTGTACTTCCTTGTGGGCACTGGACCTAACACTGTTTAGGGACATTTGAAAGGTAATCCGAACCCAGGAACTCACGTAGGCATCTTGATCTCCAGCCTTCACTGTTGACCCTGTCTGACACAAACCTCAGTAAAAGGCTGATGTAGGTCAGTGTGGTAAGTACATTTTTCTCTCTCTCAAGATTTTTTATTGAGGTGCACAGAGAGAAATGAAAAAGAAAACAATTTCTATTTCTGCTCCTTGTTTTTCTCTTGTGGAATGTGTTTGGAGAATTGTTTACCCAGAGTGAGTGCTTGGTTGGATCATGGTGGATTGTTTGGGCCTGATGGCCAATCAGATCCACCTGTGTCTGGGCTCTGGAGAACAGGGTCACGAGTTGTGAGTTAGTTAGATATGATAGTTAGAGAAAGTAGCATGTAGTATTTAGTATCCTCTTTTATATAACATATTAATGTATTATAACATAATTATAATAAAGAAATCATTCAGCCTTCTGAAATGGAGTTAAACATCATCATTCTTCCCATTAAGTTCGCCGACATCTACAACAGGTCAGTCCTCTTCCAAAGATTAAGCTTTTGTGCATATTTCTCAAAACCCAATATAAAACAGTGTGAAGAGGGACACGTGAGGTATTGCAGTCTGTATGCCCAAACTGTGAGTTTGGAGAAATGTCATCTGGGCTATTCACAGCAAGGGGTTTCCATGGCCTCTGCATTCTAATGTTTTTTAGTCATGTTGATTAATTCAAATAACCCTCCAAAAAGGAGATAATCACTGTTTCAGACACAATGGTTTTATTCTCATACTTTCATAGAATTTGAAGCTTTCAGATAAACTTATATTAGGTTAAAACATAACAGTTAAGGGAAAATAAATACCCCACCAAATAAGAACAATGTACAAGGATGTAAAGAAGGCTGCTGCCTCCAAAAGCACTGCATTCAGCAACTGCTCAAAAAACATGCTCTCCTGAAAACTGAAACCAGTCAGCATGTAATTTCAGTCAGCAGTGATTTCTCCAGCAGGTTCAAGAAGTGCCATGCCAAATTCTTGGTCCTATCCACAAACTGCTGTTTGCCACTCTCTCTGCTGGGCTGAAGACAATACCCTGGGTGAAAACCTATAGCAAGGCCAAAGAGAGTGAAGGAATCAGAAAAGATATTCAGATAGGGAATTGTTTCACCCAGTTGATGAAACAACACAAACACTCCTCCTGTTCAGCTGTGTGAACCAACTCCCTGCCTGATTGCAAAAGCACCACACACGGGACAGTTCAGGTCTGCATGGCCAGTGCAACAGTCCCAAACTATTGCTGGTTTAACTCCCTGAGCCAGGCCCCTAGCAACTCAGATAAAGGCCTGAACCGTGTCAAGAAGAGTCAGGAACACACAGCTGGGGGTGGAAGGAGATCAGTGTTCCAGTGACAACCATTTGAGAAATTTTAAGTGCAATGCAACCAACACCCCAAGTTCTCACACATGCATTAACTCACACCAGATCAATACACTGAAGTTGTTGGATCATGCAAAATTGGATTTCCACATTGCAGCACTCAATCTTCTGGAAGAGCTATGCCAAGGACCTGGAAAGAAGCCTCGTGCTAAGAAAAGAGTTGTAACAGAAAGAAATAAGAAATAAGAAATAAGAAATAAGAAATAAGAAATAAGAAATAAGAAATAAGAAATAAGAAATAAGAAATAAGAAATAAGAAATAAGAAATAAGAAATAAGAAATAAGAAATAGTTGTTGTCTGAATAGGAAATGCAAAGCCATCCTGCAGACATGAGGCAGTCAATCTTGCAACCAAACCTAAGGGTCACCACCTTTTGCACAATCCAAGAAGTGAGTCAAGTTCTCGAGATCATTTCAGAGCTTTCCAAACCTACTAATCCCATCTTTTTTTCTGTTGTTTTTTGTTTGGTTGGTTTGTTGTTGTTGTTTTGTTTTGTGATTTTTGGTGTTTTGTGGGTTTTTTTTTTTTTGTTTTTTTTTTTTTTGCAGGTCTTTGGAACCTTCACGATTTTCTAATGTAGTTACTAAAGATAAGCTTCTTACAAATCTGGTGGTGTTTCCTGATTTTTTGTTTTGTTTTGCTTTTAAAAAATATTTTTTCAAGAAAGAAAATCTTTAAATATTCAAACACCTGGTATTCTGGATAGTGTTGCCAGAATAATTTAGTATGAAGAGCATGCAGTGGAACAAATTACTGGTGAAGGTAAAAAGAACCAGAACATTCAGGCTGGAGTCACCAAAACTCAGAAACAAGAAGGCAGAAACAACAGAAGTGACAAGCAACAAGTTTTAAAAAACAAATTTGTTACTAATACAACAGGGACTGAATACAGAAGGGAATAGTATTGTAAAAAAAAAATTACATAAATATACTAGAGCATTTGGAAATGCTGCAGACCTCAAAAAACAACTCAAACAGCTATGAAATGGGTAGAAAAGTCAATGTATTTAAATGGCCTCCAGGCACAGTAAATACAGCTTGGCTGGGTATAGCACAGGACAAGTCATCCAGAACTGAGATCCATGAAAACACTAAAAAAAAAAAAAAAAAAAAAAAAACCAACCAGAAACACAGTGAATTTGAAGCTTTTCAGACATGTCTATGTATGGCTAGTGAGAACATGAAACTAGGGCACTACTGGCACAGTAATCCATTCATGAATAAGATGTATTTTTTCTCTAAGCAAGGTGTATACAAGCAAAGCTGCTGCACTTCAGTCTTGCTCCCTGTGTTGATGCAAATCAAGACAAACATGCCCAGCTCCAGAGGCTCAGTTGTGTCTGTGCTTTGCTCCTTGGCACAAGGCTTAGTTCTCTCTCTTCTTGCCTATTGAAGGTCTTGGGGAGTGTCTAATTTTCTAGATCTTGCTCCTCACTTCAACTGTAAGGTCATTGCTCTTGCTGCCAAATCAACCCAGCCTTTGTCCAGGACAGGTACTTTTAACTTCTGCAGAATTTCCCACTCCCCCACACAATCCAGGATACGTTCTGTATAAAAGATTTATATCCATCCTTTAAAGAGCAACACAAGGTTATAAAAAGCTGGGATGTGCAGAATACAAAGCAGGTGAGAAGCACACTTTAACTTGCAGGTGACACAATTAACACTGAAAATTCAAGATTATCACTCAGAAGTCTAGTGCTTAAAAAAAAAAAAAAAAGACAAAAAGTGGCTTTTTTCTCAACTGTGGCACAACTTGCGACACTAAGAGAGATCCTGGCCCTGCTCCATCAATGAGTGTTTGAAGTTGGTTTCACCAGGGCTAGATTTCATCCACCGCATGTTGACAGTACCAAGACAAGCCTCAGCATGAAGGGTTCAGTTTCACAATGGCTTTACATGGATCTTAAATATGAGCTGTCCCACAAAAGGGACCTCCAATGACTCAAGCTTCTCATGGCCTTGCTGCCACCCAGAGAGCCGACCTGGGGACCTGGAACACACAACACACAGCATGGCCACAGGGAAGCAGCTGGCAGAGCTCAGGTGGAAGAGCCGGGATGAGCTGCCAAGGCCAGGAGGATGGCAGGAAAGTTCTGATCAGCTCATCTGCAGTTTCACAACACATCTTGCTGGATTCTTCCTCCAGCCTCAGCACTTCTGCCTTGTGCTGGAGTCTACGACTCCCTTCAGCAGACACAACTGCTTTCCAGTCTCCTCTGTAAGCTCCATCATGGACAGAGGGAGCATTTGAGATGGCATATTTTCTGGAGCACACATTTAACCCAGGTAAGTTTAAATAATCTGCTTCTGGCATGGCACCACACAATTCACTGCAACCTCAAAGAGATGCAGTGCAGCACAGGAATGGGCTTTGCTCATGCAAGTCTCTTGCCAAGGCCAACACACAACACTATTACATGCTAATAAATGAGTATACATTTTTTTTGTGTTATTATTGTAACAAAGATATATAGCACTTTCTGCTCTTTGGACTATATCCTGCCTGACACAAAATTCCAGTTCTGGAGAACCATGTAACGGAATGAAAATGGAGAGATACAGAACTGTCCTTGGGTTGCAAAGGAAAAACTTGAAAAATGCTATAAGGGAGGGAATATATGTCATATAGCTTTAATCACCTAAGATGTGTAACTGCATGCCAAGCTAATATCCCCACAGTAAGTGAGGAAGGGGAGTGGCACCTCCCAAATCACTCAGTCTGCTTTTCTCTGCTGCTGATGCTGAGAGAAGAGATGCCCAGCATAGCCTAAATGTCTACAGTAAAAAGAATCCTCTCTAAAGGGCTGAACACACCTGAGAAAGGGGAAAACAAAACCAAAATCACAAGTACCTTTCTCTGCCTATTACCTCTAATGCTCAAAATTAGAAATTAAGACTTTGGGGGTCACAAAGGCCACTACACAATGAGTAAAAAATTACAGTATAAAGGCAACACTCAAAGATACAAACAATTTATTTATAAAATATTTTATAAATAAAAGGGATAATAAAAAAGAGGAAAAAGGGAGAATGATTTATCCTTTCAACCAAAAGCCTAAAGCAACTACTTAACATTCCTTTAAGAGCAAAGGCTGTATTCCAGACATTACCCCTCAAATTAAAGTCTACCAGAAGCCTGGGCTGTCTGGCTGCCCAACAAGGACAGAAGCTACCCAGCAGACAGACTTCTTGGCCAGCTGTGACACAGGGACAGTATCAGTGGGGCATTTTCCCTCCTGGCCCACAGGATATAAAAACATCAGGGCATGAGGATAGCATCCCAGCCACAATGCAGCCTCATACTGTGCTGGCTCAGTGATCCTCTGCCCCAGAGGCAAGACCATGGCAGGACCCCACACACCAAGGCATCAAGATCTGTTGTTACCTCTACAACATGAACAATATAAACCATGACCCAAAAGCAAACATGCCACACCAGGCCTAAAAAGGCAGTTTTCACTTGGCTTTATTTGCTGAAGCCCAGCATCACAGAGAAGCAGAGAAGAATCAGCATAAGGGAGCTAGAGGAACAAAGAATGCACTTTGGCTCCAGCACAAGGCTTTTTCGGCACTCAGTCTTTAATTAGTGTTACTGGACATCAATAATACTGCCTACCCTGGGAGCCAAATGCTTGGGCCCACCTCTCACAGTCCATCACCACTGCTGCAAATAAAGAGACAGGCATTTGGAAGTGATGTACACATTTTCTGTAGGATCCAGCTTCATGGCTGCCCACACCCAGGCCTGGCTTCACATCATTAACTGTGTTAGAAGGAACTGGAGCACAACTAGTGTGCACAGAAATCAGACCATGCTCCCTGCATGACAGGTAGGGGGTGAAAAGCATTTGCCCTGGTGATGGGAGCACTCCACACTTGGCTACAGAGGCTCAGCCCCATCAACCTCAGCAGCTTACAAAGTGCCAGGTTGAGTGGCAAGGACAGGCAGCAGGGATCCCAACCTGTGCAGCAGTTGAGCAGTGCTCTGGATAGCCATGGCTTTTAAGCACCTTCCTCTTCCTACTCTTCCTCTGATGCATTATTGAGATAAAGTCAAAGGAGCCATGCAAATGACACTGGCAAAGCTGGAACTACAATCCCAGACATCCCACCTCTCTGCTGCTGATGGCAAAATGTGCCGCAAGCTACACCAAACTCAGGAAGAGTGGTGAATAAGTCTTGGGCCAGGGGAAGTAACTCAAGTCTGAGTTTACTTAAGAATAGCAAAAATACCAAGCACTTGAATAGTATCAGTGTAAGGCATCAAATAAATGAAAAGAGCAGAATTAGATGTTTTACATCATTCCAGATCTCCTCTGAAATTTCACAGGGGCACACCTTCTGAAGTAAAAATGGTAGGCGTTGTTAGTGGCTTTTCTAAGTTTTAAATTGTTCCCACGAGAGGCATTCCCACTAAACACTCGAAGATTTAAGTTGCCAAGGAAAGAAACAACCAGCAGCGGCTTTGCTGGGCACTAATGCACCTCTTCACCACTCAGAGCACTAGGGCAGTGAAGCAGCTCCAAGCCTCCAACCAGAGCAGAAAACTTGTGCAGAGCAAGCTGGGGAGTCTTGTGACACAGCTGAAGTACCTCAGAGCCAATATTAAACTTTGGCTTGTAAAGACTTAAGCTGTTTCACTGCCTGCTCGACAGTTCGCTCTGTAGCAGCATTTAACAGGGACATAGAGGAGCCACTTGTCTCTCCTCTGCTGCCCAACAAGCTGCAAACAGCTGGTTGTGCTGGTCAGAACCCATTTTGCCCATTCCCTCAGAAAGAAGAGGGATGTTTGTGGTGGGGACACAAAGGCCGATCTGTTCAGAGCTGGCTGCAGCGCTGGCTGACACAGGCTGGCGTCAAAGGGGGAAGGGTACAAACAGAAGGCTTGTCCCATTTCCCCAAAGACTGTTCCTAGCAAACAGCATTACTGCAAACATTGCACTTTGAGAATACTTGTGTGAAGTGCTCATGGAAATCTCAACTGTGTAAATTTGATTTTAATTTGTATATTCAACATTGCCACTCTTTAAAAAGAAGTTAAACATGGCTATGTGTTTCCTAGCAGAAAAAGCCATGATCTGCAAAATGCTGCTTCTCTCCTTGGCAATCACTGCCATTTGCTTGTTTGTTTTGGTGCAGCACAGGGAGGGAGGGAGGAATGATAATAAAAACATGAACACTTTTTCTCCTCACCTTGAACAGGGACAGGCTCAACAGCAAGCAGCTTTATATAGTACAATCAGCTCTCGTGTGCCCACAGGAGAAAGGAAACAAAGTCATGGCTCTTCTTACATAGCCTTACCCGAACTTAGCCTTAATGAAATCAGCATGAGAGACATTATATATGCAAAGGTCATCCTCATCTATGTAGTTACAGGATCAGAATGTGGACAGAGGAACCTATACACACTAAACTTCAGCCTACATACACACTGCAGAGCAGGTCGGGGCATTCTGCCTGGCCTCGCTGCCTGCCCACCCTGCTTCAGCCTACAGAGTGGAGCATTTTTATTTGTAGGGCCCCCCTTACTTTCAGAAAGTACCTGTGCATAGAAACCATGGATCCAGCCACAGCACAAGGCAGCTGGAAGGAAAGCTGGTCTGAGGGGGGGTTGACAGTGCCTCCAGGTTCCATCCCCTTCACTACCTACTATACTAAACAGGGACATGGTGGAAGGTGGTTCTGGGACAGAAGCATGTCCAAAGAAAGGCAAAGGAGCTGGGAAAGGGTCTGGAGCAGAAGTCTTATGATGAGCAACTGAGGGAGCTGGGAGTACTTAGCCTGGAGAAAAGGAAGTCCAAGGGAGATATTATTTCTCTCTACAACTCCTTAAAGGGAGTTTGTAGCAAGATGGGGGCCAATCTCTTATCCCAAGTAAAAAGGACAAGAAGAGATGGCTTGAGGTTGTGCCAGGAGAAGTTTAGATTGGATAGTATGGAAAATTTCTTCAAAGAAAGGGGGTTATCAAGCATTGGAACAGGCTGCCCAGGCAAGTGGTGGAGTCACCATCCCTGAATATATTCAAAGATGTGTGGATGTGAAAATGTAGGGATGGTTTAGTGGTGAATTTGGCATCACTGGGTTAACAGTTGGATTCAATTAGAGTCTTTTCTAACCTACACAATTCTGTGACTCTGTAAACCACTCCCATCCCCAGAGCAAGCAGACTAACAGGCCCTCTTTTCTCCAGCCTCCTTGGCCATTGTGGCTCACACACAGATGTCCTTCAGCAGGGCTTTTCAGAGGGCTCAAGCTGTACCACTGGGGTCCTTCCACCAGAACTGATCCCCAGAGGAGTCAATGCCAAGGGCATTGCAGCTGAAGTACTGTTGAATCAGATTAACTTTTTGTTATTCTATTATTTATAAAGGAAATAACATTCAAAATACATGGCATTATTATTGCAGACCTGTGTCTCACTTGACTTTTCAGAATCAGTTACTATATTTTAACTGGGTACTCTTCATGTAATACTGTAAGAGATTTCTTTGCAGCACCCTGCAAAGCTATGATTACAGGTTTAACATTACAGCTTAGCTTCAAATCCCCATGTCTTCTAATGATGCCTATATTTAAAAGAAAAAAACCCACAAGATAATCATGTTTTATTCCATGCCTGGAGACCTCAGGGCTTCTGAGCTAACCCAAATTCCCCTGAGACCTCAGGCACAAAATACAGACTTGCAGCTTCAACTTTCTTGTGATGATATCAGTTCTGTCACTCTTCAGTCACTCTTCAACTGTGGTCACAAATTTGCACCTCTCTAGAGACCAGAAAAACCATCAGGTCTGGCTGTTAGCCAGGTAGCCATCAGCAGCTACCTGATGGAGCCTGCCTGGAAGCACTGCTCATCCCCAGCAGGGCTCTGCCAGCCTTCAGACACACAAAGCAGCAGCCTGGAAAAAGTCAGCAAGCCAAGGTTTTGATTATGCAATTACTTGCTCAGCTACAACTGCAGGTTTTCCTGCATAATCAGGCCGATAAATATAATTTTTTTTCTGGTGTTGCCTTGCATCCTAAATGATGCAGTCAGAAGTCAGAAAGAAGGCAAATTATATCCAGAAAGCCCAGTGGGAAGAGGGGCTTTGTGTTGTTGGGTTAGGGGCAAGCCACGCAGAGACTTTGGGCTTGGTGTACTCTGCAAACCCAGAACACCTCTGATGACTGCCACAGTCTGGCACTATATACTGCAATGGCACCAAGGCAATTACAAACTCAAATTTCTCCTGGAAAATTATCTATGCATGGACAGTTCTATAGAGATGGCATGAGGGCACTTACAAACCTCCTCTTCAAATAGAAAAGGGGTCGAATCTCTGCTGGGTGCAGCTTTTTGGGAAAAAAACAAACAAACAAACAAAACATTACTTCATAAACCAGACTCCACCTGAAACTATAGTTTTGTTTCCTCCACAAACAGTGACTGCTTTCTGCTCAAGTGAAACATTATTTTTAGTGTGTTTCTGCTCTTGAAGAGGGCAGGCAGCTCTGAACAAGAAAGAAGACCTGAAACGTCCTTTGAAAAGCTGTCGATACAGTATCTGGAATAAATTCCCTGGAATTTAAGGGAAAGCGGGAAGGTTTGTAGAAGAAACATTTTGATACTTTCTAATTTGATACAAGTACCCACAATTTAAGCACATACGTGACTATGCTGAGCTATTCAACCTTTGTAATCAGCACAGAACTGTAAATAAAGAAACAACAACTGTTTAATCAATTATTACTTGCGCAAAATGACTGAACTTGGAGACTGAACTGCTGCCATATGTATTTTACAAGGCTTTTCCTCTCATCAGTGTTTGAAGGAGCGGGAAGGGAGAAGGGACAACATGACAGGGTTGGGGAGGCAGAGTATGGAGCCAGGTTTTCTGGGCACAGTAAAGCACCAGGATAACAGAGACTCCATGGACAGCTCAGAGCAGAAAGCCAGCCAGGTGAGTCACCCAGTCAGGGCCAAAGAGCTGCCCACACTATTTTAAAGGGGAATTAATACAGTAGGTATTGGGGAAAAGATAAAGCTGTATCAGCATCTTTTTTTTCCCCCATCAGTGATTTAGGTCATTATTGCTTGCTAAAAGATAGCCTAACTCCATGGAAATTAATGGAAAAATCCATGCCAGCTTGAAGACAAGCTTTTACTCTCCCACCTCCTGCTCCATGTTCACTCCCTTTCCTGGCACTCTCTAGCAGAGGGCAGGTTGTCCCCACCAACCTGGCTATCGCTGTCTCACCACCAGAGGCTTGGCCACAGACAACTGACAGTTGCAGGTGCAGCCTCCTATAAAGCATTTCAGCAAATTAATCAACCCCGAGACTCCTCCAGTGCAGGTATAATCAAGACTCTATTTATTTCTGTTTTCAAAGAACAATTACTTAGTCTACATTGCCCTGACAACAAACAAATTCTGTCTTGTATATGAGCAAATGCATGTACAACATGCATGCAAGCTGTGTGTGCCCACCTGCACCCCCTGCCTGTGTAACACTGCTGACAGACATTTACAGCTGCACTCACACCAGGGCTAGGCCAGCTCTGGAGTTTAACAGCTACACTTCAAGGCATTCCTAAACCAGCATCAGCCAATGCAAAGTGAACAGAAAGAAAGCAAGAAGAAAAAAGAAACTAAATAATATATTCCTCCATAGAAATAATTTCCCAGCCTTTATGGTTTCATGAACTTGATTTCCTCACATACAGAGTTCTACATGAAGTCTTTAATACAGCAAAAGCTAAAAAGGTAGTGAGACCAACTTAATTTAGAGCTGCATTGAGAAGATATTAAAATTACACCTAAAAGAGCTATTTTATGCAAGTTTCAGAGACCTGAGAAGTCTCTTCCTCATATCCTCCTGTATTCAAGGTTTCCACTGTGAGTTTCAGAGAAACAAGGAATCATTCCCCCAAAAGTATGACTAACTGAAAAGATCAAATGTAAATGTCTTATGGGAATTCATATAATGTATCACTTGTGACTTCTCTACTGGAAGCGTATTTGTCTTAGCTCATATCAAATATACATCCTTATCCACTTCACACAGTGTGCATATTGATAGAAAAGTAACAAAACAAAGTGATTAAGGAGAACAGCATATCTAAATTTTCCAAGAACTGAATAAATACCTGCACTCATTGAAACTAACTGTATTTTAACAAAAAGGGAACAAAGTACTACACTGAGTTGGTCAAAAATTTTGGCTATCAGAATTTCCTGTGATAAATGTGATGTGACGGCAAAGATTTTCTATAAGAAGATGGTACATTGGGTAATTCTCTGCTCTTCTACTCAGAAAATTCCACTTATAAAAGGCTTTAAATGCAAGTTCAAATATGCCTTTTCAAAGAAAATTGATTAACTTTTAGATATAAAATGCTATCTAAAATTGAAACATCATAAAAATTCCCACAGAAACCTGCACGTTTTCAAGTTAACCCTTCCTCTCCTCCTTCAAAAACCAAAAGGTATTTGTTCCCCAGTCTTTTGTAAAGAGAGTGAACTCTGAAACCTCTCTAAGGTCTTAATATTATTTATGCATGTAGACAAAAAGCTTTGGCAGTACTTGAATGAAAACTCAAGCATTAATTACTAACATTTCACGGTATACCTAGCAGAAAGGTTCAATACGTATATAAAACAAGATCAACACAGAATGATTCTAGCAATGCAGTCCGAACACAGGCAAAGCCCAGAATCAATGTCAGCTTCTTTTTAATGGGTGTAATTTATAATATGCTCATACTGACTATTTATTTCCTCAAGACTTTATAAAAGAAGTTCTGCTCTTTTGATAATCTATCCCATATGTTTATTAAAATAGATATAACAGAGTGAAAGGAAAACATAAAACTGATTATCATTTTTAGTTTCAGGGATATTTTATATGCCATCCCTTAGAACTTCAGTTTATAACTCTCCTTAATGGAGATTTTCAGGGTTGATTTTAATGTATTAAGTGGAAATTCCACTGGTTTGTTACTTCAATGCTTTCTTTATGACCTGTTCTCATGCATCACCTAGGTCTGGCTTATTTATACAGACAGCCATTCACTGAACAACAGGGAGCTTCTTAAAACTAGTTGCTTTCATTTGTATTCTTCCCATATTGAAATGTTACTTGCTTTTATGGCTGGTTTTGGCCTGACACTTGTCCAGCATTTCATAAACATAAAGAAGACTGAAGTTACCATGAGGTTTTTTACCTCTTTCAAGGCAGGAATAGAGATTTTGCCCCCAGAGCTAGATGACAGCTCTGTCTTACAAGCATCCCAAGAGCATCAGCATGCAACCCAACCAGTATTCCTGCAAAGAAAAGGGTAACAAAAGCCATGAGAGCAACAGTGTCTTCAAGCTTATTAGCTGAGACATCTGCAGCACCTTTAGGTCTTTAGGTCTTTCATCAAAGCGTTGCTTGTGTCACTCCTCACCACTGAGCTCAGGACTTCAAAAATTTGGGTTATGTTAACTGTTTGACTGGAAGTTTGATTTACCTAAACTTCTAAAATCTAGAAGAGTTTAATTTGGGCAAAACACAGTAATAACATCTGGAGCTCTTAATGAAGAGCCTCTGTTGTCATCATCTAAGTCATTCCAGCTTGAAGCTTGCTTCCTTTCTCTTGCACAAGCACATCTTCCTGACTCTAATATGACAGAGCTCACAAACAGCCAGATCCTTAGCTCTGGAAAAGTCTTCCTAGAGTTGAGATACAGAGTTAGAATCACAGAACAGTTAAGACTGGAAGGGACCACGGGTGGGTATCTGGTCCAACCTTCCTCCTTAAGCAGGATCTCCCTAGAGCACATTGCACAGGGTTATATATGGACTGTTCCTGAATATCTCCCAGTGAGGGAAACTCCACAACCTCTGCAGTGTTGAGCTAGAACAGCCCACCACGACATCCTAAAAGCAGAGAGATCCAATGGGTAACATGCATCAGCTCAGCTTCTCCAGACCTGGCAAAGCCCCAGCAGCCTAAAGCTGCCACGCTGGCCCTGAGCACGCAGGAAGGCCAAGCTCCCAACAAGGAGTACCTGTTGATGGGACTGTTCATTACAGAAGTATGTAGGATGTAAACACATCTTATGGTCTGTGTCTCTCTGCCCAAGTATATATTTATGTGGTAGGAATCCTGCTGGGTCTCTGCAGACACTTCTTCATCCCAGCCACCTATAACTGATGGAGGAGGAGACTGGGCACAAGGAAAGGTTATCACTGAATGAGACAGGACAAGTAGGTTAAAAGGGACAGGTAGTTACCAAGAATAATATGTTCTTTGGAAAACAATTGCACTTTGGAGACCTTTTTTTTCTGTTCACAGCATCCTCCACAAAAAAGCCCCAACCAAATAAAACAAAAACCCCACACAAACAAACAAAAAACTCAAATAAGTATCCCCCAAATCAGAAAAAATTAGCAAAAAACCTCACAAAGAAATCAAGCCATAAGTACTGAAGGCAAACCCTGCTCACCTTATTCTTGGAAAATACTTCTGAACACCGAATACTTAAATACCTCCTTTGGCTTCACATCAGCAAGAGAAGGATCCTTCTGGCTTCTACCTGGGAAGAGTAAGACCAAAGGGAAGCTACCTGCTATAAGGGAAATCACGTCTGCCACAGCAATCCTGCTAGTCCTTCTGCTAGCTTTGTCTTTCCAGGCTGTTTAATGGGGACTAAAGCCCAAAGCCCAGGATAAACAGATTAAAATTTCACTGAGTTAAAACTATTAGCTTAAAGCAGCCTCATAGGATACATGCTGGATAACTCTAAACCTCTCCAGCATCTTCACACAGCTGTCTCTTGCTCCCCTTGCAGAATCAGAACCAATGGCAGTTTAAACACATGTCAGTATAGTAAATCATCCTGAAAACAGCTATTCTTTAAATAATTCAGACTAAAGTGGAGATACATTATTTCCATGGTGTAGCTTTTCCATGCTGTCTCATAATTTCTCGATAATGTTCAAAGCCAAAATAGGTACTGCACCAGCTCTACATGCCTATGGCAAATGGAACAAAGTTTAACTAATGGTCCCATTTCCCTGAAAGGGCACATGAGGCTGATAAATAGTCCCAAGAGGTCATGTTACCTGTTGATGCAAATCAGGTAAGTTGTGTCTCCTTTGCCAGAAAAGAATTTATATTCTCATACTTTCTTTTTACATTTTATCTTTATGTTATGACATATTTCTAGCTTTCTGATACTTGAAAAAAAAAAACTTCTGTTTCTCAGGTACTTGCACCATACCAGGAATTTGCCAATTTTCAGCCTTTAAAGTGAACAGAAGCTGTTCATGTAGATGCACACACACACACATTACTCACCTGTGTGCTGCCTCACTGCTCAAATACATGTCATCTTCAGAAGGAAATATCCCAGAGCAGAGAGGCATAAACAGCCACAGTTTTAGTTCTGCTGACTTTTAGAGCTGAGCCAACAAGCACAACTTCCAACAGTTCAGCAAAAACCTGTGCATCATTTTTAGAAGGAATGTGCTGTATGTTAATAATTTCTAATCAGAGATAGTTTTTCCACATCTACTTTTCTGGCTCATTTCCTTACAATTAAAAACTCCATTTTACCCAACAGTACAGTACAGATGTGCCTCTTTGGCAGTGACCTACTTTGTTGTGCCCCTAGCATATGTGCAACAAAGCTGTAACCAGTTCAGTAGTTCAAGTTCTAGACAGACAAAATTAAAGCCAGACTGTAACAGAAGTGTACAGAAGCAGCAGTCAGAAATCCGTATCTGCCAAAGAGTTATGTGGAAATTATGTCCCTTAATTGAATTTATGTTAAGGAACAAAACCTAACTGCGAGGCAATATCTAGTGTTGAAGCAATCTGATGAACTAGTCACAGCTGATTAAACCTTTTTTAAGCAAGTTTATTAACTTATGTTCTGGGAAAAATTATGTTTTGATTGCTAATTGGATGATGAACAAACCGATTCTTTTTCCAACTTCCCCCACAAGCAAACTTTTGTGTCCCTGTTTATTACTCAATGTTGCTGGACTCTGAGATGTTGCAAGATGGTGGATGTCATAATTTCAATTAATCCTCTCTCCCAGAAGTACCAGGTAAAGAAGGCTGAGCTATTAACCATCTTTTAAAGCACGGAGATATGGTCTCATAGACCAGCTTTCCTAGTCCTGCAAAATAGCAGCTGACACACGAGAAAAGCATGAAGGAGGCTCACAACACACCTTCCAACACGTAGCACGAATGACAAGTAGCAGTCCATGCTTTCTACATCCTTTGGAGCTTCTCACAGACTTCTGTAGCCCAAATCAGCCTCACCTTGAACATCTTCAAACTGCCTCCTTGCCTGCAGTGACACTCCTCAAGGCATGTACCAAATGCTGCCACTCCCCTGATGTTCCTTCTCATCTTTACAACAATCTTTGTGCCTCTGCCAAAACAAGTCCATTTATTCCTACTATTCCAAGTCTTAACTCTTTCCCAATCTGCCATAATAGTACAGTGCTCTCCCTGATTGCTCTAAGAACAGATGTCCTGCTAAAGACACTTAGCACACGCACACTCTATGCTGGCAGAAGTATTTTTCTCTGCTCAAAGGTTTAAGGTTTGAAGAGATGACATAGTTGAGCCAAGTGAAGCCCACTTCCCACCAGCTACAGCTGCTGTAGTGACACCAATGTGGGGCTGGGAGGAGCTAAAAGAAGAACCTGGCTCACCTCTACCCATCATGTCAAGGCCAACAAAGCTGTGTTCTTTGGGCTACTCACAAACTCTATATGATAAGTAGCTAAAGGATTTTCTGCACATTCTAGAAATACTGCTACCATCCCTTCTTCACCAACTATTTTTCTGAGATGCTTGAGGATCTGTTTCAGACTTGGAAAGCCAGAGTCTTCCATGCTGTACTGGGATAGCTTTGCTCTCATCATATTTTGTTCGCTTATGCTATTGCTCTCTTGAACTACTGTTTCCTCCAATTTCCCTTCTACTGAAGTAGCTGTACCAATTCTAACAAGTAGCCATGGCAACATAATCTTGCAGAATAAAGTACAAAATAATCCTATGATCAGAAATCTAAATTAGAAAAATGGAATGGAAATAATGTGTTTTTAAAGCCTGGAAGCAGACTGACTACTGGTACAGGTTACAAATAGAGCAAACTCTCTAATACTTATGAACCCCGAATGAACACAAACAGATGCTATACTTACAGCCAAATTTACAGATACATTACTAGTAGGGCACGTTCCACACCATGTATTCTAGAAACAGTGAGATTAAGAGAATAAAAGAAAGTTAAAATCATTCCTAGTTTACACATGAAACCATCATTGGGATCAGCACCTCAGCTGGGCTGTCCCAAATCCAAACTGGTTTGAATTCTGGATACTCCCTCAGGACAGACATGCAGTGAGCATCTCTGACCCAAACCCAGTGGGCAGCAGGGGTGGGAAGAGGCCAGTACCCCTGGTATCACCTGTATAAAAATGCTGTCTTGTGAGAGTGGAAATGGCCTTCAGAGAAAAGGCACCTGTCCTAGCAAAATTAAGATACATACATTGTTTTATTAACCATAGCAGAAGCCTTCAGCTTTCAATTTTACTTTAATGTTTTAAAGATTCTTTAAAGAGCTATACCAAGATTTAAATTTAATTTTCATCAAAAAATTACTACTGGGATTTGAAAACATGCTTTTTTCTTTTCTAATGATACTTATTAACATGTTTAATCTGTATGTGCAATTGAATCCCAGGTCTCTAGACATATTTAATCTTCTAAGCACCCTTAAGGAGATGACAGTAAATTGCTTCTATAGGGCTTAGTATATGATTCCCAGGGTGGGTTGACAGGGCACCCTGCACTTGGTCCAAATAATCCAGGAATGTGTTGCCCACAACTGCCTTATTTTCTTTAGAGTAACCAAGAGAGAGGACTCATACAGGGATTACTATAAAGAGGAGGTACTGATTTTTATCTGTGAAAGGTGATACAGCCTGTCGGGACTGCTAAATTAGCCTGTAATCTAATCTAATCAATGAAAAACACATCAAGTGTTGCCACTCAACCTTCCCCATCAGCTGCAGGCAGCTGAAACAATCAAAACTGAGTTTCTCAGGAACTGCTTAGACCTGTAATTCTTAGAATAAGATTACCTGCTCCTTTCCTTTTCAATTTCACTTTCAAACTGATGTGTGCCAAGGGCAGCTACATGAGCCATGAAATGTACAGATTCAAAATATAAGGCATTTCCCTAACTGCATATTTGCTAGTAAAAACACCCCACCCAACCCCCCCCCCCAAAAACAAACAAACAAACAAACAAAACCAAAACTTTTGTCCATACATATATACATATACTGGAAGTATAAAGAATAACTATGCATACAATTGGCAATCACTGAGATTTACAGCCCTGACCTAACTGTAGTAACTAGTTATGTCACTTATTAACTGCCCTGTGCCTCATTTTTCCTCTATACTTGCAAGAGACACACTTTTTGGATAAATACTGTATTTTGTTATCCCTCAGAAACCTCCTGTTGTCACTACTTTACTGAGAGAAATACAAAAACATAGATAAGATCAAAAACTACAGTCAACAAGAAGCCCATACCTATTTTACACTATTTCAACATGTAATTCACACAGGTACAATTGCTTTGCTTCATCTAGAGAAAATGAAAAAAGGGTAGGAAAAGGAGACTCCTTACAGTTCTTACAGAAATATTGTTTGGGAAATAATACATGTTACTACAGTACAAACTGTATCGTGCTTATTCTTACTCTGCTTCAAAGCTGTGTATTAGTCGCAAGAATGCCACAGAAGATGATACAGGCTACTATCCATATACTGAAATTCAATATACAGGGGGATACCTCTCTGTGGGAAATTTATGCAAACCCAGGGAGGCTGCCAAAACCACTTCTCCACGGACCTTGCAACTGAATTAACTGGGAATCATTCAAAACCTCTAAAATTCTAACAACACTAAGATGCTCCTTTTCCCAGAATGTACCTGCCACCACCATCACTACTAGCTCACCCACACACATGAAACAAGTTAGAGGAAAATACCCTGCAGAAAGATAGCAAAATTCACTAATGCAGTTTTTTTTTCTTCACATCCCAATACAGCATCATGCCTGGGGGCCCTGTTTGACATTAGCATAGGCTACTTCAAGTTTTCATTTTTTTCACCGAACACATAGAGAATACAAGTAAAGCACAACCAGTTTGATTACAGAGCATGCCAAGGGACTGCTCTCATCCAGGATGCTTTGATAAAAACAAACACCTTTGGTGTCTTGAGAGCCACTCGAATGTAATGTGCTTCACACAGCACAACAGGGGCTGCTTGATTTTTCCAAAGTGCTTATTTAAGAAGCCCAAATTTAACAGAACCACAAGGAAATTATAGGTACAAACAATAGCTGTCAGGATAATTTTAAGTTCCTTCCACACCTGCAAATATGCATAGTACAAGGAGTCTGCCTTTTCTCTCATGTGGGGAAATCCTCTCTGCTCCTGTATGCTGGTGAGAAGCTCCATCCTGCTGTTCTGAACACCTGGGAAGCCAGCCAGGGCTGACATGCCCAACATCAGGCTACCCCCACCCCTGTTCCCTCTGCCTGCTTTGCTCCCCACACTCGGGCTGTGATGAAAAGCTCACAGGAAATTAAACCCTGCAGGCAGAAGTGATCCATCCCTGCAGATGAGGAGACAGAATGATTTCTAAGGGCACGAGTCCTTCCTCCTCATCACCTCTCTCTCCTCTTGAACCTTCTGCTTTACAGCTCCTCTTAAGGCAGTATCACCTGTTGCCTTATTTCCCTTGCATTTATCAAATTCTACTGGATTTAAGGCACCCTAGACAACTACACAGACCACACCTAAAAGAAGAAACTTTAGCTCAGTAGGCAAATTACACAAGTGTCAGAGATGGAAAATGAGAAGACAGAACAACCCAGCATGGATATTAAATTTGTTGGAGTAGGGCCTCTCCCACCGGGCTTTACAGCTGTGCCCCCCCCACACCAGCACAACTGCTGCAGCTATGCCACCCCCGACCCTTCAGCAAATCCCGCTTTCCACCAGCTCAGAGACAGCAATCAATGCAGGAAAAGGGACAAGTGTTAAAATGAAACATTTCCTTCTCTTCACAGACCTTCCTCCTCCTGCCACCCACCCAGGTGCCAGCTCTGCCTCCCACACAGGGTGCAGAGGCCTGGGGAGGGATTTTCCACTCCCTTGCTCCCTGCACAGGAATGCAGGAGAGACTACAGTTTAGTGCTGAGCTGGTAAATGCCTCATTCCACTGAGCAAGCAGTTTTAGGCAGGACACTATATCACAGGCAGGCTCCAGCACTCTGCTACTGGGTATTGAGACACATCCTCCCGGCCATCACCTCTAGGAAATACTCCACGGTAAGACCCTTTCCAGGAACGCACAATGCATTGGGCAATACTCAGAGCCCTGCTGCACCATGGAATGTGTTTCTTGTGCTTTACACCTTGCCATGCCTTTGCAAATTTGGCTTTCCTGGGCTGGAAGTCACAAACAAATCTCAGAATCTCCCTAAAATGCAAATCTTACATTTTGACCCTGGAAACACATGCTGGCTTTGCTCTGTGAATTGGATAAAGAGTCTAAAGAGGAGCTGCACAAGGGTCTTGCCCTGCCCCATCACAGCCTTCTTTTTGCCATATATAACTCTCTAAGAAGTCAGGAAATGGCAAAATCCTATTGTCTATATGGAAAGGAAAATCAAGTGTTGCCCTTCTATACTTTAAAGAGTAAAAAACTTTTGCATTTTCCTTCCTTTAGTAATAAAAATACCATTTTAGACTCTGCTGCTGAAGAATGAGCTTCAAAGTGGGCAATAGATTCACAGAGAATTGTTCTAAGCTGCCTGTTTTCACAAGCCATTCACGTGGAGTGGGTCCCCACTGAAGGGAGAAGCCCTCCCAGGCAATGCTGGAGCCCAAGTTTGATTTGGTTACTCTGCAGGAACATTGTAAAAATAACATTGAGAAAGGCAGGACAAAATACTGAGTGCAGCGTCAAAATATTTTAACTCTACATACAGATCTCTACTGAAATATACCCTCATTTTGCAAATTACAAATTCAATTGCAGAAACAACTACTGAGGCACCTCAGCACAGAGCAAAGAAATGCAAGACAGCTGTGATGTCAAAAGGAGTGAAGGAGGGTGCTTAGAGTCCCCACTGAAACAGTTTCATCTTCACTCCTAGCCTGGAAGAAAACTGAGGGCTTTTTAAGGCTCGCCACACGGAGCGAGGGAGGTTTGCAATATACATTACTCATTAGGTCACAGCAAAGCTCAGCCACTACCTGACTGCACCCCAGAAAGCCCTTACACCGCATAAACAAATCAGTGACAAAATTTAGGTGCAACAGCCCCACTTCAGAGTGCCCAGAGAAGTTCATATTAATACTTCAGAGGTATATCTGTAATCAATTCAGCTGCAGTAATCAATTCAGGACCAAAGATGCACTTTGGTCCTGCAGGTATTGCAGGGCACAGAGGGAGAGGAGACACAATTGTCCTCAGCTTCTTAAATCCTCATGGAGCACTAACTCCTCCAGTTTTCACAGTCACAGGGACAACAAAAGAGTTTCTCAGCACACACTACTGTGGAATACATTTCTCACCTTCTCTCCCTTTCAAACTTTTTCTGTAAATTTATGCCATAGTTGGCTGCTCATGGCTGATCTTCAGCTGCACCTCCCAGCCAGCAGTAGCATCTCCTTTGCTCCTCAAAATAACCACCAAAAAAACACACGTGAAGAAATACGCGGTACCGAAAGGGCTACAGGTACAGCGAGGCGGGAGTGCCCGCAGGAAAGCGATGGCACGGGGAAGGCAGCGCTGCAGCATGCCTCGAATGCCACTGACCTCCGGTTAAATGAACTTGTGGGCAAATATGTAATCACTTTATCACACATACGCCAAGGGCAGTTCTGAAGCTGTTCATTCTCTCAGGTGGAGCAAGTAAATTAGTCCTTGTAAAAAGACAGGGATTAAACGTTTGTGCACGCCTCTCTCCTCATGAACTCGTCTGAGGGAACCTGGCTCTGCTTTTCTACTTGCTTTCCTCCAACATCCGTCCCCTTCTGGGGGGACACCCTCCCTCCACGTCTCCTCCACGCACACCAGCGTCTGCTCCTTTCTCTGAGGTCAATTTCTAAGGCTACTTTTTACAAAACTGTTTCAGTCACCCTTGAGAAAGAAAAGGGCACTGCTTTGCAGAAATGGCAAGTGAGTCCGTGAGGCAGGGCAGCTTCATTTAAACCTCTTTGCCCCCACCCCCCATCCCTGATCTCGAGTAGGGCGATGGAAGGAGGAACTGGAGAGAGGGTGGTGTCGGGCGTTTCGAGATGACTAGGGCAAAGTCACCCAAGCCATTCCCTTAATGCCAGGGGAGGAGGGAGGGGTCCCTTTACTTGTTTAACCTCTCCTCTCACAGTACCCAACTCTCCCTACCTTTCTAGGACTGTAAAGATGTGAAAACGTCCTGACGGCAGATCCAGAGGATCCCTCACCCTGCAGGACGCTCGGTCAGGCTCCCACCGGGAGCCTCAGCCCGGAGCAGATATTGAGTGTATTGGGTGTATCGCCGCGACCAGACGGGGCTGCGGAGCCTCCACCGACCGCGCACGGACGGGGCTGTGGGGACTGCACCTGCGGATACGAGGGCGGAAAGTTTAACCGGCTCCTCGGCATCCCGCTCGTCCCTTGCCGAGGGGCTGTGTCCATAACGCACGCCGTCGAGGGTCCCGGAGCGGGGCACAGGGTGTGAACTCTCCGCGCTGGAAAGACGCCCGGAGGAGCAGCACGAGATGCGCGGGGTCACCCCCTCGCCCCCGGCTCGGCTCCGCCGCCTCTCGAGCAGCCGAGCCGCCCCGCCCCACAGCCCCCCGCTCCCGGGCGCGCACGGCCGGACCGCCCCGCTCCCCTACCTTCCAGCAGCACCTCCTTGCCGGCCCGTTTGAGCGCCTGCACCGCCTCGTCGTGAGTGGCATCCCGCAGGTCGGTGCCGTTCACGGCCAGGATGGCATCGCCCACGTAGAGAGCCTGGGTCTGGTCGGCAGCCAGCCCCTTGAAGATCTTGCTGATGAGTATGGGCATCTTGTTCTCCTTGCCCCCCTTAATGCTGATGCCCAGTCCGCCCATCTCCTGCTTCAGCACCTTCACGCACCGCTTCTTGTTGGAGATGGTCTCGGGCACCTGCTCGGGGGGGTCGGTGAAGGCGGTGCGCGCCGCCGCCGGCCCCCCGCCGCCCTCGGCCCCGCGGCACGCCGTCCCATCGCCGCCCAGCCCGTTGTGGGCCGCGCCGTCGGGGCGCTCCTCGCCGCTCAGCACCAGCGCCTCGCCGCCCAAGTTGGCCAGCACTTTGTGCCAGCGCTCCCGCACCAAAACTTCCAGCCAGCCGCTGCGCTGCGCCCGGCCGCCCCCGCCCGCCGCCGCTACCGCCATCTTAGGAGCATGCTGGAAGCGCCGAGTGACGGCACCCCCGGCACGGCACGGCACAGCGCGGCGGCACCGGACTTCAGCCGGGGGGCGGCAGCTCCCGGCGCGGCGGGGTGGGGCCAGGAGCCGCGGCCGCCCCGCCGGGGCCGCTCCGGGGCGGGCGCACCTGGCGGCACCGCCCGCGGGCGGAGTGGGACGGGGGCGTCCCGCCCTTCCCGCGGCGACACGGCGTGGGACACCCCGCGCTGAGCCGCGGCTCCCTCCGAGCCCGGGCTGTGATGGCATCTGGCGCTGCAGGGGCTCCGCCGGAGCGGCAGTGCCAGCCCCGCAGCTGCCGTCTGCAGTGGGGTGTAGCGGGGAGCTGTAGGAAACCAAGGGCAGGGAAGAGATAAGGAAAACCCAACTCTGTTTTATTTCCAGGGATTTTTCTATAAAGTGAATTAAAACTAACGGGTGGCCCCAGGTACTTAAATTTCAGCTGTATGGAAGTCGAATACAAGTTATTTCACGGCTTTGTAGGATGGCGGTATTAAGTGTTTGTGACAGATACTTTTGCACATTTAGTAATTGTTTTTATGCCCTTTGATTACAAATGTTAAAGACTCGTGGGGGCTACATGTCTCGTTTTGCAATTTTTCCCATACTCTCTGCCCTCCTAGGAAAAAATAGGCCCCTGACAAGGGGCTTGAAGCTCCAGCTCAGGCATCAGAGATAGCAACGCTTTCACGTTGCCTTTCGGAAATGTCCTCAGCAGGCTTGGAGGTGCTCCCCCGCAGCAGTTGCAGACAGGAAGCACCTCCAGGACTGCCTTTGTTTCTGCTCCTTGCAGAGCAGCTCTGCCTTCTTCCTAAGCTGGAATGAAAACTCTGGACCATTTGGTGTATATATGGACAACACTTTGTGGAGGTTGGGATAGCCAGAGAAATTGGGATAGTACCAATAATTTGGGATAGTCCCAATCATTTCAGCCATGTAAGTCACGTGGTGCTAAGTGCACAATGTTGCCCTTTTTTGAAGTGATGCCATTCATTTCTGACACTGGGGGTTTGCTTCCTGGTACACACATGTGCCCCAGGGTAATGTGGGCTGACAACTTGGGACTCACCTCCTCATTTTGTGGTGGGACCTATATATGGGATCATCCTCAGACAAGCTTGTCTTGGTTTAGTAGGGTCTCTCAGACCATGTTGCTCGCACTAAGACACACAAAACATTTTTCTTCCCTCCAAAAGGAGGCCTCTACTTTAGTTCATCTGCCTCATCCAGGTTATGCTTGGGTCCCTCCTCCCCAGTAGGAATGTAACCCTGCACCTATGGAGAGTGAGAATCCACAGGCGATGTGTTATTCAAGGCTAATGAGTGGGTGGAGAAAAATCAGACGGAAGAGAGGTCTCTTCATTTCTCATGTTAATCAATGCAAGATGAAAAGCCATAATTAATTTTTCAGAGCTGTGAATCCAGAGTGAAAAGAAGCATGTCCCGCTAAACCTGAACAAGGCACCTAATCCCTGTGCAGGAGGAGGCTGCAACACACCCTTTTCTCCAGCTGATTCCTCCCTTGCTCATTTAGGTAGCTCATGTACAATACCCTGAATGTTTGGGTTGGTGGGTTTTTTTAGATCCCATTCCCAGGTGCAAAGCATAATTAATGAATGTGCTCCTTTGGTTCCAGCAGCTTTAGGTTTGTAAAAGAAGGATGGGAGGGAAAGGACACGCTTGCAAAAATCAGGTGTTACAGTGCCAGTTGTCATAGCACTCACATTCCTGTGTAGCTTCAAGCCCAAGTGTCCAGGCCAAGTTATAAAATCAGACATCTGTTTCCAAGTGATCAGCTCTTACCAATTATTTTTATGTTTCTTCTTCAGTAATTAATAAAGGATCAGTGCTGCTACTAATGGAAAAGTGTATTTTTGAAGTAGTTTCAGAAAAATTTACAATGAAGAGATATTTAGGAGGTTGCTGTTCTGTTGTGCAAAGGTAATAGAGAAAGGAAAGTAAATGTTTAATGCCTCGCACTTCTTTGGCACACCGTGTGTTTGGGCTGTGTTTGCTGAGTGTTGTCTGGTGCTCCAGTGGGATTCCCATGGAACTCGCTTGTATCGACAATTGCACTGTGTGTAGCTGAGAGCTGTGCTTATTCCAGCTATTTTGCTTTCCCATTCCAGCAGAGGTAAATAAAGTTTCCCAGGACCATCATCTGAGATATGGATCCCTGGTACAAAAAAAAACTTCATAGCAGCCTTCACTGCTTCCTCCTCCCCCTTTCTGCCCACCTTGGGTCTGTAAAGAAAACGGAGGTGATGTTTTAGTTTTGAAAATAAAGGTAGTGCAAGAAATGCTAAGGCACAGGCTCGAGGCAAACAGTGTCCCAGATTGTCTTTCCTCCTGGAGACACTGCAATTGATACCTGATGTGTGTGTTCCCTGTCCTGGGAGTGCAGGCTTGTAATTCTGTTTGTGTACCCTGAGTGTTTGTGTACCCCAAGAGCAACTTTGGGCTGCTCAACTGAGGGTTGAGAAAAAAAAGGTGTCTTGAGATTTCTCTGCTGGTACCCCTGCCAACATTACTGACCTCAGTCATGCCTCAGGTCTGCCAGTCACACCTGCAGTGTGATTTCTGAAATTTAGGTTTATGAAGGAGAAGCAGAAACAGAAGATAAAACCAGGTGTTTAATTTGGTGTTCAGCTATTGGATGCCCATGTTTGCCACAGATAAAAATGTTATTTCAAAGTCAGCTGCTGGTCCCTAATGTTTTCCAGGGCATAGCAGAAAGCAAATTCCTAATTTCAACTACAAACTTTTCCTGACAGTGTTGTTTCTGGCAGCATCTGTAATTACTCACACTGCAATTGCAGTGTTCAGTGACTCTCTGCAAGGAAGCTGGGATGTGTGATGGGATGGGTAAAGCGCTCGATACTTCCAAACTTCCATCTCTAATCACTAGAAAGCCGTTCAGCACAGACAAGGTTTAGCAAAACTCTCCACAGTTTTCCTTCTGAAAGGGTTTGCTGTGAAGAATGGAGTCTTTCAAACAAGCCAAAAAATAATTTTTTGATTTTTGTATTTTAGCAATGCTTAGATGCTTGAACTAGATTAGTGTCCCTTTCACTCCTGCTGTATAAACTAATTGTTAGGCACGGTAATGCTAATAGCTGCTGTTGACCTGCAGGGGCCTATGGGCTCAGATAAAGGCAATGGAAGAAGCAGTTCAGTGAACTGGAAGAAGTCAGGGCATTGAAAAACACAGAAGCTGCTTCCCAGGACAAGGAGCACCGAAGCATGTCCAGGTCATAAAGTGCAGCAGTGATGTCTGAGGAACTGCCTGGGTGTCCAAGCAAGATAAAGGGATTTGGGGTCTGTGTGTGGGTGCAAGAACAAAAATACAAGAAAAACTGTGCAGAAAGGGTTGTGGGTATGGCACTCAGCTTTCCTGTAGAGGCTACTGGAGACCAAATGAGGACACTGCCTGTTAATGGGGGCTTTTCCCTCTCTTTTCAGGCAAAGAGGCCAGTATTCACATCTTGTGTGTACATAAACTGTCCTCCTTATACCAAAATCATTGCAAGGCTCGCCACTCAGTGGTTCAGGGAACATACCTCCCATTTCCCTCACAGGCAGAGAAGGTAAGGACACAAGAGAGCCTTTCTATAGCTGTGGCTTCTTTATGACTGTGCTTTTCTATAGCAGAGGTGTAATTTTTGAAGGACTTTGGGGACATGCTCAAACCTTTCTTGTATCTTATTTTTCTTCCTTTTTGCATTATCAGTGTTACAACAGCTCAAAGCCAGCTCAGCCAAAACTGCTTTAAATTGGAAAAAACTGGGTTGTGATCCTTAAACATGTTTCAGATGATGGAGGCTGGACAAAATCAGGTCTGGATAATGATGTTCCCATCTTGTTACCCTGACACTGACCAGCTCAGCAGACCAGCTCAGATCTGGATAGGAAGAAAGTCCAGTGTCGGAAGGCCAGTGCTGGAAACACGACAAGTAATGAGAAAGCTGGAAGGGAGTTCAACTCCTTCAGTGATCCCAAACACTGCAGCAGTCAAGTTTAAGTTCCTTTCTGAGGAACATGCCTGAACTACTCGTTCCCCCATGCCATGGCAGCCCCTCCTATGTCTGTGCCTGATGGGATGCAGCAGGGCAAGCTCCAGCGCTGATGCAGATGCCCCTGTTGCACCGTGGGGGGACATCACACGTGGCCTGTGTCATGCCTTCAACAGGCATTGCTGATGCAGGGCAGGCAGCCCACCTAATCCCCAGGAGTAATCCTCCCCTCCTCAGTGCTGAGGGAGCCTGTTGGCTTTAAAGTCAGCATTCAGTAATCACTGCTCATTGATGTTGGTGGTGTTTATGAAAATGTCAAGAATGCTTGAAGGTCTTCATAACCTGGAATTATGTTTTTTTTTTCCAAATTACAAAAGCATTTTCTTTTCTTTTCCTAGTTTGAAGCTATCCAGGTTTTTCCACACATCATGGCATTTGAAAATAAAATGCATAACTGCTTGCCAGCAGATGCTTTATGCATTCAGTTTTTCAAAGCAGGAACCTACTTGTGTGTACATGAAAGAAGTATGTGTGTGAAATCCATATGTGCACCTACCTGAGTCACATGTTAACTAGGCAAACTGAGCAAATATTCCCACAGCCATGGAGTTATGGGCCAGGATGCAAATGAACATCTCCCTGCTGCAAATACAACTCTGGCACAAGTTAATGCAGAAGTGGGTGGCAGAAGCGTTCAGGTTTCTTGTGCACACAGATCTGAGTCTAGTTCTTTCTATCATTAAAATTACTTTAAAATAGACAGGATCAAGCTCAGGACTCTAAATGCTTGCCTTGACTTCAAGCAATTTTATGAAAAAACTAAATTCAAAAGACTCCGGAAATAAAGTTTCATAGCTACACTATTTACACAACAGTAGAGTTTTTACTGGTTTTGTGTCTTTCACTTGCTTTGCAGATCTCTCTCAGTGCATTAGTTTCTCAACTTTTTCACTCCAAGTTACTTTGATCCTGCAGTTTCTTGAATTAGTTTTTTATCTCTTGCATACTGATCTCCCTCCACTCTGTAAGCATGTTTTAAATGCCAAGATCAGAGGTTTGCATTGCAGTAATTCTTGAACATATAACAAATAATGAAAATGGTAGTAGGACTCCAGATATCATCCAACATGTTTCAGCTCTGGTTTTCATTTTCATCAGAAACATATTAATCTGGTTGGGTGTCAAAACAACAAAAGCATTCTTTACCATCTTTTTGTTTCCTCTTGGTTTTGACCTTGGACTAAACCTTTTTTTTTTAATGTTGTAGAGGTGAGATGTGTCGTGTGTTACAACCATGTGACTCTGACCCAACAACCCAGTGGCATCATGCCCATGTCATCAACCTGTCAAATCCTTTACGTTCCAGCAAGTCTCACTTGGAGGAGCCCCACCTTCCACTCCTCTCCTGCCATGGTGCCTGTGAAGCACACTGTCCATAAGGTCTTTGGACTTTTCCTGCCCTGGAATCCCCTGTGGTATTCACTTCTCCTGCGGTATTCACCAGGCATCTGAGCCTGCAGCCTGCTGCCACAGAAGGAGAGAAGCTGGCTGCTGTGCAGGTGCCAGAAGTGTTTGTTTACTTTGTACAAAGTAGTTCAGCTAGAAAAGCTAGTTTTTTTTTCCAGCTGTACCCTCTCACAGGTGAAATGAGGTCATTGTCCCTCTTTCCAAGCAACTTCCAAGGCTGTAAATCAACCTATTACAGTGGTGAGAAACAGAGATTGTTTGTTCGGACAGAAGGGAAATGAAGAGAGGAGTCTGCAGTCTGGAGACAGGCTGTTCTCCAGGACTGGTCCTGCAGAGATGATGCTGAGCTCATACTGTGACTTCAGCACAAGTTTGTCTCCTAGAAGCATCTCCAAGCCCAAGAGAGGAAAGTGCCATGGCCCTCCTGGTTACCAAAGAAGAGCTCTCTAGGAGCCCTCCAGGACCTGAGAAGGCTCCCCTACCTTCCTGTCCTTGCTTGGAGTAGCAACTTGATACTCCAAGTAGGAGAGGTTCTCAGTGCTTCAGAAGTGCCTTACTTTCTCACTGCCATCACCAGAGAGGGTGAGGAGCTCAGGCAGCCCCTTTGAGCTCTGCACCGTGGCAGTGAATGTGAGCTGCAAACCAGAAACTGAGATTTGCTCCCTCCCACGGCAGGGCAGGACCTGTTCAGAGGGGAAGTAGTGGGTTTCCTGAGAAACACCTTGTGCTGCACAGAAAGCCTGCTCCACCAAGGGATGAGAGAGTACAGAACTGTCACTGGAATGCTCACCTCCAGGTCTTCCATAACACTATTATATTATTTTGCATGTGCATGTGGCATTGTCTTTGTTTGTTTCACTTTTGAGTGCTGCAATGGCTGAGTTGCATCTCTTGCTTCAGGTGATATCTGGGCTGGTTGCCTTTTGACAGCTTTGTAAATCAGGTGCAAGACTGGGGAGGGTAAGGGAACACTGAACTCAGAGAAATGAGAATCATCCTTGCTATATTTTTTATTCTTGGGTGGTTCTCTTGTGGTCTAGAAATAAGACACAAGGGGTCTACAATTAATTCAGATGGGAACCATCACATTTAGGGGACTAATGACAGACCAAATTATGAGGCAGGTCTGGGAGGGAAATGTAGAAAGTGTGTTCTTATTTTAGTGTAATCTCTCTGAGTTAGTTTTCCATTGTCAGTAATGACCTGAAAGAATTGTAGGGGCAGACTCAAGTAAGGCAGGGCAGGAGCAGATCCTTTACACACAATAGATCCATTTACTGCTACGATTATCAAATGGACCACAGTTCTTTGTTAAATCAGATACTTCTGTTGGAGGTAAACCCACTATATATACAAATCACAGACAAAGTTGCTTCAAATTCCATTTTAAGAAACTGTGAAGGTATTTGACACTGAAATCTAAGTGGCACTGGTTATGTGACATTTAAGCATTCTTTGTTAATCCCACCTGTTGTACAATGCATTCTAGGACAGATGTTTAAGCCCTTTTCCCATCTGTCTGACAGATTCATCAAGCAAAGTTTTTGGTTGTTTGGCTGTGGATTGCCTTTATGTCAGTATTTTTCTGTGTATAAGCCCTGGCCTGCAAGCTCTGACAGCCACTGTTGATGCACAAACCCTTATTTTATGCCCTAGTTCTCTATCCGTTAAGGGGTACAATAATACTTCATTTCTTTTTAAAGTACCTTAACTTTTGTTAATGGAAATTATCATGTGAGCTACACAATGACATTTCTCAATATTCAATATGAAATTAAAAGGGGAAAAAGTCACAGAGGATGCAGGAACCTCTAGATGTAATCTCTTCTTCACCACCCAGTACTGCCAAACCACATCCCCTTTAGCTCTTCCACACTGTGCGCACTCTTGGTTGTGTGATAAGTGAACAGGCTACCCTACCCTACCCTACCCTATCCATTCTGTGCTCCTGTCACTGTGGCCACTGCCACTGCTTCTGCCCAAAGAGTCTACCTAGATGGAAAGCTCTTGGTGTTTAGAGCTTTTTGGTACGTGACTAATAGATGTGACATACTAACCAGATTTATTTTTGTATATTTAACCCAGAACTAATATCTACTCCAGAATTAAAAACCATGTTTAGTTTGAAACATATTGACTAATCTTCTGGCAGGGTGGAATAGACTGAATCCTTTTTAAAATTGGTATTATAGTGAAAGTGAATTTTTTGCATCTTTTTATAAGAAGTTCGGTCTTTTGGTAGGTGATGTGAGTTAAACTGTGCTGAAACACACTTAATGGAAAACATAATTTCAAAGATTGGGTGGTTTCTGAAATACTGGGGTTTTATTTAGTATTTTTATAGTATAAATTAAAAATATGTTGTTGAAGGCAGTAATATAAATTGCACGTGTTTAACAATTGGTTAGATAGTTAGCACAATTATTTAGTCAAGTATACTCTTCCCAAGTATTCCTCTGGGAATCTGGTTCTACCACATATAATTAGACAAAAAGAAGGTGGGGAGAAGGAGTTGATTTTAGCAAAATATGCTTTTTTATGCTAATGCAAATACAGAATAACTTTCTCACTAGATTTGAACTGAGACAAATAAGCATAAGCCTCTGAAATCCAGCACCAAGAACACACAGGAGGGTAACTCTGGACTGATTCCCAGTTGCCTACAGCAACTCTGATTTTTTCTGGGTGGCAATCCATTATTAAAACCTAACAATAAAAGCAAGATTATTGTACATTTACTATAAAAGTAAAAATGCATTCACGATAACAGTGATAAGCTTGTATAATTTTAGTGTATACTTGGCCAGAGAACACAAAATTCCTAAAGATAGTGCTGTTTTCAGCCTGTGGGAATGAATTTATTTTTTTAATTCAGACTCTTTAATGTTGTTTTAAGGCTGGGTTCAAATTAATGTAGGGAAGCGCAACCAGCAGAGCTGGGAGCAGTGTAGAAAAACAACCCAGCCTCATGGAAGAGTCCATGTGGTGATCAGTACCACCAATCCAAGGCAGTGGAGGGTGAGTCCTGAAGTACAGTGTAAAGGCCAGGATAAGGACTTGAACGGGGTCATGCACCACGTGCCGCAGAATGAAGATCCACTTGTTGGTCAGCGGTCAAATGTCTGACTCCTGCTGGTCTTTCACAGCTCTCCCCTGCCGTATCTGAAGGTAGCAGCTGCAGCTTACTGGAAACCAACATTATTTGGTGGCAGAATCTTTTTTTCCTTTTTAACATTTTGTTCATACAATACTGCATTCCAGTTCCATTCACTACCAGGAAACTGTCTGGGCCCACTGTTGTGGCAGCAGTTGTGAAATCAGTGTGAACATTTATAGATGTAAACAGCTGTCAGTGTTCTCTTACAAACCAGACACCCTCAGCCCCAAAAGACCCAAGACTCAGAATTTTGTGTGCCCTTCTGCAGACAGTCCAGCAACTCTGAGCATTCATGCCTCACTGACATTTGCAAGGCTCCCACGATCCCTGGGGCAGTGATGGACCAGAAGGTCTAGATGGGGATAACTGTGGAGCTCTAAGCCTTCAAGCCTTGCACATCTGCACAACAAATGTGAAACATCTGTTGTCTTATGGAGAGTGTTTGTTTCCTTAAGAAAATCCCTAACTTATTGGAGTCTTGGTTTAGAGTAATGCTCGCATGGGAAATCACGTCTCTTGGATGAGATGTTTAGCTCGCTATCCACATGGCAAATGAAGTGGTTGTTGTGAGGGTCCCTGCCATAATGTCTTCTGCTGGATCAGGTGACACTTCCTGAGCCACCATCCTGCTCAGTTCCTGTAGTTCAGCTGTGTTGCAGTCCTACATGATCTACTGTAGATCTTCGTAAACCATGAGCAAAACATCCCCTATTTATCTTTATTGTGTGCAGAAGGCGGTTCTGCATGACCATTTCTGCTGCTGCAGGAACAATTTCTACTGAGTAGCTAGAAGTAGCTCACCAATGTGTAAGTTTGTCAGTTCTGGAGTAGGTATGGCTTGGGGCTGTCCCCAGCACAGCCAGATTTGCCATCCCATATACGAACACAGAAATACATACAGTTCTGTCTGTAAAATGATCTAGATACAGCAGGAACTGCCTGGGAGAGTCTCTGGGTCTGTTCAAAATTCCCATATGTAATCCCACCTAAGTCCTCCTGAAGGAATTAGACAAAGACTTTACTATGAGGGTGTTTGTGAGCTCAGGCAATCACCTTGTCTGAGATCAGTCCCTTGTGTCACCCCTGCAGGGACCAGCTGAGAGCTCTGGGACCACCCAGGGAACCAATGTCTAAATGTGCAGGGTGTGCACCCAGGTGCAGCCCTGACACCAGCAGCACCATAGATGCAACTATAGGACACACCTGAATGTCTGTGACTTAAATTTCATTGGTCACAACCACATAAGGCTTCTGGCTTAACAGCAGGAGGTCTGGAAATCTTGGCATTTTAAAGTCCCAAATGAAACCCTGGGACAAGAACCAAAGATTCTGTAGGTGGGACTCTGTCTGCACTCTCTTTTAAGTCAGTTTTAGTGGCAAACTCAAGACAAAAATTTCTGTTTCCATCATGTTGCTGCACAAGTTTCTTAGGAATTGTTTTTAAGACAACCCAATTAGTGTGTTTAAGAAAGAGTTAGGAAAAGCAGGGAGACTATAAATGCATCTATTGTGGTCACTATAGCACTTTTCAATTCTGTTTGAAATCCAACTTTGGTTGTGGTGAACTGCCATTGCATCTGGGTCCAATGCATTGACATGTTTGGATAAGAAATGTGTCAGCTTTTGTTGAAATTCACTTATTGAGAAACATGGAGGATTTGTGCTTCTCTTCTGATCCATGGAATCATTTTCCAAAGCTTTTCCCCAGCAGAAAAAGAAAATTCAATGTTCATATTTTGTTGTGGTGTGGTTTTTGCTTTAAGTTTGTGTTTGCCCACTATCCTCCTCCCTAATCTCCTCGCCTCCCGAGTTGCCAATCTCCCCAAGCCCTTCCCTAATTTCCTCCCTCCCTATCCCTACCCCTTTTTCCAGAGTGTTCCTTGTCTATCTTGTAGTATTCAATACCCCATTTGTTACTTTGTATTACCCCCCTCCCCTGCTCTCCCTGATAGGTTTATAGAATGTTAGTCCTGCCCTAGATTCCTCCCCTGCCATGCCCTCATTGGTTGGTTGCCCTATACCACTCCCCTTATAAAAACCTCTGCAGACCCCCCCCCCGGGCTTTGTCTTGGTGGTCCGAGGTTGTGGACCTAATAAATCCATCCAGTTTTACCCCGGGTCCCGTGTCGTCGTTATCTGTTCCTGCGCCGGACCAAGCGATAACTGGGAATAGCAGAGCTCACGGGGGGAAGGTCGCGCCCCTGCTGTCGCTGGCCACCACGATACCACAGCACACTGTGACAATATTTATTTTCTTGAAACAGTACTTTGGCTTCTGACTACTTTGACACCACTTTGGCTTTGAAGGGAACACCACTGTTCAACAGATGAGTGTTGCAGAAGGGAGTATAAAATCATAAATAAAGCAAATGCCCTGTCTGTTTTTTCCTGGTCTACAACACTCATAATTTTTTCCCCCATACATCTTTGCATACAGCAGGTTTCCCTGTGTTCCCCATGATCAGCTTATCACTAAAATTGCCCAAGTGCTGAGATACAGACTGGATGAGCAGATGAAAGGGGGTGGAAAATTAGATTGTTAGTGATCCATGGCCTTGAATAACTAGTCAGCCAGTTACTAGTGGTGTATCTTAGGAATGGTTGTTGGAGCCAATGTTGTTTAATGTCTTTATCAATAGCATGTGGTGATAAAGTGCACTCTTGGTGAGTTTGTGGACAAGCAATCAATAACCTGGAGGGCAGGGCTGCTATTCAGAGGCCCTGGACAGGCTGGAGAGGTGAGCTGACAGGTACTTGTGAAGTTCAGCAAATGTCAATGCACTTTCCTGCAACTGGACCAGAATAACCCACTGCACCAGCACAGGCTGGGGGCTGACTGACATGGAAGCAGCTTTGCAGAAAAGACCTGGGAGTCTAGTTGGAATGTGGAATGTGTCCTTGTAACAATGTCATCATGGGCTGTGTTACCAAAACAGTAGTGAGCAGAAGGGAAGTGATTTCTAGTCCCTTTAAATTAGCATCTTTAAGACTGCATCTGGAGCAGTGTGACCAGTTTTGGGCTCCCTGGAGCAAGCAAAACATTAACAAACCAAAGTACCACAGAGATTCACTAAGATGTTTGGGGGCTAAAGCGTGTGGTATAAGAGGAGAGAATGAGAGAGTTGGGCTTGTTCAGCCTGGAGGAGGCTCTGGGGGCTCTTCGTGCCATTTCCAGCCCCCTGACAGGAGGGTATGGAGCAGAGACATACAGACTCTTCTTGGGGTGCCCAGGAAAGTGATGGGCACAACTTGAAATGTGGGAAATTAATATGAGGATTCCTGGGGGCAGGGTGGAAACCCAGCAGGGGTGGTCAAATATTTATACAGTGACCCAGAAAGATTTTGAATCTCCATCCATATAGACATTGCAGATATCAACTGGACAGAGCCTTGGGTGAGCTGCACTGGCCCTAAACCTGCTCTGAACAGAAGGCTGGACTACATACTTCCAGCAGTTCTGTCATTTTGTGACTGAGTTAGCTGAAGGGAAGATAGAGCCAGGAAAGACCTGCGCTTTCCTAGCCATGTCAGCTTGTTCTCTGCAGACTGCAGGACAGCAGAGCACACTCCACTGCACATCAGCTGTGTCTCCTATTTTTAGCAAATGCTGGAAAATGAGTAAGGGATAGATACAACCACACTGACTGTCCATCAACACTATTTAGTGACGTGAATCTAATTGACCTCCCACTGAAGTGCATTTTAAGATTCCCACCCATATAATGGGATTTGATAAAGGTCCCATAAAAACAGTAGGATTTAAAAGAGCTGCAGCATTAGAGGCAAAAGTTATACAGAACTTTGCCCTGGCCTTTCCCAGTGCCCCATCAGATACACACACTCATTCCCACACACATGCAACCTCCTCTCTGGTATCTGCAGTTCTGTACTGTAAATCCTACAGTGCTAAAATTAGTTAATAAAGAGATGCGTATCTAGTCTCAAAAAGAGAATGATACTGTTCATTGTACATAAAAATGTTTTAAATCTTTAAGAACGCTGTAGGAAAACTGGAAGGTTGAGGCTATAAAAGATCTGAAGTGAGCAAAGAATATTTGTTTCATCAACCTGTGTTTTTTCGTGGTAGTCCTAATTCAGAACAGAGTGTGGTTAGTCAGGTGTGATTAACTGCTTCTGGGATCTGACATGTTGCTTTCTTTTGTAGTAAGAACCAAGTAACCAATCAGCAGAAATGTGCCATTACCTGAAAGTATATGATCTTTTGATTCTCCTCTGCTGTGGATGAACAATTGCCTTTTGTTCCTTGAGTAGAAGAGTAATATAAAGGGCTTTGCACAGAATAACGTAAAGAATTAGACCTTATATAACATTCTCGGCAGGAAAAGGACAATTTGGGGAGGGGTTTCATTAATGCCCTGATCTCTGCAGGAAACCCAGTGGGGAGGAAGGGAAGAGCAGCGAATACAATCAGACGTTTGTTAGGTGAAATGGGACCTATGAGCATATGAAAGGCTGCACATTCATTCAGACAATGCAGTAAAATAAACAGAGTGTGACAGCAAGAGACGAATGGGAAGTTAATTCTATTCACATTTACAAGATTTCAATGGCAATATTTTCTGAACAATGGTCCCTATTGATGCTGCAAGTGCTTACACATCGTGCCTGCTACTTGCTGAACAGACATGACACTATTCGAGCAGCTGTATTCTCTAATTGGGAAGAGAAGTTTCCAAAAATGATGAAAGGCTATATCTCATCCATGATGGAACTGTTTGGAATCTAACTTATTTTAGTGCCTGATTTTTTTTTCCTCCTAATTGGCATCTCTTAGATTTGCTCTCTCAAGTGGCAGAGCAACTAGAGGCCAAACTTTATCAACTTGAAGTTTAATACTTCAGTATTTTATCACTAGTGCTTATCAGAATTAACAGTAGTTTTGTCTACATTAGAAGGAGTTTGCCATTTTGAGCAGGCCATTTAGATATATATCTCCTTTGCCTTTATAAACTGTGTCTCCACTAAGAGGATTTTCATGTCTACATGGTTCAACTGATTGGCAAACTTCCCCTGGTGCATACAAGGTCCCTGTACACGTTCTTATTCTAAGAAAGTAATTGGCCATAATGAACTGCTTGGGAAATAAGGGAGGGGAGTGAGGAGGAAAAAAAAAAGTCCAATCTCCTGTGAAATAACTTATTACTTGTGGACTTTTATACAAATATGTGCTGTTTAGGGGTATGAATTCTTCATGCTTTAAAACAACATAGTTCTTGCCACTTTAGCCATAAACATGACAAACCTCTGTCTTGAACTCTGAGCCAAGTTTAACACCACCTGTCTGTCTTAAAGGCCAATTTTTACACTACTGGGCTAGAAAAGCAAATTCACATTATTTCTGTGGATCCTGTGTGTTTGCTTGCTTGCTGTCTGTACACAAAGCTGCCTGATTTGCTCCACATTCTGCGCTAAAAATCGGCCCCTCCCTGGCTATGGGGACAGCATGCTGCTGTAAGCAGGTCAAGGTGCTGGCTGACATCTAGAGAAACTTTGGGTCATTTCTGGTCTGGGATCTAAAAATCAACACCCAGAGCTCCAGTCTCTTCTCTCACCCTTTCATTTTGGTACAGCCCAGCCCTCCTTGGTTTGGAACCATTGCCTCTAATATTTTTGGTCCCCAGGGTTTTACATAAGCTCCTTGGAATTTGGTCCTATTGGCAGAGCTGTTCTGATAGTTTAACCTTTGAATGACGCAGCAGGGAAGGACAGGAAAGTTTAGAATAGATCTTCTTGACTATGGAAGCACTGTTCTTGAGTTCCTTCAAATCAATGAAAACTTAGAACCATCCCTTCCAGTTGATGAATACATTTCTTCTGTCTGTATCTTAAAAATTTACCTCATTGTGATGGTCCATTCCTGTTCTGAACAACACTTTGTCTTTTAATGTCCTCTCCTTGAGCAGTCTCCACCTGTGCAGTTCCTCTGGAAAAACATTATAGCAACAACAGAATGGAGAGCGAGGCTCCAGGAGGCATATCATGTTGCTGCAGATGAAAACCTAAAAATTAAGAGGAATAACTCTCATTTTCTACCTTCACTGTGACTTTAATCAGTAATATATCTTTAATCAGTAATATATTTTATATTGCTTTGCATTTTCAACACAATGAACAGAGGATTCTCACAACAACCATAAGGATTAGTTACAGAGATATTATTATCTCTGAACTAGATGGAAAGAAATGATCTTGTAGGGAGAGGACACCGCTACAAACCAAAAAGATATTGCTTTGATTCAGAGAGGTCTGAGACTGTGGAGTAGTAATTTAGTTTCCATGCTTCAATTTCTTCATCTTATTGAAACAGGAACACAGGATATTCATCTGCCACAGAGGGTCATTCTGATGAGGATGAGGGCTTTTACAGTGGGAAGCATGGGCACAAAATAAAATTAAAATTTAAGAGATGAAGAAAAACGGCAGGTGCAGAAAGGCTGAGCAGCTTGCTAAGGTCTGTGCAGTGAAACATCTGTGGAGGCAGGATCAAGAAGTAGGAGCTGCCAGATGCTGTTTCTGTAGCAGGCAGCTTCTGGGTGGAACCATGGGCTCCAGAGGAAAAAAGTAGAGGGCTTTTTTCCCCCTGGTTATTATTTTCTGGTTATTCTTACAGATCATGCTGTACCTAGCAGCTCAGCCCTGGGCAGTGGCTGGTGACATTTTGCAGTGGATGCCTTGGTTAGTGAAATGCCTTTTAGTGAAGTGAAAGGAATATCACTCCTTGTCCTTTAGTTGAGACATCTGTCCCAGACTACTGTGTATGCTAGTCAAAGGACAGTCACGTGCTTCTTTCCCCCTTTTTTGTATTTTTACAGGCCAGAAAATCCTGCAACCTCCAAGGGATTTAAAGCATTTAATTAAATGCTTTGGAGTGGTTGTTTCTTCCTTAAACCAGGAGAGGCTCTGACTTTCAAAAGAAGTTGAAGAGAAGAGACAGACAAAGATGGGACAGGGTGGTCCTCCACAAGCAAATGTCCTGAGGGAATATGGAGGTGCTGGGCTGGTGTCAGTCCTGTGCCCCCCAAACTCCACCCGCAGCCCCAACTCTGAGCCTTGGTTTGCAGCTGGTGCACTCTGTTCAGTGTTGAGTCTGGTCAAGGCCAACCCCATCTCCTGATGATGAAGGCAGTAGGCTCTGCTTCTGCTGTTTGCAATAGAGGAAACTTTTTGGTGAAACTTCCCCTTGCTTTGTTTTAAAACTTTTTCCTTTTTTTCCTTCCATTTCATATCGGCATCCACTGCTCAGTTCAGTCATATTCCCTTTTTGTTCTCTTTAGAAAAACAGTCATTGGGCATATGTATCTTCTATAATGATTTCAGGGGGTTAAGCTTATTGGCTCAGTTGGAGTTTTGTACAGAGTTCTGTATTGTAGTTTATGCTGCAGCGGCCTTAAACTGCTCCAGTGTCTGTGCTGAATATATTCTCAGAAATATTTCTCAGAAATTCCAGTCTGCACTGAGTTGAACTCCTCTGTGTAAGTGCCATCCTGATTTCTCATACAAGGGATACAAGTTTAATCACTGGCATTTTTTGTGATTTCTCAGTATGCCTTTGGAAGCCTGTCTTTGGCCAGGATTAATGGGAGGCTCCAGGTGGCTGTTATCACTCAGACCATGCACTTTTCATGGCCATTTCTGTGAAGAGGCTTTTGTGTGGATGGGTACATGAGAAAGCCTGCAGCCTGAGCTCACAGACGGGACTTGTTTAATCAAGGTACTTATTCACTCTGCTGACAAAAATCAAATCTATTTTGAATAGAAATAGTTAGAGTTCATGGATTTTATGTTTTCCAGTCAAGAAAGGAATCAATATCATGTATCTTAGATGACCAAGAACAGAGCTTGAATACCAGAAATAAATGTTCAGTCTGCAAGCAACTCACAGGCTTGAATGTCTCAAATATATTTTCTTGGACAAGCTATTTAAATAGCCTTTGCTAGACAACAAATATAAACACTGCTGCCTGTTTGCAGAAAAGAAATGTGTCTAAACTTTCCTGCTTATTTTTTTATTGTGAGGTGGTCACCAGGAGACACTTTTCCTTCATTTTCAGATTTTCTTTATGAAAAATGTATACTTTATTGGTTACTTCAAATGTACACCAGACTGGAGATCATCCAAACAACCTTTTAAGGCTTCTAGAAGATATTCTGAAGATATAATATGACAGCTAAGGAAGCTTATGTGTTCTGTGAAAACTGGGGAAAAGAAATAGTTTTTCTCCCAAAGGTTTATACACAGCTGATACAGATTTTTCAGAGGTTTGTTCTGAATTTGTTTGAACCATGTTTTTTCAGAGTGAAGAGTAGAAAGATAGTAATAGGAATGAAACAACACCAGTAATTTAATATCAGTTATTTTCTTTTTTTTTCCTTCACCTCATTATTCAAAGTCTCATAATTGCAGAAATATATTTAGTAGTCAATGGGTAGCTGCGCAGGACCTAAGATGTGGAGTGGCTGCATGGAAATATTGACAGTGGTTGTGAATTTTCCAACTCTTTTATGCCTCAGAGTTCTCACTTCCAAAGGAAAGACGAGTTATTCACTGCTCCACAAGTGTTTCAATAAATCACTTCATTGATGAGAGGATTTGCAATTAAGCTCATGCTAAAGCACTCATTAACCATATCACCTTTATCTCTTTAATTACAGGAATGGGGGATGACTATCAACTGTATTAACTGTGTGAGTTAATCATTGAAAAGTGCCTGTCATTAATTCCTCTCTGTTTGTGAGCTAAAGCTTACAGGGAGTCTTTACTCAGCTGAAACCCTCAGTGAGGACAACATGGACTTTGCCAGATAGGGTCAAGTGGAAGCAAGTGGGTGTTTTGCCTGAGTTAAGAAGTAAGTGCATTTTGCCATGGTTCAGAGTTTTCACTTCCCCTCAACTCTGTACGAAATCCCATCAGTCAGACCTTGCTGCTGCAGGGAGATTTTGCAGCATGGCCATTGAAATTGTCTGAATGAGCACTGGATTATAACCATACAGGGCAATTTCCATGGGCAAAATGTCCCTTCTCTCGTTGCAGTCAGCAACAGACCTTCCTGCCTTTTCTCCCGCTCCAGTGAAGTTCCCCTCTGCGTAGGAGAGTCCAGCTTGGAAAAGGGGTTTGACTTTCAGCTCCCCTGTTCTGTTTATTACCCACTACAGGTTGTCCAGGTTGGCAGTGATGAGGCTGATGAGAGAAATACCAGGATAGCCAAAAGGAACTTGCAGGCATTAGGTTGTCTGCTTGGACAGATGGGAGCACAGGTGGTCTTCTTGATTCCTTTGGTAAGCAGGGATGAATGCCAAAAGGAACTGGAAAACCTGAGTGGTGCCATTGTGGAATTTTGTGGTTTTCAATCTTAGGGTGGTTTATATGGCATCAGGCGTGCTGGAGACAGATGAGGTTCACTTGTCTAATTGGGGCAAAATTATTCTAGCCCCATGGCTTGACATGGCTGGTTGAGAGGCTTGAAATGAGGTTTGAAGCGGGGAGGGGATGAGACAAGGGGATGAGATCATCACTAGAGATGATCCTAGAGCAGAGGGCAGGAATAAAAGCAAGGCTAGGGGTGCTCTAGCACAAAGAGAGGGATAAATCCTGAACAGGCACCTTGCTATGGTCAGGATTGTGCCCAGAAAGCCTTCACGCAGCCTGGTTCTCAATCATGCCTGACCATGGCCCCTCCTTGGTGGCTTTGGTGACAATGTGATTGTCACCAGCTGAGGGGGTGAAGAGTGGTGGAGAGATGTGGCTGCTTCCACAGTTCAGCCGCTTGGAAGAGACTACTCTGAAGAAAGTACTAAAATAGTAGGGGGGTTATAACTTCAGTAGACTCAGATTATTTGTTTTGAGCTCCTTAGAAGTCAGGGAAGCTGCTGAGAAACGTTGCATGGGGACACATGGCAGCACTGTTGCAGGACAAGGATAGTGTGATTATTCATTCCTTTCTCACCAACACAGGACAAGGCTGTAATTTTCTATTTTAAGGCAAATGGCAGATGCTGTTATTGTCACATCAGCAGATCATTCAGTTATTACTGAATGCAGAAGCATCCTGAGGTCTAAACTGTATCAAAACTCCTATTTGCTATGTACAGGACATTCTTTTAGGGAGACTCTCTCTGCCTGGAAGAGCTTCTGAACAGACAAAGCTGATCATACTTCACGGCAACAATGACAAAAAGCATAGTTTACCCAAAGTTGTAACTCAGGAAGTCCTTGATAGAGCTGTCAATTATTTTAAGGACAGACTCATTGCTCAAGCAAGGTAGAGACACTCAGATCTAATCAGATGTTTTGGTTTTGAGTCTAGGAAGAAAATATGACACATGCTTAAAACAATCTACATTAAATAGGGCAGTTGAAGCATCAATTCCACTTATAGAGAAAGCAGACTGCTCATGAGAGGCTTAAGGATTTTTGTACACTTCTTGCTAATGATCCCTTTAATTACTTGCTGTAAGTCATCTGGAATGAAAACACCACTATACTCTTGTAAAGAAGAAGGGCTTTGTAATTCTGTGTAATATGTATGGATTTAGAGCCCTGTGGATTAAATTTGGCAATTTCAAGCATGCAAAGTTACTAATCCACACTTTGTCTATAAAAAATAAAAAGCAGCAGTGAGGCAGGCTGATGCCCTGAGGATTGCCTGGGAATTCCGTAAATGCCTGTCTTCTGCAACTCCCATCCAGGGAGCAAACATTATCTTCTGTGTTGCAAGAGGTGCAGGAAGACCAAAGAGACCCTTGCAGCACAAGTGGTTTTATCAGGTCCTTCCCTATGTTTTCATCTCATGGTTATTTTTCTTGACATTTCTGTTCTTCCTGTTTCCTAGTGTTTTAAAGTATGTATTTGTCACATTTAATTTTATTTTCCTGTAATAGTTTCATCCACAGTGAATTCTCTTGGAGAACAGCCCAGAGATTTTTCTGTTTCTTCTTCTGCCTTTATTTTCCCTGCATCTGTTATTATATCATTTATGTGGATTACATCCACATAATTTTAGCTTTTATGTCAAACTTATAATGCCATATTCAGGCTGTCAAAATGGCTAGATCCTGAGGATTTTATTCCAGTAGAATTTGTACTATATTTTTTGTGATTACGTCAGTAAGTTGAATGTTGTAGTTTTTCTAGTAGAGCGGGACAAAATAATATAGCTATAGGCATGAGTAAAAAATTATTTCAGAGGCTGGTAAACTGAATGATATTTTTCAATTTTCACAGGGTCAATAATAAACTGTTAGAAAGAAAAGAATCTTGAATTTGGGTTCATTTATAAACCCTTGACCACACTTTTTGTTCCAAAATCCTAATGGTTATTAAATTTTTTTTTAGTACTGAATTTGATAAATTCTGTATTTGTCCACATCTCAATGATAGATCCTGGGATCTTGGATCAAATATTTAGTTGAGTAAAGTTTCCTGTTTGTACTTCACTTGCCTTTTAAAGATCACTGGACTCCACTTTTCTGTACTTATTCTGTCTCGCTCTCTGCCTCCCCCACATCCATCACTGGGGCTTGCTTAGCCCTAAATCCCACCCAGCGTCAGTGCTTAGGGTTTGGTAAATTTGGGTACCAAAACACAAGAAAGAGGCAGGAGGATTAATACCAGATTTACAGAACCCTTGTAAGTTTTTGAAAACTGACTTTTTTTCTTCTCCCTTCCCCTGTCTTTCTCTCCGTTCTTCACCATTCACAGTACCTCTCTGAGTGGGTATTCATTGTTTAACTTAATTCAGCAAATTGAGACCAAATTAAGGAAATTCATAGCCCTGCACACCAAAAATAATTAAATGGAATAAGGGCAATTACAGATTTAATTTTTCTTGCTCAATATCCACCCATCTCCCTGTTTTCATGTGTGATTAACCTATCAAACATTTCAATTCCTTTCTCAGACCTCTCCCCTCAGACCTAGGTGGAATTATTGGTAGCAGAGGGTGAAGTTTTTCAGAGGGTGAATTACACCAGGGTTGGTGCCAGACTCTTCACAGTACCTTTATTCAAAAGTCACAATTCATAAAATAATTGAGGTTTCATGTTGGGGTTTATCTGAAAACCTAGATGCAGATAGGTTTCATGGGTAACATGACCATTATGTGACATCCTATTTTCCTAGTGAGCCCTCCGCCCACCTGGCTGCTGTGAGTTACAGGGGACACAATCTCCTTCTAACACAAGCTGTTAGAAGGCTGCAGTGACCACCAGCTTTGTATGCATTGAGACTAAGAAATGGCAGAACAACACCAGTGGTGCCTTTTAAGAGAAATTCCTGGTTGATGGTGAGAGCAAGCTGGCCAGGACAGTGAAATCCCATCCACGTTCAGACTTAAGAGGAGATATCAGCTGGGCCTTTGGGACTAGTGCTCTGGATCCCATCTCTGAATGTCTCCTCACATCTCACTCCTGTAGACTCAGCTATTGAACTTGGTCCTAGCAGGTTCCTGGGAAGATGGATATTTAGTAAAAGCAGATACAAATTACAGGAGATTAAGAAGGTTTTGTGAACATTTATGGGAAAGTGCATCACAACAGTGGTGTTTGAACTGATGAAGAAATGAACATCAGCATTCTGGGATGATTTACTATCCATACACAAGTAGGTGTTAGTGACAATGTTAAAAGACCTTGACTGGGTAAAGATTTTGTGGAGTAGCAAATCCTTTAAGACTTAGGGTCAAATGCAGCTCAGATTGGCACATCAGGTGATCCCACTCCTTGTCAAGGATGTGAAATAGCTGGATTTTTAATGTTTCTCAGCATTGCTAGGAGATACGTGCTGTCAACTAATTTCTGGGAGGCATTCATACTCTCAGAGAAAGGACCTGAGAAGAGCTCCAAATTTCAGATTTGCCTACCAGAAATAATATTTCCCTAAACATCTGTCCCACAGTAAGCAAATCTCTCACTGCTGGGGTGGTGCCTTTCTAGTGGCTCCTTGGATAAAATAAAGAAAGAGAATGGAAAGAAAAAAAAGGAGATTTGTATCTTTTCCTCTCCTTTTTGGAGAGGAATGGTAAGGTTTGAAAGGAAGACTTGCCCACAGCTCATTGCTCTTGGGACACAGGCATGTGATCCTTTGCAGCTCAATACCACTTCCCTGCTGGGCAGGGGACAGGTTGCAGAACAGGACTTGGTGCTGCCAAGAGCCTCCCTGTCTGGCAATTAGTTGTGTAATTTGTGGCTGTTTGCACTCTACCCACAGATCTCTGCATGCTCATTTGTTGATGGGGGTCATTGGATGGGACTATTTCCCATCACATGTCTTCTTTGCTGTCCCTTGACTCATATTTCTTCTGCTGTGACTGCATCTACTGTGTGACTCTGCTACACCAAGAGTGGTCATTTCCTTTGGTATCAGAGGAATCTACTCCAGTGAGCAGCCAGGCTGAATTATTGGCCTGGAGAACTTCAAATGGATTATAATCAAGCTTCAAAATCCAGCGGCCTCATTTCTCACACAGTCAGACTATTCTGATACTTGTTCAGATGATCATTTCAGGGTGACACCTCTGACCACTTGAATGAGAACAAGACTGTTGTGTCCACTTTATACCAATAAATAAAATCTTCCATCAGTAGGTGAGTTACAGAAGCAGATGATTAAAAGCACAAAACTCCTACCCATATAGAAAATACAGACTTTGGTGCTTAAAATTATGACCTATTTAAAACTTCAGTAATTTGCAGTCTAGATTTTGGAAAAATGTGGGCCATGGTACCATAAGCAGAGATAGATCCCATCAGGGTCTTGGGTTCAAATGCTGTCTCACATTAACATACACAAACTCCCTTTTTTCTATCTGTTAAAAGTTTGTGTTTATGATTCCTGCCATGTATGTTGGTCATAAATTATAACAAAAATAGCCTATGAGTTTATATTTAGGAGCTTCCATAAGGGTCTGTTAGGCTAAATTTGTCTCTGGCAGGTTACTTTATTTGGCCATTTGGCTCTGAGATGCACATCCCTCATGGTTTCCCAGCAACTCTATATTTTAGTTCTTACAGGAAAGGAAAGAGTTAAAATCCCCTCAGTACAGAAGAGGACATAAGGAGAAGTAATTTGCATATTTGACTCACTCTTCCTGGAAAGGAACAGGAAAGAGTGATAAGTTCTCAGTAACAGTCCAGGAGCCTTAGGATATCATATAACCAGGAACAGAACATACCATCAGTGGATGCTTAAGGTTTTTGCTCCCAGTTAATAGCCAGGCAAACTGAAGCAGAGCTGGGGTGAAAGACAACCAGTACCCAAATTTTCCAGTCCTTATGTTCTGTCACTATATTAGTGATTTTGCTTTGAAAAATTATTATATTCTTCACTTAAGACATTTCATGCAATAGAATATAAAAAAATCTATAATTGTAAAGGGTCATCTAGATGAAAAATGAAGGGACGTTTAAATATGCAGATTGATATTAAGTAATACCAGGAAAAAAAAATCTATAGAAATTTCTGCTTGTTTTGAAGATTTGGTATCCTTGGGCACATTACTGTGATGTTCAAAAAAACAAGTTTGAAATGGGTTGGAACAAGATTCTTGAAAAATTGTCCTACTCCTAAAATTTAGGAGAAAAGCCATCCACCAATATCCCTTGTAGAGTTTTGCCTGCTGCATGGCTTAGGAAAGATTGCTCCTGACAGCACAGAAATTGCAGCACATGGGTACCTGCTCCAGATGCTCTTCTTTCATTGTTGAACACCCAGAGCCTTTGTACATTGTCATATTCACTGGAGTGGTCCTAAACTAAACCAAACAGCTAACATTACCAGCTGGATAAGCCCAGTAAAGACAATGGTGGGCTCCAAGTTAAATTAGCAATAATTAAGCTGAATATCAGCCTTAGACATGCCTGTTTCCAATAGGTTAAGCTCCTCTTCCTTCTGCTGAGGTTTGTCTTGAAGTGGCTCTTGAAGGACGGGGTGAATTTATGGCATGGAGCCTTCCCAAGGTGCTTAGGGAAGGTCAGCTCTCAGGGTCTGCATGTACTGGGCTAATTTTTTATCACCATAAATTATTGGTTTGGCACTACTGTGGTTTTGGAAAAGGAGCTTTGGATCCTGATTTGGTTTCTTATGCTACAAGAGCCTTTTCTGGCTGCCTCAGCAAATGCCTGTGATACAGACAAGGGTGCTGCTTCCCTGTCTCTGAGATCACCAAGTTTCAAATGGCTGATTGCCCCTAGCACTATAGTTTTCATCCAGATCATTTGTTCCTGAAAGAGGTTTAATTTATTGGAATTAATTTCATACAGCTGCTGGAATACATCAAAGTGCAGCAAGAGGGAGTTGAGCAAACTCAGCCCCCACGGTGCCTGTTGGGAGCAAAGCTGCCATCTGTCTCCCTGACGAGATGCATTAAGGTTTTTTTCCCCTAAGAAATCTGTGCTTTTTGTTTCAGTCCCAGACACTGTTCCTAAAGATGCTCTCTTTAGGCAGCCAATTTCTGATGACAGTGGCTCCTGGTATAATCACCACTGGTAAAAATACAGTAAAGCTTTAGCTTGGATTTAAAGTTCACTTCTGCAGTAAGTGGGAAGGAAACCTGCTGCTGGGAGATAGCAGGTGGGATTAAGTGGCTTTATTAAAGGCTTCAGGCACTCTGCTAGGCCATAGCATTGCGGGTTCAGATCTCCACTCATGCAGACATTTTCTTCAGGGCAAAAATTCTGTACAAAGCACTGCCTGATGGGAAACAGTCTTCACCGGCGACACAGCAAGATACAAGGTGACAGAGAATCTCACTTCCAGCAGTACCTTTACACTGTTCTTTTAGCATTTGTGCATATGTTGATTCTGTCTGTTCTGATTTAACCAGAAATTAAAGTTGTGCTAGTTCAGCTCTAATCAATGCAACCATAAATGCACAGCTGGGAGCCCTGCGCATGCACTGATCTCTCAGGTACCTCAGGTACTGTCAGGTGCCTGAGTTCAGCTCAGGTTCCAGCTCTAGTGGTGAGGTCAGATGAGCAGTTTGGGAACATGTGATGGTCCTGCCTGAGAGCTGTGCTCTGCTGAGAGACAACATGATACTACTAAGCCACTGCAAAATAAAGTGTCTTTGCTGAAGGCTTTGCTGGGACCAGCAGCTCCAAATGTGGGAAACCCAAGAGTTGTTCAGCACTCTACTGTCTGAGCAGAAGTGACTACTTGGCTGTACCACAATGAAGTACATTAGATTTGAAGTCCCTTCCAACCCAAGCCATTCTGCTGTTCTGTAAAACAGAAATAGATATATTTCTGTTTTCACCAGTGCAGAGCTGTTTGCAAGGGTTGAGTTTTAACTGGTACAATGTTAGGAATGGGAAATTGTAGAGGATTTAGACATTTGTGGGGAGAGTGAAAATTGTTACTTGTGTTTATATAGAGCTCAGCACAGGGGATTCTGACATCATGGGGATATTTAGATACCATTGTAATATAAATGATAAGTAATAGAAGTGCAATGTCCTACCCAAATTAATAGTAATGAAGGAAAATTACTTCAATGATATGATAATAGCCCCTTGTGAAATGCAGGCATTGTAGCTCAATAAATAGGTAGTCACTTGTACAACAGAGAAGTCAGGAATCAGAGTGCTCATTCTCTTGTGTTTTTACAGTGGTCTTGGACCACTACAAAGTGCATTTGGGATGCAATCAGCAAGAGGAGAAGGTTCAGCACATCCTTAGAGTGTGACAGCACTCTTCTGTGTTTCTCTGCTTTCCTTGTTGAGATGCAAGTCCTGTCTGTGCATCCAGGGCATATCCATGGCACTGAGATTAGAAAGTTAGGAGTGTATGTTTTTCACTACAAAATGGAATCAAGAACATAATAGCATAGGAAAAGGAGGGACCTTGTGTGCTTCTGGGTCAAATCCTTTTCAGAATTTCATTTTAGGTAATCCCCTCATTAATGGATCAAGTACTGTCTTGGGATTTTTATCTTGGTCTTCCCTTTTTGGGGTTGCTTCAGATTCCTATTTCCTTAATCAGTGGAATCCTTCATCCAAAATTTACAGCCTAAATCTATTCATGGATAGATAGTTCATAAACTTTTCCTCTCCTACCAACATATTATTTTCATTAAATAGTTTTTTTCCTTCACTGGCAATTAACTTGCTGATGTATTTATACAGCACAATCATGTAATATCTGTCTCTATTTGGCCAAGCTTTTCTAGGTCCCTTGGTACTGTTAAATTTTGGTTACCAAATACATAAAATAGTTGAAGGTCCTATAGGGGAAGACATCACTCACTGCTCTTACAGCCATATCATGGGAACACCTGATGAGCTGGGACATGGAAAGGAGGATACACCTTACACACCCTTCTACTGAGCCTCCACAAAAATATGCCACAATCCTGGCATGTGTTTTGGAGACAAAAATCCTATGGCAGTGACTGGAAAGAAACTTCTACCACTCAAGAAATGAGGACTTTTGAAGAGCTCTCCCAGAGAGGATAGATTTCCTACACTATGTTCCCTTCCTGGGAATGTGGTTTACCTCATATCTGCAGATTTGTATTTGTCACTGTGGAGCCTGTCTGAAGGGAGATATTCTTGTGCAGCATCCTGCCTTCCCAGGTCTGCATGTACGATGCCAAGGCTTATTAAATGGGTATTTCTTGGATGGTGGTTTTCCTGTATTGTGGGGCTGGCTGGTATGTACAGATAAGGTAATCACCACAGGCACTGCAAGGAAAAACAAAACTGCTGCAAAGCAGGAAGGCTGGAAATCTACTTTCTATTCTTGGTTATTTTTGTTGGTATAGTGGCTGATTTACTTGCTGTTGGCTGCCTTTGGGAGAAAGGTCAGTGCTGGAACTTCTCACTTGAAATCCCTCAGTTACCAGAGTGCCCCTCTGATTGGCCCAAATGCTGGAGCTAAAGTAAACTCTGCCAAAAAAAAAAAACCAAAAAAACAAAACAAAACAAAACAAAAAAAACCACCAAAAAAAACACCCAAAACAAAACAAAAAAAAACCAAAAACAAAACCAAAACCAAAAAAAACCCCATCTGAGCAGCTTTTGTACAAATAAATCCATCTACCTTTCATTTTTTCATAATCCTTTCCCTATGTGTAATCCATTATTCCTCAGAAATGACACTTGTTGTTTACTTGCTGAGGACAATACTTTGTTACTTTGTTGAGGAAGGTCAACTGAGCTGAAAAGGTAATGCTGTGTACTGAATTTTGCTCTCAGAAGTGTGCAGAATATGTCCCACTCTCCTGAAACACAGACACAAAATCTTCCTGGTGTCACAGAGACTTCAGGTTCCCAGTTGCACAGATGGGAGAGGAATGAGCATTTTAGGACAGTGAAACAACAAGAAGGTGCCTTTATTCTCAAGTTTCATTTATCATTAAGGCTGTAGCTTTAAACAAATCAGCATATTTTAATCATGTTTTTTGTCTCTGTTGCTGTGCTGAGCCACACCAACCCTTCAGTTTCCCTCCCAAAGTCTCCCATATACAAAGTTTTTCTGTACCTCACCCACAAGGCATGACTTTTTCTGGCTAAGATGAGCTGTTGCTTTCCTACACCAAATGCTTTCTGCAGTCATCCGTGAGAAGAAATGTTGAAAACTCTGTGACCCTCAGGAGTTTCCATCTGTAGCTGGCTCATCTTTAAAACATTCCTTTTCTGTTTCACCACTGCACATGAAGCATCTGAGAAAATAGTGGAAGCACTGAACAGATGTTCATCAGCCTTGATTCCAGTATCGAGCGCTTCTGGCTGTGGAGGAGGAGGCAGGTGGTTTGCACGTGGTGTTTACATCATTCTTGGGATGGATGCATCCACTGCCACTCTGGAGGTTGTGTTTTGGGGTGCTCTGTAAGGCAGCAAGGCATGGCATTGAATAATCAAAATTCAGGCCGTAACTCTGTATGAGCAGGTATTCCCACATCGGGCTGAATTATACTTTGAAATACTTTGATTGGTTCCTACAGGAGTTGCACCCAGGACCTGTTCAGCCTTCAGCAAAGCACGCCCTGCCGAGGGAAATGGTAGCAGGCATGAGACAAGGAGTGTGGGAAGGCACAGCTGTCCCACCACCACCTCCACAGAGCAGGCAAAGAGGGCCAGCTCTGGTGGGAGGTATGTGGGGCAGAGGGGGGCTGGCTCCAGATAGAGGAGCTGGATCAGGAAGAGCTTACTGGGGAGCAGGGAAGGATGGAAGCCCTAAATCACTCCAACTCTGCAATACCCTTCTCCATAGTCTTCCTTTCCCTTCACAGCCAGGGAATTAGAGGGCTTTCTTGAGGATATGGACTATATATATTTATTCTTATGGCTGGGAAAAAATCAACTATTGATACGTGGCTGGAAAGCCTTCAGACAGCTCTGATTGTCCCTGTGCAGCCAGAAGAAGGATTTGTAATGGTATCTTCTTTGAGAAAGGGTGGGACCCTTAGAAAAGAAGGCAAAATGACATCTTTGCAACAAGCATGACATGGTTTTTCTGTTTCTTATGCTTTTGTCAGCCCAATCGTCCAAATATCATCATTTGCACAGCCAGATTGCCCCAAGACCAGCAGAACTAATGGCAAAACATTTTCTAAGGGTTTGTCTTCTGAGGCTGAACTTCTTTGGGAATTACCCAGTTTCTGAAAGTAGCTGAGGTCACAATATTGTCTTTGTCTTGGTGGAGGTATTAATGAGATCTCTCCGCTCTATCTGAGTACTTTTACAGAACTCATCAGAAGTTTAGCAATGTTGAGACCTTTATCCCTCTACTAAATTTGACTGCTGTGAGCCAAAAGATTCAGAAAATATTTGGGAGGAGCTGACTGTTCGACAAACACAAATTAATGACATAATCCAGCTGGATATTGGCCCAAAAATGCACTAAAGAATGCTGAAACATTTACCCAACTCACTAATGATGTTCATAATTGTGTTTGGTCTCAGGTGGGAAAACAAAGGTGGGATCTTTTGCATGAAAACTGCCTCAGAAAAGCAGAAAATACTTGAACACCCCATGCCTAAATGTAAAAATAATGTTTACTGTTCAGTCACCATTCCTGGCTTTGCTGCAAAACAAACTTCTTTCCACCTCTGTGTCAATTTGCCTTTCCCAGCACATGCCAGTTTTTTCTGGTCAGATCAAGAACTCTCTGAGCAGGAGCTGTCTGTTGCTGTGTGCTGTCTGGTGCTGTGTACAGCACCTCTTACAATGAGAATTCCTTCTTTGTTCAAGCTATTAAGCATTCCTATATCCCAGTAATATATACTAATAAATAATGAAAGTGCAGCAGAGAAACCATCAAGAGAGCTGAAACCTGTTTAGCTGGTTTCATGTGGATAAATGGCATTTGACTTCACTTCTAAGCATGTCTTGAAAGCAAACTAAAATTTTTGTTAGTTGCCAAGATCTGTGTCATGCCCATCACTAACACTTAAAGCAGTGCAGCACTCTCTTCCAGAGCCTGTGGAGCTACTTCAGAGACCAATAAAGATATTATGTTCTATGATAGATAGCCTTAGGTCCATTCTCTGATCATGACAGATAAGCAAAGGCAAAAGTGATCTGAAATAACTTGGTTTTAAAATATATTTATTCCTTCTAGGGTTTGCTAGTCTCTGCATGCCGTGCAGGATCAGAGAAGTTAGTCTGACTTCTCCTGCCTTGCAAAGATGACTTCCCCAATTTTGCTTCACATTTTTTGACTACTTTATTTCCCCAGGTTTCAAGTGGTCTTACCACTCCTTTATGGAAAATATTTTTCCATACCATGATCTGCTCGTCCCTTTTCTGTGTATATGTGTTTGCTATTGTAAGTTTTTTTTTTTTTTGGGGGGGGTGGGGGGCAGGTTTGGGTTGTTTTTGTTTGTTTGTTTGTTTGTTTTGGTAGGCTCCTGCTGTTAATGGAAATTCTGTAGTGCAAGAGGAGTAAGGACTCTGTGTGTGTGTCTGAGGGCTTGTATGGTAGGAGAGATAAATGGCAAGGTGCAGGGCAGGTTCCTTGGGCTCGAGTACAGAAATGCCATAGGGAGGACAGGGAGTGTTTGTGCTACACTGAGCATTCTGTGCCTGAGCAGAGCAATAGAAGCTTGAACTGCTTCACATCTCAGGTGGTTTGTGCCACAAACATTCTCAGCTGGTTTGTGCCCCTTACATGGGCTGTCTCTGGCAAATGGGCTTTAGAATATAGGTGCTGCAGAGAAGAATTTTAAAAAGTGTTTGGAAAAAAACCTGTCTCATCTAAGGAGGGGTCCACCTTCCAACAATGGGAAACACTGGGTCAGCAGTTCTCTCGAGCTGGAAGCAGTTTTGAGGCTTGAACAATTACAACAAAAACCAAGGAGCTTCAAGATGTCTTTTTACCTCTCTACAGGTTGCCTGTACCTGGTGACATCTGATATCCTGTGCTTTTGCATGTCTAGTTAAAATGACTGTTTAATAATCAACCTTTAAATATATCAAATGATATAATAATATAATGAAGTAAAATATCTTTATTTTCTTTTCCTTAGTAGATTTAAGCATTTTCATGCAGCTATAAAATTGCCTATTTTTAAATAGCTGCAACTTTGCAAATCTTTTTCTCATGTGAAAATTCAATTTTATTATATGTATTTTAGTAGGCTTTTCTACTTTCATTTCATATCCTGTTGATCTATTTTAAAACATTTCCTAAGCCTGAACACAAAGGCTAATACTTTACAATGCTCCTACACTGTTCCCAGTGAATGAACATCTTGCCAGGCAAGCAAGGCAATGCTCACAGGCAATGCTCAGAATCAGCAGATCCTCTGCCTCGCTGTCAGAGGTGCCTGGAACCAGTGTGTGTTTGCTGGACCCTCAGATGCCTCAGGTTCCATGCTGGCACTTCCTGCCCAGCCTCCTGGGGATGCCTTCACCCTCAGCTTCATCTCATCCTGTAGCATTTTGAGCAGGAACAGCTGAAGACATGGCAGGTCAGTCTGGAGAGGATCAGCATCAGGAAGCATTGGTTTGTTATCAGTTAATGTTCCTCCCATGAGACTGACTGCACTGGGCTGTTCCCAATATGGCCCCACCACACTTCATATAAAGTGGAGATATTAATACATTTAATTTGCAGCTGGATATCCAAATAAAGATTAGTTCTTCTGCATTGTTTTAGACCAGTGTTCTTATATGGACTATGCTGTTTAACAGCACTGCCTTAATAATGGGATAGTATTTTCTGCTCTCTCTACACATAGTTCACTCTCTGTGCATGCAACTACAGCTAGATGATGGCTGATTCTATAAGGAAAGGGGTCCCAGAAGGTTAATTCACACAGTTTACCAAAGAATTTTAAAGTTTGCGAATTGATTTCAAAACTCCCTTTGCAGCATTCATTGAAACAGTGAAAATGTGAAAATTCAGGATGAGGAGATCCCTCTCAGCATCACCAGGGGTACTCAGCACTGGGCACCTCCATTCTGTGGGGTGTGTCACACAGGAAGAGGGACACGATGTGCAAGTGTGAATCTTTCATGGAAAATGCTGCCTTTTCTGTTTCTTTGTTCTGTTTCTCTGACTGCTGCTTGCCCATCAGTACAGTGGGCACCTGTTTGTATCTCTCAGCAATGCCAGGACACTGGATAAACATTTGCACAAAGGCTTTTTGGATCTCTAGTTCATGTGTCCTCTCTAAGGGCTGAAATCTTTGGGGGCTGTGAGGGCAGGGTATGGATCTGGTGAGGTTCCAGAAGGTCAGGGAAGCCCTTATCATCCTCCTTGAGCACCAAGCTCCATGCCAGAACAGAGCTACTTTATCTTATCTTTCCCAGCTTCTCCTATGAATGTTGATTTTACACTTTTTCTTATATCTATATATCTATCTATATCTATATATCTTGAAATTGTTCATCACATAGACTTGTCTTCAGAAGTTAGTTTCTCTTGGTACAACATATTCCAGTGAGTTATCTGATAATCAGAACAATAATGTAATTGGCACATTTCTGCTTCAGGTGGGGCAATTAAGAAAATTTGGTGTTGAGAGCAGACACTGTTTTGACAAAGAAGAGTTGCTAAGACTCTACCAGTCTGGAGGGGAAAAAAATGAGACAGTATTGCTAAATTATGTAACTTCTGAAGAAGAAAAAGAAGTCTTTTGTTCGCCTAGTTGGTGCTCTAGTCTTAAAGTGAAAAGAGCTGAAGCACAGTAATGAAAAAAATTCTGTTGAAAATACCTTGTCTCATTCAATTCTCTTACCTTGTCTTTTCAAACTGCGCTGAATAAAAATGTTTTTTACTTCTGGACAGATTATCAAATTTAAAGTGTATTAGCAGGCACCAGCTGTGTGGTATAATTATTTGGCTGAATCTTCTGACGTTGGAAGAGAAAATCTGAGTTAATGGCTCAGATGCTCTCCTGCCTGGTTCTCTGATATCCCCCACCTTGCACCAGGTGCATCTGCACAGAGCAAGCATAAAGCAGCAGGAGGGCAGAATGGGACTGTGGGGGATTTGCAGCACAGAGGGACAGATGACTCCTCATGCTGTAAGAGCTTTGTAGCAAAATATTAATCACTGTTTTAATAGTCCCAAGTGAGGAAGAAAGAACTCAGTTGTATTTCTTTCCAGATGGCTGTAATATCACAGTAGTCAGGTAGGGCTGGACTTAGCTATCTAAAGACAGATGTCTAAAGAAGTTGGAGGTTCCCAAATGAAGAATTTGTGTTTCTTGGATAATTTTCTGAGAGTGTCCCGATGCTGCCCTTGCCAGGCTGCTGACCCCAGGGCTGGAAAAGGTGGGCAAGGGAGCAAGCTTGATTGGGATCAGCATGGTTCTGTGGGTTAGCTTATTTCCCTTCCTCGAGTTAAATGATCAATGGAAAATATGATGAATTTTTAAATCAGTAATTCTTAGTGGTGGAGAATAATTGAGAGCAGTGAAAGAGGTTCAGTGTATAAAGCAGTGGATGCTGAGGGTTTTCATCTGCATTTCCTGTAGCTCTGTGTTTTTGTTTGGAACTAGGCTCAGTCTTGTGGTCTGGCCTGACTGGAGAGCAGAGCTGGTCTGTCTACAGAGCTGGTCACACCTCCCACCTCCAAGAGGGGCTGGAGAATTCTGGTGCATGTGTGGTTTAATCTGTCCTGGAAGGAGTCTAATTCATGTGCACCAAAACAACTGAGCCAACAGGCAGTAAATAGGAGTGACGGAAAAGTTTGCTTTACAACTACATGATAGACATGAACCAAAATCCTAAATTGAGAAGGGGCATTTGAAGGTAGCTCCTTACCTATCTCCACTAACCTGAATGCTCTTCAAATTTTGACTGAACTTATATGGTGTTTTAGATAATCTGTTTATCTCCCCATAAATGTAGAGATAGATGTTCTTTGGTGAAAAGGAGAATATGGACACCTCTGGACTTGTTCACATTTTGAGGCATGCTCTCTGACTGACAGATGCCAAGTGGGCTCTGCAGATGGGCATGAGCAAACCCAGCCTGGCAGAATTACACAATTATTTTATAATAGCATGTTTGGAATTCTTTAGTTTAGTTGCCAATTTCTCCTCATTCTTTGGTGGCTCTTCTTTCTCCATTTAAAGTTTTTTTCTCTAGTCATGGGGGATGGAAATTTATCTTAGAAATGAAAAATGCAGCTTTGGGGAAGATCTCTGTTTTACCACTGGGGCCTTTGGGCAGGAAATTACAGAAATATGATGAGACTGGATATAGAATTGCAAAAGTTGGCAACCTTTGCTTGTATATATTACAGGGATACCAGAGCAGTGTTTACAAGTATTGAAAAAGCCAAAAGGTTTTGACATACCAGCTCTTGACCTTCAAATATGAGCCTTTAGGAGCAGGGTACAGCATGTACACAGGCAGAGTGCTTTTTGTGCTCTTGCCCACCTTTGCCTCACTTCTCTTGGTGAGAAAGGCTTTCTGTAGCAATAATTAGAAAAGCAATAGCTCCTCTGGTACTCTGAACACTAAGAAAATACCCAAAGCCACGCAGAGTACTGTGTGGATCAAGTTATCGCATGTGAAATCTTGTGCAAGTGCTACTTGTCTCTTATTCCTGGCAAAAATATTTTGACAGTTAATAATGTAAAGAGTGGGCAAACCATAAATCTGATATGAAATTTATTTGTTCTGCTGCATCATTTGGCAAAGGGCCAGTGTGTTACCATGATACATCCCTTTTGACTTTGGGTTGCAAATATCTACTGCTTGGTAAAAAGAACCGATCACTCGGCAGAGCACCTGTAGCTTTCTGTCACAAAAGAGAGGGCATCTGTAAATTCCAGGGTAAATTATAAATTAAGAAACCCAAAGGAAATTTTGTAAATAGTTCATTGATGTCAATTTGAAAAGAATCCAATAAAAAATGCACAGTCTGATTTACTTCTTGTTCCATGTGTTCTAAACCATTACCAAGAGAATGCCAAATATCCTTGTTCAGCAAATACAGAATTCTTGCTATAAGCTTTGTACATCAAATACAGGTAAGAACACATTTCTGACCAGGTTAAGAGAGAGATTAATCAGAACCCTTCTTGCACCAAGATTAGAATCAGAGCTGCTAGTCCATTTATTAATTCTCAGGCAGTCTTCCATTTTGTCCCAGATTTTACAGGTTATGTACATATCTTCTTTTGTCCGGGACAAAAAAAAGCTCATACCCTATCTCAGTCAAAAAGCAATTTTACTGGCAGTATTAACCATATGCCAGGATATCACTGGAGGTAAACTTTGGTCAGCCTAACTAAAAAGTGTTAGGTGTTAGAAAATAAAGCAATTCCTAGATGAGGGCTTATTTCATTAAGACTGTCTTGTGCACAATAAATTAAAGTAGTTGGGTTGTTTTTTTTGTGTGTGTGTACGTAGCATGACCATAGCTATGAATAGAAGAAAGGGTTCAAAAGGCATTGTGTTGTAAAACAGGGATGCATTTAAAGGCTTTCTAGTTTTTTTCAATCTTGCAGTGTAATAAACTGGAAAGTAAATGCAGCCTAATGTCTAGTGCAAGGTCCTGAGTGATGGGATGTCTATATTTATTCCTGGCTCTGACACTGACTCTTGTGCTCTTGCATGAGTCATTGCTTTACCTTTGAATGAGATGGCAATGAGAAAAAACAGTGTTATCTACATAAAAAATTGCAGTGATTTCACAAGGTTTAATTCTGCTTTTAAAACAGGTTCTGAGATATTGTGGTAAAATATTGTGAGGAGATATTGTTGTGCTTCAAAAAACCCCCAGACCCTACAAGAGTCATACTTGTCCTCTAATACACAAAATAACTCAGATTTTGTGAAAAATCACCATTTCAGCCTTTTTAATGTAACTTACTACAGAATTTAATGTACATTTTACTGTGTTTTGAAAATACATTTCTTTAGGTCAGATGTTTGTGTAAGCTGAAGATGGGTGAAGACAAATTAAAGGAGGATTAAACACTGTTATTAAACACTAGTCTGCAGTTACTAAAAAAGAATGGTTTGGGTATCACTCTTTTGAATGCTCTAAGCTGTAAAGCAGAGCAGGCAATAACCACTTTATATGCATCCTGTTTTCTAATGTGCTTTCTGCTTGTGATCACTGCTGGCTGCTGAACCAGGTGGATCTGTTGTCTGAGTACAGGGGGTGTCCCACTACTGTGTATTTATACCTGTGTGCTGGACAAACTCCAACTGAATGCAGTTCATCTGCTGCTTTCTTTGCACATTCTTTACAGACAAGGTAACAACTTGGTTACAAGAAGTTAGATAATTGAAAAGCCATGTTAGTACTGTGCCTGTTCAAAGACATAATGTGCTAGAATACACACATCCCAGTATTCTGACTACCACCTCAGGAGGTTCAATTTTTGGACATTTCGGTCCGTTTACTCTAACTGGGAGCCAGTGCTAAAATCAAGAAACAGTTTCTATTTTTTTTCCCCTCTCCTTCTTCCCTGTTAATGTTCAAGGACTGGGTTAGAAAACATTCAGATACAAAGACAAAATAGACTTAATTTAAATTTAAAAAATAATCCACAAGAAAAAAAGACTATGGTACTGTTGTGGTGTTTTTTTTCAAAAGCTATTAGCTTGGAACACCTTTCTGGAGATGGCCAGAGAGAGACTTCCTCAAAGCTCTCCATTGCACAATACTTTCCATATGATGTATATGACTCTGGAATGGGAAGGACTCATAAATATTTAACAAATTGAATCCTGCACAGAATTCGCAGTATGCTTACGATAAGCATGAAATTAGAGTAGCTAAAGACCTAAATAACCAATAGTGAACCTTAAAGCAGACAGAAAGTGTCTAGGGGTAACAAAGTAGGCAGAAATGCAAATATATTCTAAATACCAATCGATTCTACTTCTTCTAATAACCTGAATCTATCAGTACAGGCCAGGGAAATCTCTCTTTACAACACATTTATTCCAGTATGATTCTGAATCTTAGTCAAAGTAGTAGGAGCTGAAGACAAAATTGGAAGTGGAAGAAAATTCTGAAGTAAAATTGTGGCCTCAAAACTGACCTGTTATATTTTCAGTTTGGTGCTGGCAAATGTAGTATCATTTGTACCATGTTATTTCTATGAAAAGCTAATGAAGGAGAGCTGGAAATGGCTGTGGCAGGCACTGCCTATGTGGGAATGACCCAATGCCCAGATTCCAGAGGACACTAAGAGTGGCACAACTTGGCATAGCAATCACTTTGACATTTTCACTGAACAAGCTGCTGCTTCTGGTCTTCTACTGTGGCTGCTCTGGTTTTTAAGAGACAGAGTGTCTTGAGCAGAATATAGCCATGTGCAGGCATTGAGCAGAGATGTGTACCACTGCATAACCCCACAGTGGAGACAACAGCTGGGAGAGGGCACAGCCTTGGCTTGACTGTCTCTCAGGGATATGCAGAGATATCCAGAGAACCCTCACCTGCCTGATGCAGATGGATCAGATCAGTGGTCAAGGGAGCTGTTTAATGTGTCACCCCTCATGGCTGAGGAAATCTCTAATTTAAAGTCAATATTATATTTTAAATGGCCAAATCCCTCCATAACCATATAGATGACCCACTTCAGTGCATAACAATATGTTACCTTTTTCTTTCAGTGGGACATTAACAATCATTTCAAATCCAGTGCTTTCTTAAATTCATTGCTGGCTAGAGGTAGTTCAGACATGGCTTCCTAAATTTGGACTATAATGTGAAGAGGAAATCACAACTTTTTTTTCATTTTCCTTCAGCAAAGTGAGGGTAGCTGATGTAAAAGGAACTGTACAGAAACAGGAACCTGAGTCTGAAACAAATGGTGCATTAAAATAACTTCATTATGAGCTGTTATTACCCTACTTCTTTCCAGAGTGTGTCTCCACAATAACATTTCAGTGATTGATAAAAAAAATATTTAGAATCAAAATAAATACTTGATATGCAGCAAAAGTTGGTTGGCAAATGCACCGCACAAATAGTCTGGCAACAATATTACTTCTGCAAGCTTTGAACAAGCTAATAATTGGAACCATTTTCAACCATGTCGAAGTGAGCCCTTGGTTGTTTTTGAGGCAAGTTAATGTTCATCCTTGCACCTGGAAGTGAACCCAAGAAAAATATGTTTGGAATTAGTCAATAATCGAAACACTTGATGAAAAAAACCTCTCACTGACCATGCTGGTTGTGCAGCTTTGTACAAACATTTATTTTTCCAGGGACTGATGTGTATTGAACGTGGCTGACTGTTCTGCTTTCTTGCTTGTTTTACTCCTCAAGAGTCTCTTGTTCATCTGTTGTGCACTCTTAAGTATCTGTTCTGATCTGTGCTCCTAAGAGTTGCTGCAGCTCCCCAAAGCTCTCCATTGTGCAGTTGTTGCTCCCTTTATATCTTCTTTGTAACTGTTAGGCAACAAGAGAAATTTAATAGCATGATTGAGGCTGTGCCATCCCATTGGTTTTCTGGAAAGGAGTTACTGAGGTTCAAGAGGGCTCAGGGACTTAGTGGTGTGACTGTGTTTGGTGGTTTATGTCAGGTGATTGCATATGACTCCAACTGTGGTAGTCATCCTTAAAATTATTTTTAATGATTTACTGAAGTTAAGGGAGAAAAGAAAATAAGAATGTAGCTGAAGAATCTGACATTAAAAAGTACAAAATGTGTTTTTGACAGATTTTCTGTAAAAAATAATTTCCTTCCAGTGGAGAAAAATGTAGTTGTAGGAGAATCACTTGATTGGTATTAAAAGTAGTACAAATAGTGCACTTGGGAAGGAAAAAAATAAGTTTATTTATATGGTTTGGAGCTTATTTTTGAAGTTTGATCCTGCTTCCTTTTAGATAAACCAAGACCAGAACACATAAATGAGAAGAAGTGTCATGCTAGTTTTCACTTACAGCTCACTGTGGGAAGGCCTGGACCCAACTCTTGGTTTCAAGAAACACTTGAGGAAATGGAAGGCTTTAAGCAGCATTAGACTGCTTAAGACATTGCTCCTATGTGGTCTCTCTAGGATGTGCACAGCAGGCAGGTTTTGTGTCTGTAATTTGCAAGGACCTGGGACTGAGTTTCCCTAGGGGGCTGGTGTCTCTTCTGGGTGTCTCACCCTGCCTGGCTGCTCTCCTCTGTCAACCTTGTCAGGAGTCCTCACCGCCCAGCTCTCCTCAGGAAGCCTGTGAGGCTGAGGGACCAGCCTGAGCTTCTTCCAGTCGCTTTTCATCCAGTGACAAGGTCAGCATTGGCAGCTGAGGAAACCTGCCTGGGAGCCTGGCTGCCACCACCCGCTCCACATGGCTGACATTTCTGGTTCTCATCCCACCAGTGGATGCATTTCTGCAACACACCTTGCTGAAATTAATCCTGCTTATACTGTGTGTTTTATCTCCAGCTTGTGGTTGCTTGTGTTTGTAACTCTACAAAACAAGCTGGGACAGATCCCTTTCACATCGTGGCACGTGGGGAATGGATGCTGTGTAATTGCACTCTGAAAACAATTCTTAACTTTACTCAAGGCTTACTTTCCTGCTGTGGCTTAAATACTGCTCCTATGTCTTAGGAGGAGTCACAGAGGTGACTTACACACTCACAGCAGGCAGGACTCCTTTTGCGCTAAGTGCATGACAATCCATAGCCCGTGGTGGCCTCTTACAGGCAGAGTGGGACGAGTTCTGCACCAGCTTTAACCATCCCCGAGTCCTCAGTCCGAACAGCAGGGCTGTAGGGCCCTCTCGTGGAAGAGAGCAGCAGTCCTGCTGGTTGTGGAACGCGTCTGTTCTGTGGCTGCGGCGTGCCCTCCCCTTTTGGAGAGCGGTGCTGGGACACGCCTTGTGTGACAGCACGACCAACTTCGCCACTGCTCAAATCTGACTCCTACCTGCAAGATAAGGCTGTATTTATAAACTTCAGCCCGCGGCTGCTGACCTCTTCAGCTCTGTCCCTGATTTTTCAGAGTACTTTTTTCTTTACACTAGCCAAGGATGCCAACTCCTAAACCCAACCTCTCTTCTCCATTCAATTAGGCCTTGTGGGGTGGCACTTTACCCATAGATGGATGAGTTGAGTCTATGACAAGGTCGTGCCATGATCTGATCTGCCACATCCCCTTCTCTCTTCCAGCTTCTGCTCATCGTTCCTCAACCCCTAGCCCAGCTGTGCTCCCACCAAGGACAAGTGTGGCTCTGTGCCTCACCTACTTGCAGTGCCCTCTCCTCTCTGCCACTTAGGTCATGGCTCAGAAAGACTCTGGCATGACTTCCTGGAGGCTTTAAACACTTTTTGCATCTTTGTGCTTGCTTCAAGGGAAGGGAGGCCTCACCATGGCATGGAGTGTTATCTGTGTGTTTAGAGGAGCTGTGAGCTGGCTGTGAGCAGTGAAGGATGCTGCAGCTGGGGCCCACAGGGAGGCAGAATTAGGCAGGCACCTGCTTTCTGTCAGATCTGGGGACAGGAGATGACAGGTTTTAGATCCTGAGCATGCCTGAAGAGTCAGTGAGAGGGTCTAGTTTTACTCTGAGCAGGCAGTGGCAGGAGCTGGATGTTGGATCCTTTGTACGGAATCACATGAGGGCCGATGGAGTGGGGACAGGCAAGGTGTGACAGCAATTCCAAAATCTTTGACCCAAGCCTTGCGGAGCACAAAACTTTCATGCTAATCATCCCAAGAGTATTTGAGTATATTCTGACTCTCTTAGTGACATCCAGAAGCTCTGGACCTTTTCCTATAGGCCAAGATCAATTTCTGACATCAAACAGTCTTTGAGGAAGGATGATGCCTGTTTGCTATTCAGCACTGTGACAGCTGAATGGTACAAGAACAAAGCAAAACAACAACCAACCCATCTAAAGCTCAAGTTAGGAGAAAGATAATTGCCATTGTTATGTCATCTTGATTGCTAAATTGGTAGGTGTTTGCATATTTTCAGCTTCTCATCTCAGTCTGTATCTGCCTCTCCTGTCACAGCTTGATGACCTCAGGCATCCCATCTATTTAGCACTAGCAAACTCCTAAAATACATTCCAATACAACATTTTCTTTAATACATACAATTAAAACTTTATGCTACAGTTATCTCAAATATGTAACTTAATAATATATAAACTAGTGAAGAAAAATCTTGGAATTAGTTACATTACTGCAAAATCTAAGAAACAAAAATATCAGAAGTGAGATACTATGTGCATACTTGGAAAATATAGCATATAATTAAGCTCCAATTTCAGAACAATTGATGTGAGTTCTTATCCTTCTAAGATTACTTTCTAGGCTTCCCTTTTAATTTTTTTTCTGATGTCAAAATGACGAATTTGGATTAATTTTTCATGCAGAAATAGTCAAACTCATAAATGAATGTGGGCCAGTGCTGTAGTTAGATTTTTTTTTCTTTATTAAAAATGTTCTTAATGTATTCTAAAATCTACTTTAGCCTAACACAGACAGCTCACTACTTTTTCTAGATAAAGGATTGTCTGAATATTCCCTCCTTGCCAGTGTTTTGTGAGGATGTAGAAGCTAAACAAATGTCTCTTAAAAGAATTGATGAAAATTGGCAAGTCATTGATAATTTGGAGAGGAATGATTTGAGAGAGGAGGTTATATATTATAAAAAAAATTTGGTGGCTTTGTATGGATTTACAAGGCTTTTAGGAGAAAACCCTGTGTTTTGGCAGAATATGTTATCCTTGCCATGGAATCCATGAAAACAGAAACTGTGAACACATGGTTTTATAGTTTGAAGGTATGCTGGTTAGGAGTATGCTGAGAGTTTTGGGGGGAATATTGCTGCTTTTGGAACAAAAGGTATTGATAATCTATTGATGAAGCTTGTTGAAGCTGGAGCATTGAACTGCACTGTGTGTGCTGCTGATGTGGACCCTGAACTTCACAAACTGGAGAAAGAGGCCAAAAGACAGCAAAGGCTTCACCATCTCCAGCAACAAAGAAATACTGGTCACAAGATCTGGAGCTAGCGCAGGACCTCAGTAAAAACTTAGTAATATTACACCAAATATTACTTAGTAATATTGGCTGCCTCTCTGAATTGTCTTGTTTGTGAAATTATTACAAACTAAATTAAAAAAAAAAATCCTTAGTTTCTTATGTGGTCTGCTAAACGTAAAACCTTGGTTTCTAAAAAAAACCAAGACTAGTGCTTAGGAGACTAGTGCTGTTTGAATTAGCAGAAAACTGTAGGAAGAAGGATTAGGCAGCCTATTGCTCTGAGGGCAAAAATTTACAATACTGCAAAATCCCAAATCTGTATAGTTTTCATAGAGTCTTACATTTATTTCATGTGATGTGTAAGGTATTAGAAGAAGAAGCTCAATTCACCTTAATTCCATTCTCTCAATTCAGGACAAAGGGTGCTTTGAATTCACATACCATTTTAGTCAAAGCACATTTCTGGAAATCAAACAGAATGTAATTTTCGAAGCATCCTTTGAACTATTTACTGAAGTCCTGTGTTAGCCCCATGTCTTGTGGTCTGTATATCTGTTGCTGAAGGAAGTGCACTTACAGACCAGACAAAATATTTTGTAATTTCTTTCTGCAATTAGTTCTTTGCTAGGCCTGTTTTACACCTAAAAGGCAAAGCTTTAAGAGTCCTGTTGGTCTTCTTCCACTTTATGCCTTGCTGGCAAAATCCCCAGTTTTCCAGGCTGCTGGTAGTCATTCACTTTGTGTGCCCTTTTCAGCCATCCCAAGTGTTTAGAGTTGCATTCCAAATCCGTGGTTGTAATGAAGATACAAGTTATGGAACTGTTCCATATATCTGTATATATTTAGAGCCAGCACAGCAAAAGTCTAGAAGTGTGTCTAAATCAAAATATGGCAAGGCAGCACCACCCAGAGGTTTTGGAGCTGTCTTGGAACAAGTGAATGCTGTGCTGGAAGCAGGATAGCCATGGTAGTATCTCCTGGGGACATCTTAGCTCTGTTGGGGACGTGTATGTTATCTTTCTTACAATGTTTTTGGAATCTGGCACATTCCCTGATCATTCCCACTGCTTTGTTCAGAGCTAGTCTAGATAGTGCTATATAGCCTTGTAGGTATAATTTCTGTGGATGTATTCTCCTTCCTACACCCCAAACCTAAACTATGTGTTATTGGGCTAAGGTGGGATATTTCTGTCTGATTTCAGCACTTCATCTTAAAACATGCAATCCTTCACTGCTGAAATTATCATGTTTCAGTGTTGATTTCCACTGGGGAAAAAACAAGGATCCCAGCAGTGTCACTGCACTATTACGTTAAGATAGTGGTAGGTAGCTGCAGGCAGTGTGATTTGGAAGAACAAATTGGAGCAGACAGGGGTTAGATCAATACCTGAAGGATGATTATCTTGGTCAGCACAGTATTTTCCATAGCCTAATGCAATCTAAACAATCTCTAAATATATCACAGACTGTGAAATTTCAATTCCTCTCCTGTCAGACTGTTCATGTGAAGATGGATGACATGCCTGATGAAGAGCCTGATCCTGCTGCTGTTGAAGTAACTAAAAAATCACCCATTCACTTCAGAGAATCCCCAAAAGAATCAAATAGCTCTTTTAAACAGAGATAGCAAATCCTTTACAGGTGTAAGGGGCTCACAGCAGCTGCATGTGCACAGGCCTCCTCCCCAAAGGACAGGAACGCCTCTGCAAACTTTTGGAAATTAAAAAACAAGTCAAAAAGAAATGAAGATGATTCTTAGAATAGGAGGCTGCTATTTTAGACAGCCCTTGACTAGGACAGGCATTACAGGAACTCTGTGAAAGCTATTTATTGCAACACTTTTTTGTGGGGATGTGAGCTCTCAGATGTGTGCGCTGCACCCCCTCGCCTATGGCCAGGTGTGTGCTCAGAGGAGGGAGGCACTGCTGGACAGCAAAATATTCATCTGGGAGGACATAAAGTTAAAGAATGAGAATAACAAAGAAAATTTACTTTCACATTGAGAAGAAATTTCACTGAGACTCAGTTGTGTTTCTGCAGGAAAGGTGACCATCAGGACTGAGGAAATCAGACACCCAGGTGTCCAAGGAGGGTGCAAACTGGGACCAGGTTTTGGGATGGTGTCCATGGGTTGTCTCTTCCTCTGGAAAGAAATATTTCTCTTGATACAGATGTAATCCCCCAGCCAGAATTATAATAAATTTCCACCACAAAGTCACTGCAGACCTGCCCAGCAGGTTATAGACTGTAATTCCAACTCCAGCCACCTTTGCTTTACCCTCAATGTAATCACATACATATACATATGAACCTCTAACTGTTTATGGCAGTGAATAAGTGTTTTTCCAAAGTGAAAAAAATTAACATTAATATGCTAGAGGTTAAATTTCCAGGGATAAATAAATCCTTTAAAATGCATCTTTTAAATAAAAGCTTTAAACCTCTTTTGCATTGTTCACAATTTATTGGGGGAATTTATTCTGACTATTGCTAAACCATTGGTGCCTTAATTATATTACTAATTTAAATCTCTACTTTTACTGCATCCTGTTATTTAAAATTTAAAAGAGCTACAAACAACTTTGGATACCGATAAGTCTCTAACAGATATTTTTCTTATCACAACAATACATTCTTTTTATTTCTCAACTCCAAAATGCTATGAAATATAGCCAGATTATGGAAAATTTAAAAAGAAAGTTGAGCTGAAATCTCATCTGGTAAATACCAGTTTCACTATTCACCTTTTTGGTATATAATCAAGTGACTAAAGAATGGATTTAAGAAAAGTGCACCAGATAGGTTGGTCAGCTCCTTAATTAAAATAGGAAAAAAAGAAGCATTTGAAAATAAATACGGGTAATAGGTACATTGTTCCCTTGTAATTCAAAGGACAGACGTTCCTCAGGCCAGGTCTTGTACTCATGATTTCAGTGGCAACTTTGCCATTTGTTCAGCACAAATAGGATGAAACCTGCTCAGGCTGCTCTGAAATCCTAAGATAAGGCTAATGTCAAATAAAAATGTTTTCATTTCAATTAAGATTTAGAAATAGATGAAGCATTTTCCAGTACTGTTTGTTCAGATAGACTTGCAGCATGGCTAATGCTCTTAGGCATCCAGGGCTCAGCCCCTATGGTGGGCTCAGCTTGGTCTTATGGAAATGTTGATGCTTCCAATGATTACTAGATAGAGAAAAATTATAAAGAGGACCTTGAGGTTGGTTGTAGAGGGATGCAAGGTGGCCCCATGACTTCTAAATAAGAGCATTTTCCTTTGCTCCTAGTCAAGAAGGTGCTGTTTGGGGGCAATTGGGGCTGCTAGTTCACTAAAACATGAGTGACCTGCTTTGGACAAGGTCAGCATTCTGGTTTGAAATAAACTGGTTTTATTTGGAAAATTGAAACTCACTTTTAAGAGAAGAAATTTTGATTTTAAACAATCTGCCATTGTTTAAGAATGGACTTGGTGCACTGGCAAATAAGTTGTCTATTTAGCTACAATTTACATTCATTTTACTTTGGTTTTGCAAAAAGATTAAAACAAATTGTCCATATCTCGCACATTTTGGATTATGTTCCATGCATGCTGTTATTTCTACAATGACAATTTGGTGATGTCATGTCTGCTTTGTTCTTTGGGCATTCTTCCTCACATCTGGTATTTTGGGAAGAACTTAGCATTCACTGAACCAGCAATAGATTACTCTAACATCTAATTCTTCTTGTACAACTTAAGGCTCTGGTCCTATGCAGATTTATTCATATGCTTGCTTTCATGTACAATGGATTATCCCACAGAACTTCAAAATGAATAAAGTTATGCTTATGCATAAGTGCTAGAAGGATTTGTGCCTAAATAATGAAACTAAATGCTGGCAGTATACAATTATCCATAGGATTCAGCTATAAACACAGCAGAATTCATCTCCAAAATAAATGCAGGAAATTGAATAAAATGGAAAAGTCTGTGAGAGAATTTTTACTTTGCCTCATTTACAGCAATTTTGCACTGTTAGTAATAACCAAACTGGTAATCGAAATTGCCTGCTGCTTGCGCTATAGATGAACTCTGGCACATAATTTGGTTTCTGCTTCCATTTAGACACTTAATATTGTGAATAGATGTTAAAAGTGAAAGAGGAGTGGAAAAAAGGCATCTAAATAATTTCAGTGCCCTTCGAAGACCCCCAATTTATTGTTACCAGCCATCCATTACTTTAAGAAAATTGGTAGGCATGATTGTCACCATACACATCATCTATTGCCTTCACAATGACTCCAGCATTGCCAGTCTAGATATATTCTGGCACTTACATATCCTCAGTCATCAAGTACTACATCAATTTGGGTTCATTCGGAGTTGGACAAATTAAAGAATTTCAAGTTGGCAGAAAATAATAACCATTGCTCAAAAATATCAAATGAGCTGGAACTTTGAAACCAAAAATTACTCACAGAGGTCCTGTGGTGTGAAAGGAAGTGGCGTTTCTGCTTCTTTTCCAACTGCCAAGAGAGGAGTGTTGGTTGAATGCATAGGCTCCAGAGGTGTCCAGATTGACTGTCCTCCGAATTCCCTGAGCAGGATAAAGAACTCCTTGGATCCTGGATCGCCATCTTCTGATTTTAGGGCTGGTATGGTAGGCTGTGAAGCTTTAAAGATCAAGAAATTGATTTTCTTTCCTGGAATGGACAGCAGAGCTTGTGCAGCTACTTCCAGTTCCAGCACCCTGGTTCTGCAATTCTGAACGTGGAACATGGAGACCTGTGGCTGGAGCCAGGACCTCCCTGGTTCTCAGGCAGCCAAATTCACAGCCCTGCCCTCTCTCATCCTGGAGGCACCACTTTAGGGAGCCAAGGGGCTCCCACCTGCCCTGGAGACCCAAGGGGGCCCCAAAGTCTCCCAAGGGAAAACAGTCCCATGCCTTGGCTTGGAAGGCAGGGATGGGAAGATGCTCCTGCCTGAGTCTCTCCAGCTTCATGTAGAAGCCTTGAGTCTTTGCCATTCCTTTCTGAAGCCATGTAAGTTTCTGTGGGAGAGATGCTTGAGGCCTGCCAAGAGCATAAGAAACTTGAGGTGTTTCAGTTGAAGGATTTCAGTCAAACCTGAGTTTTTTAAAGGAATTTCAACAAAACTTTTCTGACCTGTTCTAGCAAGGGCATGTGATAGAAGGCTAGTGCAGACTCAGAAAATACATTGTAGAAAAAGTAAAAGAATATGATTTTTTAAAACCCCACTGTAAGTTAGCATGGGTGAAGTATTTGTTTTGTGGTTTTTTTAGAAGGACCTGGTTACAGGCAATGAAGTGCTTCCTGTTTAAAGACAACATTCACAAGGAGCAAGCATTTCTGAACTATAAACAATATTGAAATTGACAGTTAACACAAATGTCTTGAAGACAGCTTTTCTGGAATGTATATGATGGTATAAATAGTTTATTAGCTTTCTAGAAATTAAAGATACTTAGAGATATTTTGTATTTCTAAGCACTACTTGACTTTGTATTTTTGAACCAAGGTAAAACTAACCAGAAGAACCAAAACTAACATAATTTTCTTCTTGGGTATTTGATAAGAAGAAGCAGAAGGGTTGGTGTGTTTCTCAGGTTAGGTCTCTGAAGTTTTGGGCTCACAGCTGAAGCTGATCAACCCATGGAGTCTCTGAGGCTGCAGGTTCTGTGTGATGGGTCAGCTCGGAGCACAGATGAGGAACGTGTGTGTTCCTCCCTAATCACTCATAACTTATATGAACCTAATTAATTTAGGTGATTTAGAGTTATCTGAGCTCTCTCTGATTTGCTCTTTCCTTAGTCTGTCACCAGCTCAGTTGCAGTGGTTTACCATGGGTTTGCAGTCTGTTGAGAGCCAGCTGTGCAGGTCAGGTCATACAGATATTGTTTCTTGATGCCTTCTGTTTCTGGCTTTTCCTTTTTACTGAGGGTAGAAATACCATTTCCATGACCTTCCTTGGAATGTCTAATAGATACATATTTCTTCTTACCCTAGTTGCTAATTGCATCTGTGTTGATTTTCATGTCTTTGTGTGCTTCTGCTTTGTCCTTGTCTTTAGCTGTTTGAGCTATGCTTTGCTGTTTGGTTCCTCTTTATACTTCAAATTATTGAGAACTGATTCAGCTGAGTGTTTCTTGTTTCCTTTGCTTTTTCTGCTTTTGTCTGTGCTTTAGGATACTTAACTTCAATGCTTCAAATTTTCTCTTTCCTTTACAGGTATTCCTATAGAATGTTAACTGCCAGATTCCTGAATTTATTCTGCTGATTTTTCTTGAAGGATTTTATTTTATATATCTTCTACATGAGATTCCCCCTAACCCTTCCTAATCACTCTAACCCCCTGCCTACAGCTTTCATGACTTCTCTGGTGAAAAGCAGATCTAAACCAGCCTGTTTTCCAGATGTATTTTCTAAAATTTGCCCACAATAACTGCTGGGAAATCTGGGGCACATTCTTCAAACCCAACAGAGATGTATGTGAGTAAATGAATGGAAGTACAGATCACAGTCTGATTTTCTTTATGTATTTATGAATTAAAGGCAGTATTAAAAGGAATTTATAGTAAGCAGCACTTGTAAATAGTAATTTTTTTTTTTTTTTGCATCCCATTCTAAACTGGCATCTGAATCAATGAATGATGCCCTAAAAGTGCCTGTTTCTCACCAGAAAGTACAAGGCAAGCCATGGGTTATGGGTTGCTAATTCATTATGTTATTTCTTTATTTTAGGTGATAAGGGATAACATACCCATTTCCATGCCAAGTATATAATTTACTAATAAAACTTTGAAAGCTTCTAGGAATCTTAGGAATTCCACCTTATGAGTGGGAATGATACACAGATGTCCGGGAGAAGTGTCCCTTTATCACCAAGCCTTGTGTTTTGCATGTCTCTGTTTGCTGTAGAGAAAGAAAAAACTTCATCCATCCAGTGCCAGGTTTGCTGAAGAGATCCATTGATCTCCCTGTGAGTTGTTTCAGTGGTTGCAGTCCATTTCTCATGGGTCAGGTCTCAAAGGTCTCCTTGACCTTTTCATGGTCATGTTGCTATGTAAAATGATGTAGAAAACAAAGCATGGAGGTTACCTGCAGTCATCACCTTCTCAGCACTGCTGTCCAGCTGGAAGAGGTCAAGGCTTCACCAGATTACTTGTTCCATACTACTCTGATTTCTTAATTTATATCTGATTAATTTCCATGACTGCTGAAGGTACTGATTGTCTTGTGTTCAACAGGACCTTTGAGCTTACACAAGCCATGTTCAAGGGAAGGGAGAGCCAAAAGCCATTACAATGTTGATCCCACGGCTGTTGTCAGTGTTGGAACAAGTCCCATTTGAATATAATTTCTTCTTAGCACAAGGACTTACATCTTGGGAACAAGCCCAAGTCCTGTCAGACTGTAAGACAATTGACTTTTCTGCTTACACTGTAATTAATGCTATTGAAATCTCAGAAAAGAAAGCGGAGAAAGCACAAAACATTCACGTTTAGGACTAGCCACCTTTCTTTCACTGCTTATCTCAAGGGATGTGAATCCATTAGAAATAAGGATCCAGATGCCAAAACCAATAAAAATGCAGACTTTAAGGTCTAGCCAAGTTGTGGTTAAAGTTATTTCTCTGTGGATCACACTCAGTCATTAATTTTAAGGCTGGCCATTCTCCAAACTCTGTGGTTTCTTTGCAACAGGGAGTAAGATCCCAGTGATTAGATGGCTTATATTTCACTATTTTTTCTAATATATCCGGCTGAATGAAAATTAGAATTTCATAATTTTGTTTCTTTATGATGGAAAAACTAAGGAGGACTGTAAACCTGTTGAAAGTGGATGCAAATATTCAAAATAGAGCAAAGTAGTTTAGATTATATAAATCAGTATAGCTTAATGGTTTGTATCATGTATATGTGATGTGGTCTTCTAGGATTTTCATCTTTACAGGTAGAAAAGTGCTGTGGCTAATTGCTTTCGACATAATTAAATTCCAGGAAATAATTTTATTTCAGTACGGATTGCCAGGAAAAGATGGGTCTTTTAGAGAACATAGGTCAAGCCTGTACTTTCGTATGAAACATTGTGTGAAGCGCTATATTCGTCAGAGGCATTTGCATAAAGAACTCATTTAAAAAAAAGAAAAAGACAAAAACCCAGAACTGTGTGCTTCCACAGCACAAGTAATCCTTTATGAAAGACTTTCCACAAGGTTAAAGTCATATTAGATGCTACTGAAAAGCATAAGGAAGGCTCATAGTTACTTTTTTTTTTAATACACTGAGCAAGTAGAAGTAATTTATATTGTAAACTTCAAAAGAAGACAGTGAAGAGAAATACAGGTCTCTCTGTTGAGAAGTGTAGCAATTTGATGACAAAATTACTTTACAGATTATTTTAGAAAAGGCTTTGTTTGGAAAGACCAAAGTTATGTTAAACTTAAGTTTAAAAGCCTGAGATACCTTGCTTAGGAGTTTTTCAAAAATATTCTTTGACTTTTTCTTGCAATCCTTATATTTTATGAGAAAATGGCTTTTAAGGTAATCTAAAGATATTCAGTCACATTAAATATTACAACTTGAAGCTAAAATCTCTTCAAGAATACTAAGGTTTTACTCAGAAAATTGATCACTGCAATATAGGGAATATCTTTATGAGTATCCTTCTTATATACCTAAACTCTTATAAACATTTCTTAATATTTGCTGATGGCCACTATTGTAGAAGAGACATTACATGAAACAGGTCTTGATCTGACCACTATGGATTTCTCACAAGAGACGTCCTGGTCCTGCTGAGGTCAGTGTTTATATTCCCAGCCAATTCAGGTGAACCCTCAGGAAACCCTGGGATGGCTTTTGGGGCATCTGTGCATTCAGGACGCACTGAATGCCACAGGCACCAAAAGCAAGCAGCAGCATAACCTGTGTTGCTCTGGACAAATTCGTAGGACTGCTCTGTCCTCTCCCATTTTAAAGAAAATTCAGAAGTGTCTCCTTTCCTTGCAAAATGATACCTGGGCTCACTGCACAGCTTGCTGTAAATCCCTCAGATATCATGGAGAGGATGATATGGTAAGACTCCACTACCAACCTCTCCTGATCCCCTGTCTGCCTGGGCTCTCCTCCCTTCCCTTGGGCTGGTGCCAGGTCAGCAGCTCCACAACGTTTCCCTGTTGCAGATATTCCATAGCTGTGCCACTCACTCCAATGGAGGTTGGCCCAGAGCCTTTCCCACTGTCCACATCCCTTCTGTTTCTGAAAAATGACCTTAACTCAATCTGGTTGGGTTGAATTTGGATTCTCATGCTCAGCTTTGAACAGCCAGACTTCAGCTGGATTAAGAAGACCTTTTATAATACTTCCCTGTATCTCTGGTGGTGTTATTTTCTTTTGTTATTTATTTTTTTAGACCCATAGTGATTGAAAAACTGAAAAAAACCAATCATAGCTGTTATTACACAACACATAAAAGGCAAAGTATCCTTGACAAAGTACTGTATATATGTCAAGTGCTTGACTTGTTTTTTAGAACTGTTAAACCCTGGGAAAAAATGGCTGGGTGTTTTTAAATATTTTATTCACACAATTGGACTAAATTATTTTGGGCACAAAAAATAGGAAGTAGACTTTTATTTTAAATGGGGACCATTACAGACCCCAGCTTGATCTGGTCAGTGTACTGATTTTGAACTTATAGGACCATATGAAACTCCCTATAAGGTGAGGCTACTGGTCATTTCACTAATTTTTAATTTTCATTTTCCAGGTGGATAAACCACAGGGCTTTTATGAAAGTCTTGAACAGCTAATTAGACCAAGGCTTTCTAAAGGAACCAATCATTTAGCTAAGTAATTTGGGAACTATTAACTCACCTAGGCTTCAAGAGCTGCAGGTTTTGAATTCCCCTCTTTCAGGAGCTCCCTTGCAGATCCATGTGAATACCATAAAACTGGTATCAACCTTTTTGGTTTTTCTTTTAAGTTTGTATATCTCTATTACTGAGCAGATTGCAATACACAGTTGATGCTGAGCCATTTTTTCCAGCACTTATTTTGTGAGTTGGAACAATATGACTAGAGGATGGAAAGCTGAACAACTCTGTAATACAGACTCACGCTGGATGATTTATGAGCGATGTGTGGGGTAAGATTTTAGAGAAATATAAATTATACCTGTTCATCATGTTAACTTCTTTTAATGTTTCCCACATGTTACTATGACAACATCCATGGGATATATATTTTAATTTCTGTTGCACAGAGGAAGTGTGTCAGGTCTGCACATTTCTCTTGATTTTATGGCTGAGTGCTGTGTCTAATGCAGGTTGTAAATCTTCTTGGAAAAATATATAAGAGAGTTTTCATCACAGTGGCTCTCCTGGCAATTCTGAAGCTTTTAATAAGCATAATTTAAATTTAAAAAGAACATTTACACCCCCTGTGATGTGGAGACTTCTAAAGTGGGGGTAGCAAATGCTGTGCAGAAAAGCAGGAGCTTCATGCAAACAATTGCTAAATGTGTTACATAGTTAAACACATTGTTAAAACTCTTAACTTCAATAAAACTGTAAAAAATGTCTTGTGGCCAATATTTAATTTCCTGTTTTCCATATAGTGGCTACAGGATACTTTTTAAACATTTTTTATTTCTTGTGCAAAAAATGGATTCTTTATAGTTCTCTAAACACATTTTCCATAGGACCTGAAGGGTTTTCATGACAGTGAGATTTTCCTTTAAAAATTAGATGTAAAAACTAGATGGAAATTTCTGAATTGGGTTAGACAGTCTTAGTTTCTGCACCACAAGCTGTTGTTCTACATGGTAATTAGTTTGCATATGCATCTGAAACCAGTGCTGAGAAAAGTGACAGCGAATTGTGCTGATAAGTGGTTTAATGGAATTATTCAGCAGGCCAAAACTCATTAATCACAGGGAACAGTCTCCCTGTGATACTTCAGTGTATAGTTAAACAAGACTCCACTTATTTATTTACTTTCCAAAGTAATTTTTTTTAATCAGAGTGGGAACATTGACCGCAGAGATTCCAGCGAAAAGTAAAATCTACTCCAAATCACGAAGTTAGAACTAAAACATAATTACCTATAAAGAATGAAAACTTTTAGTAATTTCCTGTAATTTCCCCACCAAATTAAATTTTTGCCTTGCAGTACTGCTATAAAAAAACATCACTCCCATTTCACATATACTAAGTGGGACTCTGTGTATGAAGGTGTCATTCTCACTTTTCCTGCTCTAACACACCTATGTTTATAAGGGAAAGGATAAAATCCACATTCTGGTAGTCTTCTTCCAGCCTATTTTTTATATCACTCTCATCTTGTCCTTGTAGCATTTGTAGCTTTTCCACTTGAACAGCTAATAATTCAGTGGAATATCCTTTGTTTAGGACAAATGACTGCAGCTGTTAATTTATATTCATTTATACTATTGACTAGACTGCTCTAATGGTACACAGGTCCAAGTATTTTGCTATTTTTGTGTTTGGTGCCTGCAGCCCATGCTGTGCTACACCTCTGGGCATACTGTTGCAGCTGGGTTCTGTTTGATGATAACTTTATCACTTCCCATAAAGTTGTGGCATTTTTAAAAAGCATATCTCAGGGGAAATTTACGCCCTAGAAATTCCTGATAAATGTAGTTAGCAAATGGTTTTCTGAATCCTCCAAAACAGTCCCCACCTGACCTCCCACCAGTGGGAAGTGCCATAGCTTGAAGATTATCTGATGCTTCACCACTGCACCACAAACAGCTCAGAGGACCACCTAGGAAGCATGAGTGAGCTCCCACAGGCTACCCACTGCTGCTTGGAGAATGGCTGCTATCAGCAGGAATAACAAATTCCAAGTCCAGCCAGCTCACTGCCAGGCTGGGGCAGAACTTTTATAAAAAGCTGTGCTTTTATTGTGATTCCTGATAGTGCAGGCATGCTGCTAAGCTTCCATTTCAGGCTTTGTGACCTGCCTGGGATCTCCTGTTTGACATGGACTGTTAGCAAAGTCCCCTCCTGGAGTCCACCAGAATACCAGCAGAAATCTGTGACCTCGTATCTTCACAATGCCATCTGCTGGGACATGCTTTCTTTGTCCTCTGCAGCAGCAATGTGACAGTGTAAATAATTCCATGGCCTTCCTTTCAGCTTATGCCTGGCCTGTTTGGATTGTTGCAGATGTTCCGAATTCATCCTGGACTTTGAGATTTTTTTTCCTGTTCATTTGGAAAGTTATGCAAGCTTCTTTATGCAGTTCTTCTTCATTTGGTTATACCAGATAAAAGGACAAGACAGGAAGGGAGAAAAACTTTGCCCAGAATTTCACAATTTCTTCATAAGAATATAGACATTCATTTCCCAAAATTTCCCATTTTCCTTTTCTGTCTGAGCATACCAGGCTCACATAAAGGGTCAGAATATGTACAACCCCTTTGTCTGACAAAACCAGACCCAAACTGTAAGTGTATGCAAAAGGGCAGATTTAAGTGGGAGAACTTGAGTCAGTTCTGTTCATCCTGCCTGTAGAGCACTTTTATAGACATAGCTGGAAAGGAAACAAAGTTTTGTTAGGGCTGTTTCACCACTTGTAGGGAAACACTGGGGACAAGTTTGTACATATATCCTAATGGAGTTGCTGCAAAAAACAGCGGTGCTTTTAACTGTGTTAAATGGTATAGGAATAAAAAAAGTGAAATGAATGAACATACTGATGTGTATTTTCCCCAAAGAATATGCTGAAATTGTAAAGGACTACATTATAACATACATTTCAGTTTTTTCCTAAGGGATCATGCAAACATATGATATTACTGCTAAGCATTTCTCAGATGTCCTTAGTGCATATCACACAGCTTACATTTGGCAGAGAAATAGGAACAGGGAGAGGTAAACTTCAGGCAGTTTGTCATATTGTCCATGGTGGAAAGAGAATTTCTAAAGCATGTAAGAGATTTTGGTAAAACAATTAATTGGAAATCTGTTGTAATAATTCCATGCCCTTCACTTACCATGGGGGTGCAAGGAGAGACCTAGAAAATTTCATTGTTGGTATTTCAGAAGGTTCACGTTCCTTTACAGTATGGTGGTAGGGAAACAAAGGCACAGTTTTAGCAAAGATAATTACCTTCACGAGGTTCCATGTATTAGTGTCAAGTGTAGTGGCAGCTATCTTAAACAGCTTGTTTAGCTCTCACTGTAGCCACACCTGGCTAAATGCATGTTGCCCTTTCCTGGGTTTGCAGCCCCAGCAATCCTAGGTGCCACTGAAATTTGTAAAGGAAGCCAGCTGTAAATGCCAGGTACAAAACTTTCTAAGGCACAGTATGAGTAGTTTTGTTCAGAACATGCTTAAATTCAAAGAAACAAAAAAAGCACTGTATGCATTTTTTTCTGACACTGAAACTTGGGTAGAATATGGGAAAATGAGAAGAACCTAGTCTATGACCAAGAGCAAATTTAGGCACTGTGAGGAAATACAAAGTAATAAAACCGAAGCAGAGAGTTCCTTGCTTTTGTAGACAGGGTATGGATTACAGTGGGAAATGATACGTAAGTACCTCTCAGAGACTGAAGGAAAATAGAAAATAATGAATTTACTGCAGTGACATTCTCTGCCACAGCCCCATTGCTGGTGGACTGTGATCAGGTTTGCAGTTGTGAACAAAAAATGGCACAAAAGTCTGAAGGCTGGGTTTGTGAGAAATAATTAGCATCTTACTGAAGTGCCATGTAAGATGCAAAATGTGCTTACCATTGTTTGAAATAATTTTGTGGCTAAGAACATTGTAAAAGTGCACAGGAAATTTATGTGCCTCTCAATGATGTGTTTGACAGTAGTGGTTTTAGACTTGATGCTATAATTTTTCAACTCCATGAGTGAAGCAAATTGATTTGTAATGTGATACAATCACCAGAACCATCAACACATTTACACCATACGACTTTTCCCCAGCTGATAACACTGTAACTTATGGTGGATTTTGGCTGAACTCAATACAGAAAAGAAGACAAAGGTTGGAAAGCAAATGGAAAAGAGTCCAACATAATGAAAACACATCTGCATCCAAGTTTGGATGCTGAGCAGAAGTATAGGGAGAATAAAAAAGCCCACATATATCTTGACAGTAAGTTTGAGAGATGTGTTCCAGGGGCCCAAGTGTGACTTCTGGTTGAAGGAACCTTAGCATTAAGATCTGCATAGGAGTAGCCAAGCAGCTTTCATTTTTTTTCTGCTAATGTTTGTTGGCTTAACTAAGATCATACTGAATTGTATCTGTCCCACTTTCACAGCAGAATTTTCCAGTTCCATTTTCATCTATGTTGCTATCGTAGCTGAGAAATTAATTGTATAAAACAGTCTCAGCAGATTCAGTTGGTGGGCAGATATCTTAACTGACCAACAAACAGGGAAGAGGTTTTCCATCTGTCCCCTGGATTATGGATTAGGTGTCTCAATGAGACTGTCACTGGTAAGTCAAATGCATTTCCTGCACTTTGAGGTCTAAATCAGGGGTTTGGATTTAGATGAATGACTCACTGTTTTTAAAATGCTGGGTTGTGCCTGACACTGATACAATGACCGAGTGGTGCATACCCCAGAGGAGGAAGACTTCTCTTCTTTGTTCAACCTTTAGAAGTTTAAATATGCAGATATCATCTAAATTCAAATGAGCATCTTAGATATTGTCTTGCCTAAGTCATGCTGAAATGCTGCCAACAGCATCAGGTTCATGCCAAAGAGACCTTCATTCCAATCCTTTCTCCTCAGACTGTTTTGTTCACCAAACATTAAAAACAAGATAGAAGCTACTAAATGTCCAAATAGAGATAGTGGCAAGTGCTATTCTCAGCAGTTGGTATTGAGACTGGCACTGTTCAACATCTTTGTGGGTGGCATGGACAGTGAGAGCCAGTGTATCTGCAGCAAATTTGCCTTTGACACCAAGACACCACCACCTGAGAGTCTGTGCAAACTTCATGAAGTTCAAAAAAGCCAATGCAAGGTCCTGCACCTGGCCTGGGGCAACCCCAAGTACGAATACAGGTAGGGTGGAGCATGGATTGAAAGCAACCCTGAGGAGAAGGACTTGTAGTGTTGGTGGATTAGAAGCACAACATGAGCTGGCAGTGTGCTCCTGCAGTCCTCACAGCCAAACGTGTCCTGGGCTGCATCAAAGCAGCATGAGCAACAGCTCAAGGGAGGGGATTCTGCCCCTCTGCCCCTGTGAGACTCCACCTGCAGTGCTGTGTCCAGCTGTGGGATCCCCAGCACAGGAAGGACACAGACCTGTTGGAGTGAGTCCAGAGGAAGTCCTGAAGATGATCCTGAAGGCTGGAACAGCTCTCCTATGAGGACAGGCGGAGAAACTTGGGATTGTTCAGCCTGGAGAAGAGAAGGCTCCAGGGCACTGGAGTGCTCCTTTGAGCACTGTCCAGTACCTAAAGAGGCTGACAAGGAAGATGGAGAGGGACTTTCTTAAGGGACAAGTTATATTAAGGAGTAATACCTTCACACTGAAAGAAAGTAGGTTTACATTAGATTAGGAAGAAGTTCTTTACGTTGAGGGTGATGAGTCACTGGAACAAGTTACCCAGTGAAGTTGTAGATGTCCCATCCCTGTCACTGTTCAAGACCAGGTTGGATGGGCCTTTGAACAACCTGGTCTAGTGGCAGTTGTCCCTGCTCATGGCAGGGGAGTTGGAGATAGGGGCTCCTTAAGGCCCTTTCCAATCCAAACCATTCTATGATAAATAAAATTTCTAAACCAAGTGTTCTGAGGCATCTTGAGAGCAATCCTATCTGAGTATTCCTGTGCTCCCAGATTTGTGTTCACCTGAAAATCTTCACTATCTTCTTTATAATTTTGTAAATAGGATTATTTAACAGGTTTCTGTAGTGGTCAGAGTTCCTGATATCCTGTGGACATCATTCTTTCCATAAGGGATAGAGGGAGCAAGTCTAATTAATACCTGTACCTCCTTTAAAGAAAATTGCTAAAATACACTCAGATTTGACTCATAATGAGATGTAAATTCACCCTATTTAATTATTGCATGCTCAGGTCTATTTTTTTTTTTTATTTGAGAAACTCCAGATGGCAGGATGGAGAGTTTGCAATGTTTCTAGTAAACTTGGTTGAGACTGTTCTGGTGATAATATTAAATGTCTGACATGTCTGATGGTGCTGGTATTGCCAATGTGAAGGCATTAGTTGTCAGTTTGTGAGATGATTTTAGTTTACTTCATTTCTATGTCATAATTCCTAAATTATGCTGACACACCATGGTGAGAGATACCTTAGAAACTCTCATGAAATATTCATTTAATGTAGTTCAAACTTTGAGAAAACAAGAATTTATTTTTTTGTCCCATACACCACAGAATTTTGTTGACACTGTGTATTAAAATTGCCAAATAACTGCAAAGATGTATTACTAAAAGTCATACTTTCTATTCAAAGGTATCCTGTTTCCTGTCCAAAGCAGTGAAGCAGAAACGTGACTGTGAATGTCAACTAAATCAGATATGACACATATTATTGTCTAGGCAAGTGAGTCAGGCAGCTGTGATACTGTGAACTGATAGGTCCTGCCTCAGGCAGAGGGGAAATGTTGACACACCTGGATAGTCACATTTTATAAAGGACTCAAACCTGCAGTTTCATGCTCAGTTAGAAAGTGGCATTTCTCATCTCAAAACTATTTGATTCTTCAGAAGATTAGGACCTGGGCTAGAGCTACATTACATCTGAGATTTAGTATGTGCTTCTTTATATTCAATATCCTTGAAAAAGACAGGTTACCAGGAGTTCAAGGTTATTTTTTGACTTTTGTGTCAACAGAGGCAAGCATGGGAAAGTAAGCAATAAAATTGTTATTAGCAAGTACCAACATTTTTGAAACCTAAACCCTCCAAATAGCTCCACCTCCACCTCTGGTGGCTATCAACAGAGAAGATGTAATTGCCTTTTGTCATGCAGTTCAGATATGATTACTAACAGACAGTTTATCCAGTCTTCAGCTCAATTTTCTGCAGATGAGAGAACATAAATTGGCTTTGTGCAGGGTCAGGTGTGGTCTGCAGGAGGTATGTACTCAGGTGCCATGTCATGAAATCCAGGTGATCTGCCCAGTAATCCTTTATATCCTGGCACACAGCCAGAGCAGAAAAGAACCACAAGGGAACATCTTCAGGAGACTTCCAGATGGTTCTGTACAGGCAGCTTGGGCCCAGCTTGATTTATTTGCTTTGGCTGTGTGTGGATATAGCATTCAGCTGAACTAGATTTCAGTCAAAAGCCTGGAGCACTGGGGAGCACAGTGTAGAAACAAATACAACTCTGCAATATGATTCTCTATGTATGTTTTTGTAACTGCTGTATGCTTGGTTATTCCATGGCTTGGTCATCTTGGAACCTTTTATGTATAACATAGAGATAAATACATATGGAAACATGTCAAATATATAAATAAATATCTTCTTATTTTCTACTCCTGGTGATGTATTAAGTATTGTCTGGCATTTTCTCTATGTATCAAATTCAAGGTTGCAGTAATTTCTCTTTTTCTTTCTGTATTTCATCAGATGGTTTTATTTAGATTTTGTCAAGGGTATTCCGAAACTCCTGCTTCAAGGTGATGTTAAGTTATAAAAAATAACTAAGACTTTTCAACTCCAGAAATAAGCTCTTGATACATTGTGCCTGAAATTCAAGATTGCCTTGGCACAGTAGCTGGGGAAATGTGAGCCCAAATCTGGGCTGTAGCATGAGCGTGGTTCTGCAGCACTGAAATAGCCCATTGATTGTGATATTGGAGAAGCAGTACAGAGAGCCACTGACTGACACACAGATATGGACACTGTTCTTCACTGCCCCCTGAGAGCATTATAAAAGTAGATGACTGTTATTTCAGTTTCTCTGAGTTTGCAATGAATAGCAGTAATTAACATCTACCAGAAAACCTGTCAAATTCTCAGTTCGTGCTTGGCCAGAGCAGGATTTGGGCAGTATTCCTTCATGGTGTCCCTTGTTCTCTATTCTTTGTATCTAACATCAAGCAAAAAAGAGCCATTAGAAATGAAGTCCTCCTGGAAAGCAGATTTCACTCCACTGGGGCAGGATTAAAGAAGATGGTGCAGAGATGTACTCAGAGATAGGAATGTTTCAGTGATGGGTCTGTAACTGCATGACTGAACATGCACTTTATCAATTCAGAGTGACATCAGCTCTGATGGGACTTTGCTGGGCCTAGAGGGGAAGTGCTAGGTCTCAAGAAATACTTTCCCACAAATATTTCCTTAGTTAAGCAATAGGTTCAAAAGTAGATTTGAAAGCGATTTTCTCTTTTTACGAAATGTGATATGCAATTTTTTTTTCCATGAAATTAAATTAATGAGCCAAGCCTTGAGAGCAACCTGTCCCCAAGAATCAGTTTGGTTAGAGCAAAAACCAGTTCAAAATTACTGGGTGGACCACTTCAAAAAAAAGTGCATTTACTGTGACTGGTAAATTATTTCAGGCTACTTCTCATGGCAACTCTATAGTTCTTAGAATGGTTTCAATTATACATAATAAGTCACGGCTTGCCTATGGGAAGAATGAAACTGGCTTCAGACTCATGAGTTTAACAAGGTTGAGGGACTGGGGCCAGCCTTTCCTGCCAGGCAGACAGGAGGGTCTAACAGCATTGCTGTTCCTGCTGCTGCTGGGTGGATGACAGGAATTACAGCAGTGCCTGTGGAGTGTCACCTGCCTGTAGGTGCACACCCAGCCACCTTCCTGTACAGCCCGTGGCTCTTAGAGGGCCTGCTCTTGTCCTGGTCTGCCAGACCTAGTGACAGATGGCTCCAAGTGACGTACAATGAGTGTTCATGAGAGCTAGTGGGAGCCCAAAACTCTGAGTTTAAAGGTAGTTAGCACTCTACCTGCTCTTGAAGAGGACACTAGGACAAAGAGGTTTGTGTGGGAAATGGATACGAAAGCATTGAGAATGCCTGACCCTGATACTTGGTGCTGTACCTGGTGAGCTGAGCTGCGCACAGGAAACCAGTCAGTCCAGAGTACACATCTGAGTGAGAGACTGGGGTCACAGCCACACAGCAAGTGTGTATTTCCTTGCAGAGAAATGTTATGAGGCCATTACTGTTCATAGGTGGTAAGGTCTGTGGTTTTCAGTTCTACCACATCTGGCTGAGATCTGACAGCACTTTGAGGAAAGAGATCTGCTTGCTTCTTTCCATTCTGTGCAATAGCAAATATTCTTCTTGATCACCAAAAGCAACAGCTCCTTTGCTATTGAGGACTGACTCTGAAATCTTCAGAACATGAGTTTTTATTGTATGTTCCCAGAGAGAAGAAAAAGAATTGACTAGTCAGAATCAGGATCATAGAATTATAGAATATGTTGGGTTGGAAAGAACCCATCAGGAAAATGTTGTAGTCCAGTATTATGGCTTTATTAAAATCACATACATACTATCTCATAGACTACATGATGTTTTAAAAATATCCTGTCACTCATAGTCTTGAAACCCAAGATTGTTCCATTTACAGGCCTGTTAAGAATTACAAGCCAATATGGCCAATGCATTAATTCACTATGAGGCTTTGCTACAATAATCCATCACTATCAGGCAAAGAAATGGAAAGCCAGAATGACATTTAATGGCACATAGAGAATGAAATCTGGAAACTGCTGCAACTTTTTACAAGCAAAATAGAATAAATCACTAAGCAAAAAGATCATAAAATGCAAATGATAAATGGTTATGCAAGAAAGAAAACCACAGGCATCACTACAATATCCTTCTATTCTTCCAGCAAAAGAACCCCAAACTGAAAATTACTTCAGTTAGCAAAACTGCTGTTAAGACTGTTACTATTAAACACATCTAAAAGGACTCAAGTCCTAGGGAGGGGGATAAAGAATGAGACCTTTATTTTTCTTTGTTGACTGATAAATAACATCAACAAGAAAGGTCCAGGAAGATTTGTGCAACCAGTATTAGGAATGGGGACCTCCATTGCAGGAGGAAAATGAGCACTGTAGAGCTATGAATCCTGGCTTTGGGAAGTGTTGGAGGTATGCTAAAGTGGAAGGCAAGACATTCTGGTAGTAGGTAGTGCACTCTTTTTTTCTTTTTTCTTTTTTTTTTTTTTTTTGCCTTTGCCCACAAAGAACTGTCCCTCACTGTCTGTCTCAGAATCACAGAATTGCAGAATATGCTGAGTTGGAAAGCACCCAGAAGGATCATTGAGTCCAACTCCTGGCCTTGAACAGGACCGTCTCCAAGAGACACACCATGTCTCCAAGAATATTGTCCAAACATTTTTTGAACTTTGTCAGGCTTGCTGCTGTGACCACTTCCCTGGGGAAACTGTTCCAGTGTTCCATAGTGTGACTGATTCTTAAAAGGATTATTTCATTTGTATTCCCCCAGCATAGCACAGTTTTGCATATAAGGCTGTAAGAAATGGGATTTTCATGAGCCTGGGTCACAACCAGGCAGCAGGGTCTGGCCAGAGTCCCTTGCTTGAGTGCACCAACTTAGATGGATCCAGAGCAGAATTTTCAAGGATGCTGATACAGGTAGGGTAGGAATTGTCCTGTCAACACATAGATATAATTTTCAGAGGCTGCAGCACAACACCTTGAGATCAGTCCCTCACAAATTGCCTTGATGCTGTCATGTCGTTTTGTGGCAAGAGATACTAGAAAGGTATCTTCTGCAGCTAATACATGTGTGACTTTTTAAGTAGTCTTTTGACAAGTATCAGTGTGTGTCAAGATCAAAGCATGGTGGGTGACTAAACTGGAGAGATTTGAGCCACAAGTAGACAACTGATATCCAATGCACTGACCCCATAATGTATCTTGGAAATTCATTGAAAAACATTGTAATAAATCAAGGCTGTGAAACCTGTTTGGAAGTTTGATGAGGGACAGAGGATTACAAAGCATCTTGAGAGTGCACATGAATTTGAAAGCCCTTGGAAAAATAAGCTGTTACTTAATAAATTATTGCCACTCCAATATTCTGAATTTACTGCAAACAATTTCATCTACACTCCAGATTCACTTGGGTCAGATGCGAGGTGTGAATACAACTGCATTAGTTTTACTGTGTTTTTATCTAATCATTGGATTTAGGGAATATAAATAAACATTATTATAAACCTAAACATCAAAGAAAGTGCAATAGCCTGTTGTCTGCAGCCGTTTTGTGTGCTTTTGTTTCTGGACAGCAAAAGCTGAGATTTTTCACACTATTATTTAGATGCTTAACCAAATGTCTTAAAGCAGGGGGAGGATTCCCAGGCTACAGTGGAGATGAGGTGGTGTCAGTGGAGGATGCTGGTGCACCTCAGGGAATCAAGCTGGTACATAGCTAGGCTGATGTGCCTCTCTGTCTCCCTCGATAGCTTGAATTTTGAGGTTCCTTAAAGTTCAGTAACTTAATTCTGTTAATCCCTGATGGGAGGGATCTGGGTGCAAGTCCTTGATAGCCACAATTGATCAGCAATGACTGAATTCATTGTTCATGTGTCTTGGCCTGCTCATTTTTTTCATTGTAAATCTCTGGAAATTCTGTAGGAATTGCTACACACAGCAGAATAACTTCTCGTGGTTGCTCCTTAGTTGACTCCAGACCCAATATTAATGTTTGCCTCATGTTCTGCAGTAATGCTGGCCATGAGACAAGGTAATTCAGGCATGGAGCTAGTGTTTCTTTCCCAGGATCCATATGGGAGTCTAAAACCCATTTACCTTTTCTTTGTGGACACGCTGTTATTTTCCCTTTGATATCAAATACAAGTACTTTGAAATCCATTTGAAATCAAAAAATATGGAACCAGGAGAACTTCTCTTATCTGCTATATAACTATATTGCACAGAGTTATAACTTTTTTTCATGTGTTATTAAGGATGGACTGAGTAGCAAATTCATGGTTCGTCCAGGAGATGTCTCCCTCTTCCTAAAATATGCCAAAATCGTTTGTGTTTCCAGGGATCTATCTTACATCACAGATGTTGGCTTCCCCAGCCTGCAGTTATGCAAAAGGCAGCGCGCAGCCCGACCCCTGTGTATGCTGTGCTCTGCTGTGGGGTTTGGCTGATGTTCCCAGAGCAAACGCCTCATTTTTAGGTCAATGTTTTTGAAAACCATGGGAGTTGAACAAACATTTGTGCTGCAGTCTTGTTTTTTCTCAGGCACTTCAAACTTACACAAAAGGCTATCTTGCTTCACTTCTACAACCAAGTAATTTATTGTACAGTTCTGTCATCAAAGAAGACACAGGGATATCAGTGGAATTTAGGGATGCATGTAGCTCATGGGAGACTGAATGTGTGCCATTATTCTGCCAACAACATAAAGAATATAGTACAAAGAGTAAATGTTTAGATATTCTTATTGAAATACTTTACAAGGAATATAATCCACATACATTTATTTTTAACTATTATCAGTTTCTGCACAGAACATACAGAATAGCAGATACTCCTATGACAGTCAATAAATACTAGTTTTGATAATGACACAATAAAACAACTGACACTTTCAGAAATTCCTTTGTTTTTACCAATATACAGGGCAGTCAAAATATTTGCAGACCTAAGTCCTTTGGATCTACCGGTTTTTATTCTCATCACTGTTGTGGATTTACCTTGTGCTTTATGATAGCAGATGAACCAAACTTCTTTTGTGAGAAGACAGACACAGAAATCTTGTTTTATCTAAGCAGAAAGAGCTGACAGCCTGGTCACAAAAATTATTTTATTAATTAGGTAATTATTCCTAAGTTTCACTGACTTACTGATGATCTTCACTGGGAATTAAAAGAATTATGACAGCAATTTTTTTTCTCATGGTAGAAATAATGAAATATATATGAAATTTTAGTCAGATTAATAAGTCATGGGACTTTCAGATGCTTTAGAAGAAAAATAATTGGATTTATAAGAGTATTTACTGACTACCATCAGTGGAGAGTGAAATACTGGCCGGCACGGTGGTCCCAGGTGAATCTGTGTACTTAGAGATTGGCAGTCTGGCCAGGTTTGTGAAGACAAAGAAATAGGTAGGAAATGGGGTGCCTTAGGGGAGTTAGTCCGCTTCTGGAAAGAAACAAACAGCTGAGCATACACATTTCCCCCAAAATTCCTCAAGAAAAGAAAAGGGAAGCAAGATGACAAGCAAAAAAAAAATGAGGACAGAGAAGCAAGGTTGGCTTTTGTAAAAAAAAATCAGTTTATTCACACATCAGTAGATTTAGTTTGAAGGAACTTCTAGGTGTCATTTGATGTCTCTGGAGGCAGGAGCTGTCCTGTAGCAAGTCTGGAAGCAATACTTCTGCTGGCAAGAGTGGCAGGGCTCAGGGTGAAGAAAGAAGTTGTTTTACATCGGCTTCTTAAGCTCAAGGCATCAGGCCCAAATGCTCCTCACTAATGTTCTTCATCACATTATTCCCCTCAGAGACTGAGAAAGTTCCTTAAAGACTTACCAAGGTATCTGAGTTAACTAAAAAAGGAGCTGTGTCTAACTTTCAGAGGTTGACTTTCAGGGTCTTAACATGCTAAAGAAAAAGATACCGTTTCCCCCATACTTTTAAGGAATTCTTTTTAATTCTAACAGCAGAAACTTTCTACTTTGTCTTTAAAATGGCATCAAGCAGCAAAAATATTACATGGTGATTACAGAGACCTGCTGAATATTGTGTTTCTTGGACACCATGAATAAAAGCAGAGTGTCCTGTGTGCTATGGAAATGTTCCTATTACTCAGCTGGCTGACATGGAAGCTCTCATTTGTTGGTGTTTTTGTTTTTGTGTTCTGTTTTGCAGCTGCATTCCCCCCAGGAAGACATGTGGGTGCTTCTGCTGACTCAGTCCTAGCCAGAGTCCCCTGAATGCGCTGGGGCCACCTGATTCTTGAAGAGCCTGGAAGTAATTTTCAGCCTACTATGTTTCATTTTGAAGTGTAGTCAAAAGGCACAGCCAGATGGAGTGGACTGTTGTCCTGGAGAAAATAAAATCTCAAAACTGAACTTTTAATTAAAAAAAAAAAAGAGAAAGAGAATTAGGAAAGGAGGGGAGAATGTTAACTTCATGACATCCCTAGAAAAGAAAAAGATAAATGCCAGAGTGATGTGAGTTGCTGGAAGGACTGGATTAAAAGCTTGAATTTTGTGTGGAGTTTTGGGGGTCAAAGAAATATTTCTTCATGCCACTCCCCCTGTCAGCCTGAACCCACCTGCCTTTCTACAGGAAGTGCCTTGAAAACTCCTCATTGTCCTTTCCTAAACTGCTCTTCCCTTCCTCTCCTCTGGCACCACACTCAAGCCACAATCTTGAAGCTTCTGCCCCATAGTATGTTAACCAGCATCTTGGATTTGATGGCCAGGACATCCCACAAGGACCAGGAGGGACAGTAGGGTCCAGGCTGTTCTGAATGAATCCTTCTTTGAATTTTTGTCTGCCTTCACTAAAACCTAGATTTAAAACGATTACACATGTGGTGTAATTACACATTACACCATCAGGCTTGTTATGTTGTAGCAGGTGTTAGTTCTGTCTGCTGTTAAAATATATCCATTCTATTTGAAAACTTGTCTCTGAGTGGTGTCCAACCTGCCACAAGTAGATCTACATACTGTAGATCTACATCTACAAGTAGATGCTTTATTTTTTGGTTCAGAGCTGAAGAAAAGAGTAAACTGAAAAGGTAGCCACTTTTCCTACATCCATGTCAACTTTTCTGCTTGGACATTACCAGTTTAATTTAGCTTTGCTCAGGAAAAGAGCTCTTTAGAGATGGGGATGAACCTGCACCCAGAGGCATGCTGTGACCCCTGAGTGATGCAGCCCAATGCAATTTCACACATAAATAGCCCAGACAACTCCGAATTTCCTACCAGTCTATTTACCAGGAGCGATATTATTCTGCTAACACAGTGCTGCTTCACCTAAGCCTCCTTCCCAGAGTTTCCTCTAGGTAAGCTGATCTTACAGCCCACTGCCCCCTGGCTGGGTCATCGGGGGAGCTGGGCAGGAAGCTGTGTGAAGGGGTACCTGGGGTGCTGCACACAAGACAGAGTGCAGAGAGTGGGTGTTGTCTTGGAGTTTGCCAGGGAGAAAAGAAGGAGCAGTCCGGAAAACATCTGGAAAGCAGGAGGAGCTGAGGAGCAATAGGATCCATTCTAAGACACAGACACTGCTTACACTGACAGCATTCAGATAGTCTCCAAAATGGAAATGGACATCTTTTCAGCACTGGAAATCCTGCCTTAGTGAATAGTGGGGCGGGGGGGGGGGGGGGGGGGGGGGGCTTAGTCTGTTTTTTTCTCTTGTGTAACTGAATTGTAAATCTCCAGCAGCAGAGCGCCCGGAGCCATGGAGGCGATGCGGAAAATCTCCTGGCTGGCCTCTGGGATCTCGTGCAGGAACTCGTGGGAGCTGCGGGACAGGATGCGGACCCCGTCCAGCTCGGGCACCAGGAAGGAATCCTCATCCAGGACAAAGCGGATGCACTCCGAGGAGTTGCCCACCACCATCAGCTGCCGCTCCCAGGCCAGCACCACGGCTCGCTGCCGGCTGCGGGGCCGCGTGCACCAAACCATCTGCTTGGGCGGGGAGCGCACGCCGGTGTGGAACTCACAGAACTTCTCCTTGAGCGAGGCCGTTCCCATCCAGACGGTGCCGGAGTCGGAGAAGAGGGCGAGGTGCCGGTGGGTGAAGGACACGGCCACGCGCAGGAATGGCCCCGCCGAGGGGCTCAGCCCGGGGGGCGTCAGCACGGAGCAGGAGGTGTTGTCCAGCAGGAAGAGCTCCTGTCCCATGGCCAGCAGCACCATGGTCACCCTGTCCTGGGCCAGCACGGCCCAGCACGGCGGGGGCTTCTGCAGCCCAGGCACCTCGGGCAGGCGGCGCAGCTTGAGGTCGTCGATGTTGGTGGCGAGGGAGAAGCGCAGCGCTCCCGTCAGGATGGCCACGCCCATCCCGAACTCCGTGTGGAAAACCTGCGCCTCCAGCACGTGGTTCTGCAGCACCTCGTTTCCCATGCTGAAGTGCCGCTTGAACTCGCAGAACAGGTTGTAGACCAGGACAGTCCCGTCCTCCTGGATGCACAGCAGGTCCTCCCCCGCTGTCCAGCCCAGGTGCACCAGGTGGCCGCTCTTCCACGGGACACTGGCCAGGAGCAGCCCCGAGGCCGAGTAGATCTCCAGGAGCGGGCGGGCGCCGGGGGTCTTGTCCCGCCGGGAATTCCTCAGCAGAGCTATGGGACCCCCATACGGGGCAGCGGCCACCACGCAGTCCCGCAGGTCCTCCCGCAGCCCCCATTCCATGGAGTAGAGCTCCAGCTTCCGGTAGAAGGTCTCCTCGCCCAGCGGGTTCCAGTTGGCCGTGTAAATACTCATTGTAAATATATGTTTACTAAAGCCTGTCTTCTAAAAGAATAATTTATGTGTATTAAACTTCCTCCAGTGCTTAGCCAATGGTCTAATTTGGCTACATATATTTGCAGACACTCTTAATGTTTATTTTACAGAGCTATATGTTTGCAGATCTTATTTAACTGTCTAATAGCACTGGATCTTATCCATCTCTCTCGTCATCTCATTTTTACCCTGAAAACGTACTGTATGAATTCCAAATTCCTAATTTCATCCTGATGTAGTCATTGCAATGCTTCTGCTTGGAGAACAATGGGAGAATGAGTAAAATTTCAGTATGTCTCCTGAATGCTTGTATTAGTGATTTCTGTAGTGTTTCCTCACATTTTTATCAAGCCTCTGCATATTTCTTATACTGTGTAGAAACCTAGACACGTGATCAAGTTACCAGGTCTAAACAAGTTACTACAGGTCAGCTGAGGAGTCCTAATTCTTGCATATGTAGCACAAATTACTATGAAGTTACGTGATTTAGATGAAAGCTTTTATCAAATTATTTTGTATCCGACAAGCCTGGACATGCACATCTAAGTGGTTTCCATTGGTGTCATTGCAATGACCTCTAAATCACTGCAAATGGGCAACATACCTGAGCTTCATCTTTGTGTAAAATGTAAGATTATCTCAGTTTCTGGACTGGACCCAGGAAAGTGGGTCCACTGAAGTATTTGGCTATAGTCTAAATGACATGAAGGAGCCATTAGACAGAAGGTTTGCTGTAGCTGTTTTATGTCTTGTTTTGCAGCCTGCTGTGCAGGTACCCTGTTCTGAATGCTCTAATAAAGATGCATTGGTGGGGTTTTCTTTTACCTGTTTGCTTAGACTGCCTAGAGCAGTGGAAACCCCTCAGGAAAATGGCCCAGAACCTTCTAAGGCAAATGGATTGTGAAGAGGAAATCTTCTTAGGGATACAGAGAGGATTGCGTGACTCTTAGCCAAGCCAAAATAACATAAAAAAAATGATGGGGTGCAGAGTAAAGATGAGTAAAAGTTCTACCATGCAGGAACACAATGAGCAAGGAAGATTGTCTTTCACATTCTTTATTTAGCAAATTATCTAGAACTTCTGAGCCATACCAATTTAAATTTTCTTTGTACTAGCAATACGTCATACTGGAAACTGGGAATATTTGAATCTTCAGTGAGTTAATCTAACACCTTTTCTTCAGCAACATATATTCATAGTGCAGATATCCCTCTGCATTCCCTCTTACTTAAATGAGATTGCCCTACAAAAAAGGCACTTTTTGGCACAGGATCTTGACTGTATTGGAAAGAAGGTAAGAGCTGGTGGAGTGGCTGATGAGCTCCTTGAAGTTTATTGTTTGGCTCCTGAGAGCTGTTTGTTTTGTACTTCCCACGCAGTGAAGGAATGTGATAGCTGAGAAATGGACTCCAAGGACACACACTCAGGCACATCTGACAGAGCACTTCCCAGACCAACACTTCAGAACCTTCACTTGCAAAAAACAGTGGTGGAGCATGAAGGTGTGGAAAGCGCCTTTAAAGAGGAGATGCAGACCTCTGGCCTGGAAAACAGGAAGATGAGGACTGTGCAGGGGCATCTGGCCACTAGGGCCTGAGTGAGGCTTGGAATTGCACCATAAGCAGGGCTGCCTGTGCTTCAAGCTCATTACTGTGCTGTCATTCTCTGTTACAATGGCCAGACTGACAACAGCAACACTAGCCTGGAAGTGACCATCAGTGACAAGAGCACATTGTAACCTGGTGCACAAAGTGAAAGAGGTCCTCATTTCCCTCCTCCCTCTGTATCTGTAATAAAATCTGACTGTAGTAAATAATCATGTGATTTCTGGTTGGAAACTAGTAACAGGGCAAAGGTAGAGCCCACATCAGCTCCCTTACCTACTGTAAGGGAGGTAATGCCCCTGTTTATCTTGTTGATTTTATTATCAGAAATATAACTTCTCCCATATTTACTGTTGACCTTTCCATCAAGCCATTCCTTGTCCACAGTTTTATACCACAGTCAGCTAGCTGACATAAACAGTGAGGCCAGCATGAAACTGTTGTAAAGTCACAGAGGATCACGCCATTAGTCTTACATGTAGAAAAATATCCACTTTCCTTGTTTCTCTAGTAATACAAAATACTATTTCTTCAGAGCAACAGCTAGTTTCTATGACCAGCTGTAAACAATTACTAAGCTGCCTGCCTTGATGATTTATAGCTTAGTTCTAAAAGGGTGTACTTCTGCCAGACTGCTTGCTAAGCCCAGAGGAAGACCCTGAGTTAATGATGATGACGCTATTTTATCACCTGCTGTGAACTAATTCTAGGAACTAGTCAGATTTTTCTGAGGAAATTGCTTTGCAATGTGAAATCAATAAAGTCAATACTCTTTTCCTTTTTTCCCCTCTGTGTGTGGGAATAGACCAATATGTAGATGTGATTTTGGGAGAAAAGGTGCTTGTTTTTAGGATGAAATTTCTGATCCAAGCCAGAGATGACTGTAACATAAGGACAATAGGACAGAGCATGGTCCAGTGAAGATAGGACCCTTGGGGAAAATATGAGAAATTGAAGAAAGTTCATGTTTTGAATTTGTTGCTAATTTAAATCAAGTTTAATTCAAATCTGCTATTTATGTTTATATCTGATATTTATGTTTTCATTAATCACTGTGGAAGATCCCAGTTTTATCATGTTGCAGAATGCATACACTATTTATTAAAAATTTCACTAGCTTTTCAAAAATTTTAAATTACTTCCTACAGAAATGTAATAAGAAAAATCAGATGACTCCTAGATTTTATTTTGCTTGGTGTCTCTGAAGGGTTAAAATTCAATGTTAAACAAACTGTGACATGATAGGAGTTATTCTAAGGCTTCTTTTTCAAGCTACATGTATCAAGCACCCTGGAGTTTTTGTTTGTTTGTGATAGCTGTTTTGTGTGATCATCTGTTATTAATTACAGTATTGTTGGTCAACTGGCTGTTCCAGCGATTAGTGGTATTGTTACAAAAGTATGTACACTCCCTTAGTACGTGGGTGGTGGTGGCAGTTGTGCTGATATCAATCCTGTCTTTTTCACAGGACAAAGCTTAAGGTCTTGTTTGGTTCCTGCTTTTCTACCAGATCCCCATTCTTTTTACTTTCCTTTTGGAATAGATTGCAACTTTACACTGACATAGGAATGGATCTTCTGCAGGCATATGGATTTTCACCTCCTATAATAAAAGCACAGTGCTCAGAATGATGAGATACATATGCTATATAGAGATATCAGGAAAAGTTTATGTTATATGTTATTAATTGACAGGTTTTTTGTGTGAATACCCTCTAAAATGTAAAATAATACAGTAGCAAATTATATGTCGTCCAAAAGAAAAATTAAGCCTGTCATTTTTATATCAGATGGTAAATAAAGGTTTTGTGAAACTCATTTCAGAAGTAATTCAGACATTGGTGTGGAATTTCTGTGTTTCTTGTATAATGTTTGTGTACTGTGTTTTCAAATACCTGTACTTTAAGACTTAATATTAGAGAAACTTGTGAATTGGTTTTTTGTTTTGTTTTATTTTTAATGACACTGGCATTTAAATTTGGTGATTTCTCATGCTGGACAGTGTAACATGAAACCAGAACCTCTTCTACTGGTGAGAGCTGCCAGGACAATGGCAGCTATTAACCATGAAACTGCTACTGTGATACTACTGCTGTAATTAACAGGGGTGACAGCAAAAGACATTTCTGGGAAATCTTCACGTTCTTCAGACTCTGAAGGCTGGTAGGAGCTTTGAAAAGGGATAGATATTTGTACAGGGAGCCTTTACTTTGTGGCAGTGATGGGTGCAGTGTATATAATCCTCACATACAACTTCATAAAATAATTCCTTTTACCCTATTGCTTTACAGCAAATCCCACAGGCAAACTGGCTCTTACTGCATCAGTTTAGCTAAAATACTGCTTTGGACAATCATATTCTATAAAACAGAGTCAATGAATTAATCTGTATCTAACCTGAGTAACAATCCTTAGTGATTCTAATGTTTACAACAAACACCTTTGGTATGTTCCAGCTAAAGCTGCCAAAGAAAGTCAGGATTACTCATTAATTTTTAAACTTGATCTATTATCCTTTGTCAATTATAATAATGCAGTGATGTAAATCAGCATAATGTTAATTAGACTTTGGCCAAGAAATTCTCTATTGGATTTTTCATTGAATTTGTGTGATGGAACTGGGTGAAACTTGCTTGGTAGTCCTGTACCTGTTCATTCAGCATGACAACATAAAGCAGATAAACACCTTCATCAAATATCAGTAAGAGCAATAATTATCTTTGTCCAAAACACAGAACTAGGAGCTAAAAGTTCAATTGAAGGCTATGTGTGTCTTTCTATGGTCATCAATGTGAATTTAGGGTCAGCAAATTGATTGGGTAGCACACTTTGCGTACATACAAAATAGTTAAAAATTCCTCTGGGTATCTGGATATCAAAAAAAGATATCTGATATTTTTTGCCACGTTCCAGAGATGTCTTGTAGAACCTGTCTGTGTAAAGTTGAAGGCCAGGGAAAGCAATCCTTCCTGTGAATCACTGCAGCTGCCAGGATGAGAGGGGGCACAGCCAGAGAGATGAAGTTGCTACACAGACACCCATGGGCAAAGCATTTGCTAAACTAGTTTACTGGGATCTTTGGAAGGGTGTCTTCAGCTAGACAGAGTGAGATTCTCTGCCCCTCTTTTGCTCCGCTCATGTGACCATGCTGTCCTACAGAGGAACATAGAATATCCTGAGTTGGATATCCTGACAAGGATAATTGAAACCCAAATCCTGGCCCCGCACAGGATAGCCCCAAGAATCACACCACGTGTCTGAGAGCACTGCCCAAATGTTTCTTGAACTCTGTCAGGTTTGGTGCTGTGACCACTTCCCTGGGGAGCCCTTCTGCACCTACAGAAATGGTTTCTATTGAGCATTTACAAATATCTGCGTACACTTTTCTTAATTCTACAGCAGGATTTGCCTGGAGAAGTCCCTCAGCCTGGTGAGATTCTCCATCCTGGACGCTAACACATTGCAGCACATGAGTAGTACATGTCAAATGATCTAAAAACAGCAGGGACTGTCTGGTGAAATCTCTATGACTGTCCAAAATTTCCACCTGGAGATCTCCTGTAGAAATCAGGCAAAGGCTTTGCTTTGAGGCTGGCAGGGAGATCAATCATTTGGACTCAGTTCAGTCCCTTATGTCACCTCTGCAGAAACTAGTTTTGGGACCATCCAAGGAAATAATGCCTAAGTGTGTATCCTGACAACAGCTGCAGTACAACTGTCACTACAGGACAAACTTGAATTTCATCCTTAACTCATAAATTAAATTCAATAGTTCTTGCCACAAAGTGCTAATCAAAAACCAAAGCAATGAACCCAATCTGATAAAGCTGTTGATATTTTTTTTTTCTGCAAATGTAAAAATAGACCATATATATTGTCTGGATTCAAAATGGGGAATGACGTGACTTCCTTTTGCAGCCGTCTGGCCAGCTGAAAAATGTTTCCTGTGCTGAATGTGCATAGTATAATATGGTTCTTCATTGATGTGCACTGAAAATAAGGAATACTCTACCAAGTGAAGTGCTTAACACTTACAGTCCTGATACTTAAGCTCTTTTGTGTGAGTCTTGAAGTATACTGAGCACTTGAAGCAAGTGCTCATTCTGCTGAAGATCTCCTTAGCTGAATAGCTGGGAGTTTAAAGGAGGCTCAGTCACCAGAAGAAACCCAAGCTAGCTCAGTGTCTTCAGAGTTCTTGTTTTCCTTTGCTCATAGATCAGGACATGTTCCTGTTCTGGGCAGGAGAAGACAGCTCCCCAGTGTCCTCACTAATGTGTGCTGTGTTGAAAGCAGGAAGAGTAAATGGAACAGCTGGTACTTTAAATTCATGCCTTCTAAATCACTTCACTGTGGTGATAACGGCACTATCAATATCCTCTTTCACTTGTCTGCTACATAGTCTTTTTTGTTTTAGTACTCACAGGTCCCTTTTTGTCACAAGATTTCTCCAGCTGAAAGCACCACTGTCCAAGTGTTTCAAGTGAAAAGGGAAATTTCTATTTTTATTTTAAGATTGTGTTTCCGCTGTTGACATGGAATATATGTGGTAATGGAAGTGTTAGAGGGGATGTTTCCATCTCTGAAGTGATTCTGGATAGAAGAAAGAATTGTTATCACGTGCTGAAGGTTGGTGCCTTAGTTCAGGTCATGTAGAACTTGGGTAGCATTTTGGGTACAGTGCTGGAATTTTTTTAGCTTTGGACCATTTATATCCATGTGGACTACTGCTGTAAAATGCATTTTTCTAAAGCATAGCTTTGACCCCTCTTTCTGTCCTCTCTGCTGCAACTTCTCTGTCACATCAAATGCAATTTTTTCTTTGTTCTGAGAGATTTTCTTGGCCTAATCTCCATCACTTATCTGATTTTCAGTGCTGAGAATGTGTCTTCTTTCTCTGATCAGCCCAGTTTGACTCACGTTCTTGCACTGTCACTTCACAGTCACTGGTCTATCCATCTCCATTTAATCCCATGTCCTCTATTTAGCTCATTAGGAGCTCTCCAGGGAGAAGCTCTTCTTTCTCTGTTGGCAGTGAATGCAGTTATGTACTGGATTCCACTGGGGATCCCAGGCTCTTCAAAAATAAAAATTAATAAAATATGAATTACAAAATACAGTCCTATGCAGAAGGTTGAGGCAGTGACAGGAATTAAGGCAATACCCTGGGGCTTTCCACATTTTCCACATATTCCACTAGGCATAACTGTTAGTGATGCCTAGCAGGAGCTGATAAGCGGAGAATTGGTTCTGTGGATCTGCTGCATGAGGTGTGTACCAGCTGGGGGGCCAGTTCCAAATAGCTCTAATCTGGCCCCACTGTCTGGAAGCTCATTAGCAGCTGTAGCTCACTGTCTGGTCTTGTTTTATTTGGGGAACACAATGTGTGCCCTGAGAGTGCTCTGTGAGGTGAAACCCAAGTGGTGTTGGGGGGCATTGGTATGTTAACATCAGATGTGTCCCCCTGGGCTAAACCAAAGTGCTTGTGTAGGCACACCCTCATTGTCTGAGTATCTTTAGCACAATTTTTTTTCATTATGACATCAAATTATCAAAATGTATAAATATTACTGCAAGATAGTATTTTTTCTGACTGAGATGAGAATTATAAATTTATGTTTCTCAGTCTAGAGCGATTTGTCAGAAGAGACGAATTATTTCCTTCTGTATACCCCACTGACAGGGGGTAACTTTGTAGAGTCCAGTGAATGGAGCATTATGGAAAACTGACAGAACAACACTGGAGTCAGAGGTTTAGTTTAAGCCTATAGTAGAAGTCATTAAAGTGTACCAACCAAGAACATCTTGAATGCAACAGATTTCAAAGATTTGCCTAGTCTTCTTGAATCATAGGGTATTTTGTAACAATCCGGAAGTGCAACATCTTATTCTCTCAAAATTTCACCATAGTTTTCACCTAGCTAAATTCTGATACTTACATAGCCAGCCACAAAAGGTAATGAAACTGAGGAGAACAGAAAGGGAAAAAAAAAGAGTTATCTATATAGGTGTCATCAGAAACTGTTACATATTTCTTATTTTGTTATTTGACTTGTGCTGGCATATGGATTAATAGCTATTCACACTGCCATTAACTTTTTTATTATGACATGGTAATTGAAGGAAAATTATACATTTGCCTTGGTACTGCCAGATTAGTAAATTGGTAGAACACAATGGAGCAATGGAATAAGACACAGAAACATTACTTTCCAATGCCTGTAATGCTGCAGTGAGCTGCAGATTTAGTTTGGTATCTATACAGTCTTAAACTTGGTTTAAAATGAAAACTTTTAAAACCCTTTAGTTTTCAGTATATTGTTCTCATTCCTTTTGTTGTTTTTTTTTTTTTTTTTTTTTTCCCCAAGCGACATGCTTTCTTTGTTCTGTTAAGTTTAAAAAGATCTGCAACGTAACTTAAGCTTTAAATATCTGGTTTGTATTTTTCTTCTTCTAGTTAAAACATCAATTTTCATTTCTTACAAATACTAATTGCACAGAAGGTTGTGGGGCTACACATATGCATGTGTGTGTGTATGTAATATCTCACTTCCTCTTTTCAAAGCATTGTCCAAACACCAGCTAATTGATTTGACATGCTAAAAGAGAAATCCAGTGCAACCAAGACATTTTGGTATGAAAGACATTTCCAGTCATCTCCGTTCAGTAATTGCAACCACAACTTCAAAGATGGTACAGATGCAAATTGAAATGTGCGATCTTGTTCTATCTGGATTTGATTTCTTTCCCCTTTTGCTGTGAAATACTCATCCTCCCCTTCCTGCTGGGATCAATGATGGCTGGGACTGCTATGTACAATGTAGCTATATAATCCCAGAGTGACTGAATTTTACTCCAGGGATGTAATTCCAATTCCCTCTTCCTCTCCTTCGATGAGACTGGCCCTAATTTCATGATTATTCTGTGAGTTATGTACAAAACGCAGATCTAAATGAAATCTCTCAGGAGGATGATGGCGAATCATGATCCTTATCTTCTAATAGCCTCCATTCTGAGATTATCCTTCTCTTTTCTCTTTCCAAATTTTATTTTTCCATATGGGAGTACAATAAATTGTTGTTGACTAGTGAATACCCCTATAATTTTTGCAGAGCATAAATCACACCTTGAAATTCCGAAGTGTATCCCATCAGTGAAAGATATTGAGCATCAAGTTCATACAGATGGAAGATTTTTTACTACCTTAGATAATCTAAACAGTCTTACAGCTGTGAGAAGTCCACTAGGAGCATGACATTACTGCCAATTTAACCCAAAAGGCTCTCAGATGCCACTGAAAAGTCAGAAGATGCTTGTGACCCTGTCTCCTCATATATGCATAAGCACGTATCATGCTAGAGAGTTTCACCAATATTTTCTCCTGTGCTTGTGGAGCACAATGTTATGCAGTCAACTGTTGTGTTGTGTTTGCTCATACCAATGTTAGTACCTGTGTTTGATGGATGGTTTATCCCTGTACCCCCTCTATACCCCTATGGTCCAACCCATGTCACTCCTCCCTAAACCTGCCCCTTGACGCGGCATAATTGCTGAGTCATTCCTGTGTCCCCTCCCTGGTGCCTTGTCCATAACTCGGCATCCTGTCCCAACAGTCTGGAAGCTTCCATCAAAGGTGTCAAGTGATTGGATGAGGACCAGGGACCCCTCCCCTGACCTTCCCTAATATGTTGATACCCCCGTTGATCATCCCAAGAACCACTCCCTAGTCTTTTCCCATTGGTTGTTGAGCCTTCCCCTCCCCTTTCCACTCCCCCATTTATAAACAGCAGTCGAGGCCCTCTCGGGGCTCTTGTTGGTTGGTGTTGCTGGAAGTTATTTGGGCTCATAAGAGTTCTGAATAAACCTCTGGACGTTTACCCCCGACAAGAGTCAGCCTCTTTCCTTCAGTGGGTCTGTTGTTGGTCATTCCTCTGGAGGCACTCCTGAAAAACTGGAAGGATCCCAAGAGAGTGCCTTCCGCCGCTGTCGTGCCTATGTTGCCGGGTCACTCGGGTGGACACCGAGTGGATATGACGACAGCTTGGTGCCCAACATGTGGCCTGAGAAGACCTCCAGACCCCACGGAAGAGGTGACCGGATACTTCAGAGGATTTATCCTTGCGGACTAGTTTCCTGCTGTGCTGGAGTCCTCACCTCATTGGCCGTCAAGCTACCCCATTGGGAGCAGACCCAGTTTTAGTGGGTGCTCCTGGGGAAGGGTCTGGTAGCCTCTCCAGCACCCCCACTGAAGTCACCAGCCGACGTCTTTTGTTCCTGCCCTGGCTTTCGCTTCGCCTTTTCTTATCCCTTCTCTCTTTAGAGTATAGGGATTTTCCCTGGACAGCTCTGCCCATTCTGGGGCATTGCCCACCCTTTCTTTTAGCCCCCTCTCCTTCCTTTGTGTAAAGCAGGGGGAGGGAGGCTTTTCTTTGGCAGGCTGCCAGGCAGTCAGAGCAGACATTTTCTTCTTTTGCTACTTTTCTTGGCTGGGGAATTGTGTAGTGAGACAGCTCTAAGACCAGACAGCATGGGTGCAAGGCTGTCAGTCTCACAAATGAGGCTCTATTTCCAAGTTGTGGGTATGCTTTCGGGGGGGCGCAACAGTTTAAAAAATCAGATGTTAAAAGGTTTGTCCAATGGTTGTCACTGTGTTTCCCAGATGTTTCAGCCCAAAACTTTTTGCAGGTACCATTTTGGGACAGAGTTGGAAACAAAATTTTAAGATTGGGGGATCCATCCCTATCTAAATTTACATATTTGGCCATGCAAATTAGAAATATTGTGAAAAATTATTTTCAAATGCAGGGACAGCCATGGACAAACTGTATCCCAGTTCACAACCCAGTTCTTCCTGCCCTACCCCTCTCCCCTCTCCCACTGCCCTGCGATCGGGAATTCTAAGAGGGGCAACCCACCATTTGGTGTGGGGCTGCCAACGTCTCCCTGGCTCCCCACAGAATTCTCGTGATCCCCGCCCGGGCAGTCCTGGCCAGACTGCTCGGGGCCTTCCCTGCCCCCCAACTTCTCCCAAATGTACAGCCCCGTCCCAAAAATCCATGGTTCAGTTTAGTATCCCTGATACTATTTCCCCTCAAAATGTCCCCCAAGAGGTACAAGATGGCGGGTGCCACGTGGTGGTTCCCGCCACCTGTCCCTCTTCTCCCCATGATTCTATTCCCTCTTCTTCCTTTAAAACCCTTTCCTCCCTATGACCAACCCCTTCCGGTCCCCCGATTTTCCCGCCACTTCTTTTTCTCCGCCCACCATCCCTCCTGTGTCACCTTTTACCCCGCCCTATGACTCCACCCATTCGGGGAGGTTTCCATCCAATGCCACTCCCCCTGGCCCTGGCCCCATCCCTTCCGGTTCCACCCCCGATTCCCATGGTTCCCACGACCCTTTTTCTGGTTTCCACACTACGGGTTACGGGGGGCGGGGGTAGTGGGTCACTCGGGTGGACACCGAGTGGACACAACTACAGTCAACCATCACCTGTGCAGATGTTGACCCTGGAGCAGCTGTGAGTATTATTTTGTCTACTTGCCTCATCCATTTTCTGTCCATGTAGCTGACTCAGGAGCAGGGAGCAGACTGTTCTGAGGGTGACCATGCATGGCAGTGTGAGACAGCACAGCTCTGCCTCAGCGCATGACCCCAGGGTAGAAAGTGCTCATCAGCATGTGGATGCTGCAGGAGGGGTAAGAGCACAGTGTGGGGGATAGAGTGAGTCTAGTCTTTGCAAGCAGAGGTGAGATGTAACCAAATCATGCAAGAAAAGAACCCATAAATGTGCTCACAATTTCTGATGTTCCCCCAGAGCTCTCAGGACTAGAGAACATAAGCTTCCTCAGTGCAGATTTTCTGGTAGCTCTTTCTTCTAGTTACGTCAGATTTTGAAAAACAGTCCTTAAAATGTAACTTCTTTGCAATTTTTTCTGGTGCTCGTAAGTCCCAACGCATAACATTTTAGCATCTCATATTGAAATTTGAAATCCATTTGAACCTCTACAAGCGAAGGTGCAAAGGCTCTATTGGAGGAAACAGCACTGTTGTGCCTGAGGGGAACTGCCCAGCTAACTTGGCTGCCTCAGCTATTTTGAGAGGTTGGAGTGTGTCCAGAGAAGGGCAACAGAGCTAGAGAAGGTCTGGAGCACAAGTCTGATGAGGAGCAGCTGAGGGAACTGGGGGTGTTTAGCCTGGAGAAAAGGACGCTCGGGGGAGACCTCATCACTCTCTACAACTCCCTGGAAGGAGGCTGTAGCCAGGTTAGGGTTGGTCTCCTCTCCCAAATAACAGTGACAGGATCAGAGGAAATGTCCTCAGGTTGCACCAGGGGAGGTTTAGATTGGATATTAGGGAAAATTTCTTCACTGAAAGCATTGTCAAGCACTGGAACATGCTGCTCAGGCAAGTAGTGGAATCACATCCCTGGAAGTGTTTAAGAAGCGTGCAGATGTGGCACTTGTGGACATGGTTTAGTGGTGGATTTGGCAGTGCTGGGTTAACAGTTATACTTGATGAGATTCAGGGTCTTTTCCAACTTAAATGATTCTATGTTCTGTACGAACACTGAGGTCATAGTCATGTTTTTCTAGTAGGACATTTTTGTACTATTGCCTTTCAGTGGTCACAACCAGACAAGAGCAGAAAAGTCATGGATTCCATGATTCTGTCATTTTTCCATAGATGCATGTTATTTTTTTATTGCTTCACTTTTTCAATCAGATTAAGCTCTCAGTAGGAAACAGCCATTGAATAACCTCCCATACATTCCTAAACACAGGATTTTTTTTCTGTAGACCCTAAATCCTAAAACCCCCCCAAAAAGCCAAACAAACAAAAAAAAAAAAAAAAAAAAAAACAATGGAAACTACAAATTTGCTTTTAATTCCATGACACAGGTTAACTTTGTCATGATCTTCAATGATTGGAGTCACCTTGGGCTCTCCTGGAGCAGTTGGAGATGTCACAACCACACCTACCTCAAGCCTCACTGAGCTCTGCTGATTTTTTGAGTGTGAGCATTTGGACTGGAAGAAATCAGTGCGGTTCTGTGTTCCAAGAATTTTGAGGGGATGGAAGCAGTCTGAGTACTGTCATGCAAAGTTTATTTTATTTATATTTTGTCCATTTTTTGATTCTATTTTAAAAACAAAAAAGATACTTTATGCTTTGGCCAGTATAATAGCACTAAAAGGATAAAGGAAAGAGGACCTTACTTCTGTCTGCTCAGATAGGTATAAAGTTGCAAGAGGGTGAAATGAGTCCTCTTGATAAAACAAACATGTGAATTGTATTAGAGGGTGGAAAGGCTGTGAGTTCATAACCACCACCTCACCCACTCACAATTGCACTAATGATAGTCATGGCATTTAGAACTGTGTCACACAGCCTGTTTAAAAGCCAGCTCCACACTGCAGAGAGAGCTCTGTCAGGCAACTTGATGAAAATAGAGTAACAATAACTTCAACGAGGCTGCACAAAACAAAAGCTTTCAGGCATTGGTGGCAAATTCCTATTCTTCTTCCTTTTCTTTTCTGTTTTAAATTGAGTTAGTCTAGATTTAATTTTGTTTAAATGTTTAAAGACATTAAAGAGCCCCTTAGCCAAGCCCTGTGGCTGACTGACCAGTTAGTACTGTGAGAAAAATTGTTTTCCAAAACGAAACTGGGTTCATTCATGAATATATAATGGAATAGTATCCTGCACTGCATATGGCAGGCTATTCCACATTAAGTAAGTTCATCACTTTTAACAGGTATTTGGGGTACAATTAGCAATGAAATCTATTTCTGACATTTCCATGCCTTCCAAAACTATTTTGAAATCAGAAGATTTGGGAGAAACTTTGTAACAGGCAAAATGAAATTCCCTAAGCTGGTATTGCTGTTGAATACATTCAGCAATAAAACCTTGTCTGGAGTCTTCTCTTTTTAAATTATTCTGAGGATTCAGAATATGTTGTCAAGATATAGGTATCAGACATGAATCTTCAATTTGTTTTGAACATCACTGATGTCATCTTCTGTTTTATTTGCATTCAATATTTTCGGATAAATATTACACATTAGTTCTCACCAAGGCGGGGGAAACCTCCTAGTAATAAAAGCTCTGAAAGTTGAAAATCATAGTACAAAATGCAGCAGAAGAGAGGCAGCAGACTTCTCTTTGCTTCTGTCTGCTTGTGGCAGAAGTGTCTTTGCCATAGCCAAAAGTGCTATTCAGTTGTAATAGGTCCAGAGAAACAAACCTATTTTTTCTCCCTGAAGAGAAACCAGGTTAAACCCAAAACGTGGTATGTGAAGAACTACATTTCCAAACCGAGATTGCCCTAAGGGTCTGATTTCTGCCACTGCTCTTCTGGTCTCATCAGTGCCGGAATTTCTGGCCCTGTCTCCATCATCTGGGGCTTGGGGCTTTCAGGGATTCCTGGACCTCCCTCCAGGTTGCAACAATGGGCCTGAGCAATTACAGATTAAAGCTGGTGTTGCTCTGCTTGGTTTCACCACTGCCTATCTCTGGTAAGCTCTAAATGGCCTGTATAGGATCTTGCAAAGACATTAACAGGTTTTTTCTGATAAAAACAAAAAGAAATTAGGTACCTGAAAAGAAAATAATATTTAACTTGAAGAAAATATTTTTCTTCCCCTTTGCATACAATCTTGTCTGTGATGCTGATGTAGCAGTTTGAAAGTTTCTGGTTTAGTTATATTTTTAAGATTTTTTTAGCTTCAGTCCTGTGTCCTGTGTACTAATATCAGAAGTAATTAGTACTTCTAATAAGAAAATCATCAAAATTTAGCTGATTTGAAGCAATAGAATAACATTTTCCACCCTTGTGAACATAGAGAATGCTTTGTCTGTGACCTGGCATGGGTCCATGTAGCCTCACCCAGCTTTGCTGTAGTGTTACAACGAGCTGAATGATGCTTTCAGTTTGTTAACTGACTGGAGTAGATCGTGTATCCATCCAAGGAACATGATGTGCAGAAGTTGCAGATTGGCTCTGGATGAATATTAGTGCTCTGAATCATTGCTGAATCCCATGTACTTGTAAGCCAAGCAGGCCTGGGAAAAGCCAGGTCAGTTTTGCTTAGTCCAAGTTTCTAAGGTGTTTTTGGAATGCGGTTCTGAAACCCTAAGGCCAGGGATTTGTTCATTATCTCCTGGTTCTTGATCAGCAGTGGTTGTGTGCCAGATATATGAGGCTGACAATACTATCAGAATAGTTACTGAAACACATTCACTTTGATTAATATTTCTTTTTTAAAGGGCTAGAAAATTTGCAGACCCCTTTCCTAGACTCTGCACACCCTGCTCCAATTCTGACCTCATTCTTCCTGTGAGTTTTTCCTTGGAGAGTGTCCTAGGCTTGGCAGGTTTGCTTTTTTCTTTCTCCAGGTTGGTCCTCTGGCATGTGGCCTGGTAGATCTCTTTTATCAGGCAGATTCCCCTATTGAATTTAACTCTGTTTTGCTGATCTTTTTCCAGAACTTTCAAACAACTGAATTTCAGCCACCAGATGGACCCAGCCCAGCAAATCACTGTCCTCAGAACTGGCCTGTTTTCAAGGTGGGTCTGATAGGACTCATGTTGTGAATCCACTATCAGGCAGATCACTTTCTTCTTTTTTCACTTTTATCACTTTCTTCTTTTCCCCTGTAGGGGAACAGAAAAAATGGTTATTACTGAGATCAAGCAATTGACACGGAAAATGGGGTTCACAATGCAAGCAGGCAGGTAAAATTTTGTGCTGAGTTGCTGCACTCTACCTCATGCTCTGTTTAATGGCATATGAGTAACAGATAAGTATTTCTTTCATGTATAGAAGAATCAAAATGAACTTTGTGGTATAAAAAACAAAGTAGGACAGTTTAGAATATGATGCATTAACTGTTGCTTTATTAATTTATGATGTGATCTTGCTCTCTCTTTTAATTGAGTAGAACAAACCCTTATGGATTCTGGTGACTGTAACTTCATCTGGTAACGAACAAAATGTAATCTTTCGGTGTTCTGCACTTCAGAGAGGAATAGCAAAGCTCTAGTGTAATGTTCGTTTTATCACCTTCCATCATAGGTGGAGATGTGTTTTGGCACAAGGTGCCTTCAGTCACCAAATACCTGGCCCCTAGCCCAGAGAAGTAAAATTTCTGGCCCAATATGTTATACACTGTTTTCTGTGGCTCAATCAAGAGAATAATTGCTTGAAACTGCTTCTGACTGTGCTCAGGAAGCTTGAAACTACAAGACAAAGCTTAATTATATCTGGGGATCCCAAATGCTGGAAAATTGGCAGAACCATTGAAAATATTCCCCCTTGCTTTGCTAGGCTTTGGATCGTTCATTGGGTTACCATGGTGAAGTCTCACAGCATATCTTGTGTCAGAAAGGGGAGAGCATGCCAGGGGTGCTACTGAGGCACCTCTGAGGTTGTTCAGTGTCCCCAGCAGCCTGGACAGCAGCACACCCACAGCAAACCTGCACTGGCACTCAGCTGAGAGGCTGATGAACACGGCCCCTCGGCCCAGGCACCTCTGTGAAGTTTGCTGCACCAGCAAAGCCTCTGTGAGGCTCAGCACAGAGGAATAACCCCTGCTCGGCTGTAGTTCTGGCTCAGCTGTAGGTCTGGCTCAATGACAGATTGAGGAGGCAGATGCCCGGCTGAACGTGAGCCATGGCTACACTGTCATTGCAAACAAAGCAAACTTCATATTGAGATACAAGATGAGGATCTTGGTTGGCAGATCAAGGGGAGCTACTGTCCTCTTCTACTGTGTGGGTAGAGCAGAGGTGGAACAGGCTACCCAAGGAGGTTGTGAAATCTGTGCTAGGAGTGCTTCAAAGCTGTGTTAGGCAAAGCTACAGCTGACCACACCAGATTGGTGATACACCTGCTACAAGTGGAAAGTCAGACCATGAACTTCAGACGTTTCTTCCAAACAACACTCCTATGATTATGTGATGACTACAGGTATTATTGGAATTTACATTCCAATAAATCAGTTAATTAAGAACATCAGTATCATTGCAGGAAACAAGGTCCACATGTTAGCTTGCACAGCAGCCCTGGAAGTGAAAGTTGAACACCTCCATTTTCATGCCTTTGTTATAAAACTCAGTATGTTAATTTGGCATTTAATGCATTTGTCTTCACATAAATCTGCATAACAGAGTGCAAGACTTAGTGCTTTTGAGGCTTAATGTCTCAATGTCACATCTGTCTGAAACAGGCAGGAAACTGCCTGTGGGGTATCTTTCTTGGTAAGATAATGGTGTGAGAAAGCTGAGGTTTCTTGCTAAAGCCAGCCAGGTATGGCAATCTTTATGCACTTTAAGTCACTTAGGTAGACAAGAGCACCTTTTTACTGGCACACCATGCTTGGGGAATTGGTCTACAGGATGAAAAATTGTATGGATAATATGTTCAAAAATGCCCCTTAGCCAGATCCTGAAAGAATCTGAGTGAAAATGCAAAGCAAGGAGTCCAAATGACTGCCTAGTCAAGTTTCCAAAAAAAGCTAAGGAGATTAAGCCCCATTTCCCAATTCTAAACTGCACCTGTGTAGACACGAACATCCTTTTCAAAACACACTAAAGCACTGGAATGGAGGCCTGGATCCATGAAACGGGACACACTTGGGAAAACCTAGCTCCCAAGCACCTCTTGCTCTGCTAAAGTCAGAGTGCTGTCTTACATCTGCACTGTTTTAATTTTAGGGAAAACCATGAAATATGTATTGGGACAGAAGAAGAGCACAAGTGTGACAAGTGGACCCTGAACGTTGTGGCCATCAGGCATAATGGCAGGGAGCTGTGCTAGTGTCTTGGCAAGAAAGGCTGAGGCCAGCCAGTGGGAGAATTCCCTATGCAGTTACTTGGAAAGTTTGTGACTTCTCTGGGGTTGAGGATTCCCATGGCACCACTGAGTCAGACATGGCCTGCGTGGCCCAGGGGGGGCTGCTGGGCCCTGGCAGTGTCACCTATTACAGAAGCTTTTGTGCTGTGCTGGGTGCTGCTACAACACTGGGGATTTTTGTGCAGAGTAGGAGTAACCACAGCTCCTTTAGCTTGCTGAGAAATCTTCCCATGTCTTAGCTGAGTGTCCTGATTGCTGGGGTCAAGCAGAGGGAGGGATGGAGAACCTTCCTACCTCACTGTGTTGTGTTAGGCCCTGTCTGTCAATGTGCACCCAGAAAATGCAGTGCTCTGCTGCTAGACATGAGGGATAAGCTTAGACTATAAATTCTGAGAAAATTCAGTCATGAATTCAGTGCCTGGCTTCTCAGCACTGTCAAGAATTAAGCAATTCTGGGTGTGACTGGCAAGAGACAGTTTAGTATCTGGGGAATTTTACTGGGAGAATCATCTGAAATTTTAGGCAATTCCAGAATTGAGGAGTTGTTGAAGAAGGAAAGTGGGAGGCTGAAGATCTAAATGTTGCACAACTGTGTCTTAAGTAAGAGAACACAGAGGTCATTTTGTGAGGTTTAATACACCTCTTCAGAGACTTGAAAAGCCGTGAAGAGGTCATGAGTTCTTCAGTTAGAAAATGTTCCTCTTCTGTGGTCAGATGTGTCCTGCCAAAAGACCAAGAAGCTGTCCCAAGGAGGGGCCAGGAGTGGAAGGTGGCTGGGGACAATGTGGGGACAAGGCAGTGGTGGGGTTCCACAATGACCTGACCCCAGGCAAGCACGGAGAGCAATAGCCAACAGAGAGCAAGGCGGGGGCAGGTGAGGAAGTGTGCAAGGAGCTTTCCTTTGAGCTGAACCCAGCAGCCCAGCTCCTTGGAGAGATGGCAGAGAGCTCCAGACCACCACCCTGATTTTCAACAGCTGGTTCAGCAATGGGATTGACTTCAGCAACCAGTTTTTTATAAGCTTGTCTCCTCAGAGTTGACCAAAATATGGAGATGGCACAGCTGAAGCTCTGAGCCCACCAGCTGGTGTTCCTTGTGGGTTCTGAACTTAAAAAAAAAATTAATCTGAAGGATTTGGACACTTTTTTTTTTTTTCCCCCAAAATGAATGTTTTCAAATGTGCTTTTTCTGGCAGCTTTTCTATATGCTGAACCATTGTGCACAAATGATAGTCTTTTGCTTAGAAGTGAATTAGTGTTCTAGCCAGCATTATACACAGAGAATTAAATTTATATATTTTCCCTGTCAGCTTGCTGTACCTGATTCTGTTATTTTTTAAAAAGGAAGTTTGATTAAAGCCCATTTGTTCACCACAAATCAACTAAAACTGCCAGCTTTAAATAGGTGGTAACTGAGAAATATCACCAAAACAAATTACATCATCTCCTCTGAGTTGTTAACTGAGCTTTGAAATTCTTCCTTTCTCCGAGTGGGGTTCAATAAAAGTGCATGCCAGTCCATGTTCACTGTGAGGCATACTCAGTATGCTGGATATTCCCTGCCCTGATCCTGTAGGGATACAATCTGTGTGCACATCTGCACAGAAAAAAAACTTCAGCACTGGATCCTTCAGCACGGAAGGGAGTGACTGCTCAGTGAACAAGTAAAGAAAAGGTTGGTAGTCTGGGAAATGTCTCCAATATTGCAGAAATTAAGCATAACAGATTATACCACTTTCTCCAATTCTGAGACTCTGAGCCTGCAGTTCTCAGAAATTATTTATCACTGGACCAAATTGAAGTTACAATGTCAGGGATACAAAGATCACCTTCATTGGTCATAGATAAAAGATGCCCACAGTTTGCTTGTTACCTGTGTTTCTTAGAAATGAGAAGAACATGCAAATAGACAAATTTCAAGAGAATCTCTGATGCTTTTCGAGAGACAGCGGTAGTTTGTACTGTTACAGCCATTATTTTTCTGAGCTTCTCTGTAGGAGAGATTCTGAGTCTGTGATCACCAAATTCTGATGACAATATTTTACATACTGTATTTATCTGTGTGCACTTTGGCAGTGGATATCCACTGAACTGTGTTTTATATGAAAATACTCTCAGGATAATATAATGCTCCATGTGCATAAACATCATCTGACTGAAACATTAGGCTATATGGGTACAGTTATGATCTGTTACAAATGAGGAGAATATAATACTTTTGTTTTATTAAACTTCCTTTCCATTGCTTGTATACACTATTATTCCTGAAGAACAGTTACAATTAAATCTTTAATAGAAAATTACATTCATAATAACATAACACCTGTTAAGCATTTAATATTACAAAAAGCAGTCAAAAGTAATTACGTGAAAGAGAAAGGAAGAACAACTATATAAAATAAATGAATTAAGAAACATCAGGTATAGCAAAATAGATTTAAATAACAGCTGTTATGTAGCAGTTTAAGCTGATGGTTTGGCTTTTAGGTGACTTCTATGTCTCAGTTGTGCTCAATCTCTGTGAATTCTGAGACCTTATCTCAAGCAGTATGGCAGATTGTTCCACTAATTTTCTGTTTTATGATTACACAAACAATTTAGGAAGTGGGTTTGGACAGTCAAAGCAAAAGCAAAGCGTCAAAAGATGCAGAATAATTTTAGAATTATAAGTGTCTTCAAGAAGAGGAAATGTATAAACAAAGTAAGCAACATTTAGAAAAACACCACTGATATTCAAACAAGAGTTCATACAAATATTGCTTGGCAAAGAACTTAAAAAGGGATTGTTGAACATTTTCTGAAAGCATAAGCAATTATAAAGACAAGTAGGCTTCCAAAGCATTTAAGATTGGATGGCAAAAAAACCTGAAATTGTTTGCAAGTATAAAATAGACCAGAATTTGGGATTCAGAGAATGGTTGTAATTATTCTGTCTCCAGAAAAGACATAGATGTTGAAGAGGTACTAAGGAAAGTAGCAACAGACATTCAGACACAGAGACTGTTTACCACACTGGGAGAATTGAAATAGGAAGCAGTTGAAATCTTCAGCTTAGAAAAGTGGTAATGGCTTATGGTTTTCATAAAAGTCTTTAAAAATTCTGAATTTTAGTGAGAAATTGAGTAAGGCAAAATATTCACTGTCTTTGTATTATAATAACTTATTCACTAACTTGATTATAAGCACTTAAATGATTTCGCATTGAAACCATCACAGTATTTATTACATGAGAAAAAAAGGGGAAACCTATACAGTTAGTTAAAAAGGTTTAGAGTCGCATCTCTCTCCAATATCTGAGAAAAACTATTCCAGGTAAATAAAAGGAAGATGACACTAACATTATATATAAAGCACATTAAAAGAAAACCCCAAACTCCAAAAAGCTTAGGTTTGAAAAATGTGTAGAAGTAAGACTTTTGGTAACTTGGAGGATTCACTCTAGAATCAGGGGTAGGACAGATAGAGAAGATTGAGTGAGTCTTGAAACTGATCTCCTGAAATGCAAACACATAGTGAAAAACAATAGTTTCCCAGGGACTCCCTCTGTCTGGCTGCTGAAAAGTGGAAAGCCAGTACCAGAGGAAGTGCTGATGATTCAGCTGATGAACCTGAACAATCTCTGAACTGATGAAACTGAAAAAAATGTATAAAGTCCCAGAATGTGGTGGAGAAAAAAGCCTGAAATTTTGAGATCAACATTGTAGAAAGCACCTAGGTAAAACAGTAATACATTTCTGAGCAAAAATTTAATTGTTATCTTCCTTCAGAGATCTAAGATTGTGTTCTATTTGTGGAGCAAGCTGATCTGTGGAAGGACAGAGGTGCTGCAGAAAATACTCTGCAGCTGTGACCAATTCTCAGCAGTTGAGAAAAACTTTTACACTTTGTTGTCAGCTTCTGAGAGGGATTAATTTCCTACTGAAACATTTAATGTTTATTGTAGAAAGTTGAAACCCCCATTCAAATATTTTAAATATAGATTTATTTACTGATTAAATTTGTTGTTGCCAGTTCTTTGATATCAATAGGAATTTCCTTATTAAGACAAGCATTGAACAAGAACTGTACACATCTAAATATCCATATCTACTTATTTTGGAGTGCACTTTTCACTTTTTTTTGAGTACTCTGAAGTCCCTTATCTCCTGAGTGCTTGAGAGTTAGTTCATTTCCTCCTCTGGAACTGACCTTTCAAGTCCTCCTTCAAGTTCAAGTCCTCCTTCAAACACTCTGCCAGTGTTTGCAACCCTCTGTTGTCAAGTAGGATGTCCTTCACTGAAGTTCCCAGGAAGGATGTCTCTCCCAAGATGCATTCCTTGTGCTGCACAGCAAACAGGAAAGCTCTTGTGTGTACGTGGAAACACCCACAGGCTGCAGTGTCAGAAGAGGGGGACATGAATTCCACTGATGTCCCTTTTTGTGTTGGAGACCTGGCTGATACATACTGATGGTAAAAGGACTCACTGTAGGGAGGTGTTCAACTGTATCTGGATGGTTCACTCTCTCTAGCTGCCTGTCCACTTGCTCTTGCAAGGCTGTCCTGTGTTAGGGGAAAAAACCCTAAAGAACTGAGACAAAGAGCAGTCCCACCAACAGCACAATTAGAGTTCCTATGCCCTGCCATGCTGTGGTAGCTTTATCAAGAGCAGCAGAGCAGTGATGGTCCCCAGCTCACGTGTGTAGGGCTGGCCTGGCTTAGTGCTGTGCCCCATGGCTTCCATGTCAGAGCTCACATGCACCTACAGAGCAAATTGCCATTGGATATATCCTAAATCTGCTCATAGAAGCATCACTCTGCCTTACATCAGTCAGGTAATAGAATGAAAAGCACCATGATATCTGCTTTCATGGAGTTACTGCCCTCTGGCAGAGCATACCTGGCAGGAACCACTGTGTAGCTGTGAAGCTGAAAGTGCAGACCCTGCCCACAGGGAGGTACCTGTTTGGCTGCTCAGGATGGCTGGCGCAGTGTGGGGTGCATATGGAGTGCAGGTGGGAATGTCCCACATCCTCTGCAGAGGTGCCAGAGCTGGTTTGGCCTGTGCCTTGTGGTTTTCTTAGTGCTGCACTTTCAAAGGTAACCAGCATGGCTTTGCTTCTGCTCTGTTCACAGCAGGAGGCGTAGCTGGGTATTTGGAACTATCTATGGCAGTTTCATTTGCACTTAATTGCCTCCTGGCAGATTTCGTTCCATTTGGCATCTATCCTGCTGTACCACTTTGGGATGAACAACATAAGTTTATTACAGTTGGGACTGGGCAAGGGGGAAACCAATGAAATTAAAGATAGCAGGCCTAATTCTATCATCTTTGATGAAGAAGGACTTTTTTATTCCAATTGACTTATTTTTCCTAAAATAATTTAATATAATTTGAGGGAACAGACCTCATAGTCCTATTCTAAACAAAGAAAATTCCATTCAAGAAAATCCCAGCTTGTGCTGTACCTCAGTGAGGTCTTCTGCCTGGAATTCAGGTCAAAGGTTGTTTGCCTGAACACGTGAATGTTGCATTACTTATCAAAAAAGATTTTGTTTAAATAAATACAGGATTTGAATTTAGAACAGACCACTCCTATGCTCACTAGCATATGTAAGAGTCAAAATATTATTTCCTCTCAAGCTCTAAACTATTCTTGTTTGCTTGTGGTCACGTGTGGTTTATTTTTTTAAATCAAAGAACAATTACATAGTGTATTCTTTTCTGATTTAGGATATTATCAAGTAAAATCTTAATTTTAATCAGGTTCTTTTATTGTCTGTATCAGGAAAAATCATCCAAAAAAGGGTATCTTAATCTCCTTCTATTTAATTTTTTTACAAATGTTAACTTTTATCTATTTAACTGATATTTTTACTAGTAGCAACTCTTGTTTGATAAGCATGACTTATCACCACTTTCAAAGTTGCTTTGGAGGATTGTTCTAAGCTTAAAGATGTTCCCAAAAGGAGCACATGAGACTGGCTATGTATGATGCTAACTGTTTTTTCTTCTCTTTACTTTCCTCCTTTCCTTTATCAATGATCCTGGTAACAAGCATGGGAGCCTGGAACTAGGGTGGACCTCTGGGCTGTCACATCCCGTCCATACAAACAATGTGAGAGAAATACATTTTGTATCACAGATGGAAGATGAAATTAGAAAGAACACTTTTTACTGGCAGCTGGCCTGGTTCTGGCTTGTCCTGGTATAATTCAGTAATGATTTCATGCAGTCAGGTGGCATTACTCCAGTATGACACAAGTTAAAGTGAGAAAAGTAAATTCTGAAAAGGGCATTGTCCCTTTCAGATTGAGAAGCAAGATGTTTTCTATTGCCATCTTTGTAGCAGTTGTCTTCTGTTAAGTGAGCAGTTCTCCTTATCTGTTTCACAACCAATCCTCTCTCAGGGGAGACATCTGCTGATAATGGGCTATTGAATGTCACTGCATGATTGATAAGAACTATAACATTCCATTGTAAGATGCTCCACCCAGAGGGAGGAGCCAAGCATTCCTAACTGGATATAATCTGAGTTTTGGGGACATCGGAGGCAGCCTTTCCACAGGTTCCCAAGAGGAACAGCTGGGGTTTTCCTCTGGACCTTCAGAGGAAGACTACAGCCTTCTACAGGATCACTGCTCCAACAGAACCACATCTGCCACTCCAGGACAACTGCAGCCACTCCAATTTGGACTACTACCAACACCCTGACCGAAAGGGTGTCAGGTTGTATTCTGACTCTGTCCGTGGTTTTCCTTTTGTATTATTGCATGTATTTTGTTTCTTTTTCCTTTTCCCAATAAATTGCATTTCAGACTTGGAGTCTCTCACTGGTTTTGCTTTCAAACCAGAACAGGCATCTGTTTCCCTCTTCCTCCACAGACTTATGTGTTTTAACCATCAGTGTTGATGACAAAAGAAAGGAAAGTCCCTCTGTCACAATCAGCGAGCACTCCAAATTGAAACAAACCTCTCAGAGCCAGATACCATGAGACAAGACAGCCACGAGTCCAGCAGGACACTTCCCTCTTGCTCCCACAGCCTGCCTCCATCTGAGCTGCTCCCTAGGCTCAGTCATGCTTGGTGGCTTTTGTGTTTATTTGAGTCAGTTGTTTTTTCACTTTTTCACAAACTCCCTAGAAAAGGGCTGTGGGGGGAGTCTGGTGAGCTGGAGGGGAGCTCTCCTGCTGCTCTCAGTACCCACTGGAGAATACCCAAATGTGATGTATAAGACATCTAGTGAGCACTTTCCATGTGCATTCTCATTTTTTCTGATTCCTATAATGCCTGTATATAAATAGTAGCTCTCCCTTTTTATATCCTTCTGCCTGATTAACTCCATGATGCAGTGTCAGTGACGTTTGACTCACTGCCATGGCAATGTTTCACAAACATTGGATTGTGACATCTGAATGAATCAGGCTGGAGAAGGAGGAAGGGCAAGCCCTGTGAGAGAGCTGCACCTGAGCCAGCCTTGGCCTCAGTCCCTACATGAAAGAAATGAGCACAGAGATGTTATGACAATCATAAGGAGAAAGAAAAGCACAAACCCATCAGGAATAATAAAATAGCACTATGTGTGCAGGGCAAGGCTGCTAGGAAAAGCTTTTCTCTCAGGGATGTGAGTCAAAGACAGCACTGGGAGGTCTGCTAATAAAGACTGAGAGAACACTGAACATGATTTTACTTTCTGTTATGGAGAAAAAATTGAGATGGATGCTGCAGCAGAACTGATAGTCAGGTTAACCATAAGTAAAAACTTATTTCAAGACAGAAACAGAGGCAACCAGAGAAGTCAAAATGAAAAGGAAATGTGAAAGGCTGACCTCCAGCCTGAAAGCATTTTATTGGCATTGTGTTGTGAACATGCTTCTGCTCTGAGTCTGATTACACCAAATTTTAACCATCTAGTTGTAATGGGAAAATCTGGAACTATGTCTGGATACAGTGTGTGTGTGGGGCCTCTGAGTGTGACCCACAAAACATGTTGCAGCCCATACAAAGACCTGCTGGTCACAGGAAGACCAAGGGCAAGGACAAGGATCCAATTCCTCCTTCATGCTGGATTTGGAGCCCCCTGAATAGCTCATGCCTCTCCCTATCTGTACATCCTAGCCCACATTTTTTTGTTCAAAACTATTTATGGATAGACGGGGAGACCTCATTTTTAATAAAGGACAAAAAATGTGTGATGATACAGTGCTGACATTCAGTGGTTGGGATATTCGGCTGTGACAAGGGGGATCTTTCTTCAGTCACAGCACACTGACTGCTGTTCACAGAATTGCATAATCAGCTAGGTTGGAAAAGACCTGTGAGGTCATCGAGCCGAAGCTATGACTCAGCACCACCTTGTCAACTAGACCATGGCACTGAGTGCCACATCCAGCCTTTCTTAAACACCTCCAGAGACAATGACTCCACCCCCTCCGTGGGCAGCCCAATCCAACACCCAATCACCCCTTCTGTGAAGAACTTCCTAATGTCCAACCTAAACCTCCCTGATGCAGCTTAAGACTGTATCCTCTTGTCCTGTCACAGTTGTCTGGGAGAAGGGACCAATCCTCAACTGGCTACAGCCTCCTTTCAGGGAGTTGTAGAGAGTGATAAGGTCTCCTCTGAGTCTCCTTTTCTCCAAGCTAAACAACTGCAGTTCCCTCCACAATTCCTCATAGGACTTATGTTCCAGACCCTTCACCAGCCTTTTTGCCCTCCTCGGAACATGCTGCAGATCTCAACATCCCTCCTGAATGGAGGGCCCCAGAACTGTACTCAAGGGGCCCACAGTACTCAAGGTGCCCCACCTCCTGTCAAGGCTAAGCTGCAACTCTTGTTGGGAATATGGATCTTACCTTAGAGCAAAAGCAAGTCCTGCTCTTTTCCCCTTCTGATCATGAGATGAGAGTCCAGCTCTCTGCGTGTGATAGCTCCATGTAAATAACACTTGGGCTGTGGTCAAAACCCAAGATCTGAACTTCTCTTTTGCTTATGAATGTTTGAATTTTGCAAAGAGTCTCTGACTAATAAAAATATGAGTATACACTAACTTGTCCAATGACTAACCACCCCAATGATATTCAATCAGTTCATCATCATTTATAAGGTATAGTTGGTCAAACCAGAAATCCATGCAAAAACAATCCACAAAATAAAATCTGTTAGAGTAAGCACAACAGTCAGTCAGGAGATTGTCACAGACTAAAGAAGGCTTTCATTCAGATCCTCAGGATTTTCAAAAAGGAAGTCCTGTTTAATGTATTCCATGTTCCATAATTTCATCTGTTTCCATACAAAGAATAATTTTTTTTTAACGAAGAATAGTTTTTGAAAATACCATCTATGCATATTTACCTTAGTAATGTTTGTTTAGTTGTACAAGAAACTATCGAACTGTCAATACAATTGTCATCTGCTTTCTCTTTATAGATTTTTCCTAGGACAAGCACAGCAAAAACAGAATGTGTTTCTTCTCCTCTGGAGCAGGTGTTGTATGACCTGTAGAATCCCATGCAGTTTCCCCACTGCAGTGTAGCAGTGAAATCACAGTGTAGCACTTGAAATCACAGCCATCCTACTGTAGGGTATGGGGAAGCATTTGGCATTACATGCCATGCTCTAACAAGATTCACAAAACACTACCCAAGATACCTTCTCCTGCTGAACTATAAAAGGATTTCTTTCCTGGTCTTCCATTATGTTAGGTCTGCTGAGTGTCAGGCTAGTTTCCTAAAAATATGGCAGGAAATATTTCCTAAAAATATTTCCTTCAAGACAGTGTTTTTTCAAAGTGTCTCAGAAACTCACCGCTTTAAAGGGATAACATCTGCCTTTTGCTGATCAAAAGCTATGACTTAGTTTTTCTGAACATTAGGAGTCACTACCACTAATGCTGGGAATTCCTATCAATTTCTTATTATCTCCCATAAACACATATTAATTTTTTCCTTTAGTTTAAACAAAGCTAAGCATTGTGGCCACCATATGCTCTCCTGCCACATGAGATTAAAGAATTTTATCATCACTGGCACTGCATGAAGGTTGTGGCACTTTTTTTTACTCAATTAGGATTGATACAGTCCATAGACATTTATATACTTTCTTCCCTACAGGGACTGCTGAGATTAATCCATCATTAGTAGGGTCCTCTGGCCCAAAGTTGGGAAATGGGTAAATAGACAAATTGGAAACAGTTCTCAACAAGAAGTGCTTCACATTATAGTGTGTGTCACCATGGCAAATGACAACAGAAGTAAACACTCGCAGGAGTGGATGCAAGAAGAGCAAACAAATTCTTTATCAGCCAGAGTTTACTGAGGGTGCCCTCAATTCCCACTTTGCTGTGGTGACCCAAGGATTCAAATTAAAGTTCATACAAAGAGCTAGGATATTTTATCACCACATTGAACATAACTCAAAAATATTTTTTTTCTATATGTGGGCCCTACAAAATACAAGCCAGGTAGAGCATATAAATCTTCTGCATTTGTCTGGTCATGCAGAAGAGTAATGTGAACCTTATCAATTAGAACTATGAGCTCAGAGTTGGTTTTAACTCATAAAACTTTACCTTGAAAAAAATATTCTGCTTTCCTGAGATAAATAGCTGCATATTCTGTATATGCAGCTGCTATTTGAGATTGGAAGATTCAATTTTTGAATTCATCAGGAAAGCCGGGTTAAAAAAGCAACTTTTGAACAGGCACTTATTGTAAAGACTGTTGCATAGGATAATATGCAGCAATTTGGCTTGGAAGCATTTCACAAATGTGGAGAAAGCCTCACTGTATCTTGTAGACTGGCTTATGTGATTTTGATAAATTTGTTATGTGATACAGCTTGATTCCAGTGCTTTCAGAAGTCATCCTGGGGGAAAATGTGGTGAACAGTTTTACAAATCACCTCTGATTTCTTGTAAGGGAGATGAAGACCCACGCAAGGTGCACAGCATCATGCTGTTGCTGATCACCCCCTTTTCACCCGCTGAACACCAGCATAATCAATGCATTCCTGTCAGATTTGTCACCCCTTCAAAGACTGTCCTTCCCCCAGCTGGAAACTTGTGCCCTTTGAGCACATCTGGGTTACAACAACTGGATAATAACCAGGAAGATTCAGTCTCCAGATTGTTTCTGGGTGCCAGCCAAAACTTCAAAAGATATAGGTATTTGGCCAGATTCTCGCATACGTTGACATCCTTTTATTCCGTTGTTATTTGACTTTATACTGTCGGGTGATGCAAATGGGAATCAGGCCCTTGGCCATTATAAATCTACAGAATACATCAAAACATGGGGAATGGTAACCGGAGGCCTTGGCAATTAGTGTTGTGACTCTGTAATCTGTTTCTTTGTTCATACATCACAGCCTGTGATTCTTCAGATCCTGTCCAAACAACACCTCAGACAAACATTTCTCTTGACACAAGTTTGTATTTCTGATCTAAAATTTATAAGGAGGCTGCTGAGTATCAATGTGCCTCTTCTGCATATATTCTTTAATCTCAATTCTCTTCTTTATGCTTCCAAAATAGCTAAACCTGGAGTATATCCACATAAGACATTCCATTTATATATGTTGTGCTTAACTCCCTATTGCTCTCTCTCAAAGCCCTGAATACACAGGTGTGACTGAACACCTGGCATGATTTAAAATTCTTGCTTTAATTACCCTAATCTTGTAAATATTCAATGTGGCATCTTTCCACTCATTTTTAATATGTCTGTCTTTTAATACTTGCAAAGACACTAGCGTCCATGCAATAGTACCAGAAATCCTCTTACCTCTGCTGGAAAATGCTGTGCTTTTCCCAAATTAGAGAAAAATGTCTTTGGGACACAATGATTCAGAAACCAAAGGGATTAAAATACACAATCCCAGATTGGGTAAAGCTGGAAGGAACCACAGTGGGTAATCATGGAATGGTTTGGGTTGGAAGGGTCTTTAAAGATCCCCTAGTTCCAACCCCTAGGCCATAGGAAAGGACACCTTCCACTAGATTTGGTTACTCAGAGCCCCATCCAACCTGCCCTTGAACACTTCCAGGGAAGGAACATCCACCACCTCTCTGGGCAGCCTGTTCCTGTGCCTCACCACCCTCATAGTAAAGATTTTCTTGCTAATATGTAATTAAACTTACTCCTTTTCAGTTTAAACCCACCCCCTCTTGTCTGGTTACTACAAACCCTTGTAAAAAGCCTTCCCATCTTTCTTGCAAGCTCCCTTCAGGTACTGGAAAGCCACAATTAGGTCATCCCAGTGCCTTCTTTTTTTCCAGATGGAACAATCCCAATTTTCTCAACCTTTACTCATAGGAGAGGTGCTCCATCCCTCTGATCAACTTGGTGGCATCCTCTGGATTCACTCCAAGCCATGTCCTTCTGTGCTGGGGACCCCGGGGTGGGATACAGGACTTCAGATGTGATCTCATCAGAATGAAATAGAGGGGCAGAATCACCACCCTCTACCTCCTGGCCACTGGGTTGTCAGGCAGGACTTGCCCTTGGTGAAGCTCTTCTGGCTGTCCTGAATCACATCCCTGTTTTCCACGTGCTTTAGCACAGCTTCTAGAAAGATCTGCTCCATGATATTCCCAGGTACGGAGGTGAGACTGATGGGTTGGTAGCTCCCAGGGTCCTCCTTTCCACCATTTTTAAAGATGGTTAAAATGTTTCTCCTTTTCCAGCCATATGGGACTTCACCTGACTGCCATGACTTTTTGGCTGTCATGGGGAGTGTCTTGGCAACTACATCAGCTAATCCCCTCAGGACTCTGGCATGCATTTTGTTGGGTCCCATAGACTTATGTATGTTCAGGTTCCTCAGGTGGTCACAAAACTGATCTTTTCTTACAGTGGGAAGCACTTTTTTCCCCTAGTCTCCATTCTGTTGTCCATCCACTCTAGAAGTGTGGGAAGAGAGGTTGCCATTGAAGACTGAGGCAAAAAGGTTGTTGAGCACCTCAGCCTTCTCCTCATGGGTTGCTACCAGTTTTCCAGCATATTTTTGTTAGAGGGCATACACCTTCTTTAACCTTCCTATCCTGGTTAACATACCTTAAGGACCTTCTTCGGCATCCCTTGCCAAGTTCAGTTCCAGCTTTGCCTTCACCTTCTGACTGTATCCCTACACAATGGAATTTCATCCCTGCATGCTTCCCAGGTTACCTGTCTATCTTGTTCCTGCGTGTGCACTTTCTTCTTTTCCTTTAGTCTGACCAGCAGTTCCCTATTCAGACATTCCATCTCTTGTCCTTCTTGCATGATTTCTTGCTCCAGGGGATTGCCAGCTTTTGTGATGGAAGACTTTCTTAAAGATCTTCCAGCCCTGTTCAGTCTCTTGTCCCTGAGGGCAGTCTCCCAGGGGATCTCATTAACTATGTCCTTGAAGAGCTGAAAGTTTCCTTTCCTAAGGTTCAGTGGTTTAACTTTACTCCTTACCTGACCCATATCCCTCAGGATGCAAACCCCACAAATGCATCATCACTGCAGCCCTGTAGATGGGGCTGGCTTCAGTTGTCTTCTCTTGATCAGGTGGCCTCCACCAGACACCAACCACTAGATTCCATTTGCTGCTTTGGTTTCTGACTCTTACCCACAGGCTTTTGACTTTTGGATGTTCTTCAGAGACAGCTCTTCACACTCAATCCACCTCTTGATGTAGGTGTTCTCTCCCCACACTTCTTCTGTCTTTCCTGAACAGCCTGCAGCCATCAATAGCCACATTCCAGTTATGGTGACAACTCTTGAATATCTCCAGTGAGAGAGAAACAAGTTCTTCCACACGTTCTGGTGGAACTTTCTGTGCATCAGTTTCTGCCTGTTACTCTGGTCCTATTGCTTGACACCACCAAGCAGAGCCTGGCTCTGTCCTCCTCATACCCTCTCTTCAGATACTGACAGACATTGATAAGGTCCTCTTTTGGTTGTCTCATCTCAAGGCTGAACAGGCCCACCTCCCTCAGCCTACCCCTGTAAAAGAGATGATCCTTCCCCTTTATAATCTCCACGGCCTCTGCTGGACCTGCTCCAGGAGCTCCATGTCTCTCTTGTACGGAAGTGCCTGCAAGTGAATGCTGCACTCCAGACATGGCCTCACCAGGGCAGAGTAGAGGGGCAGCCTCGATCTGCTAGCTATGTTTTTCCTGATGCACCCCAGGATATCATTGGCCTTCTAGGCCTTCTTGAGCACAATGCTCATGGACATCCTACTGTCCACCAGGACCCCAGGGTCCTTTTCCACAAAGCTGCATTCCAACATAGTTTAAATGAAAATTGTCTTGGCCTGTTGACCATACACCAGGAAAACAGCTGATATGTCTTAGCATTGTATTTCAGGGTCATATCAAAGCACCTTGACTTTGTGCTTGTTCGTATCCTACATACTATTAAGTTATGCTAAAAATTAAAAGCCATATTCTTTCCCATCTTTAACACCTCTCTAAGGTCATCAAAGGAGATTAATGCTTTTTTTCCTTGTGACATTTGTGCCTAAATACAATTCAAAGCAGCTGGCAGACTGTTCCAGATGTTCTCATATAGTCCCTGACAAAGCCATGGGTAGTTTGCTGGTGCTTGCAAGGCTCTAACAGCTCACCTTGCCATGCTCTTTACCACTGAAATAAGCATAGGACAATCAAGGAAAAACAATGTAAGAATGAGCTAAGACAATTTTTTGTTTATTGAAGTCTTTTCACAATGAGGACTATAACCCTTGTCTTTCTCTACACCTTGGAAAGGGCAGGAGTTCTTCAAAAGCATGAAGATTTTGGCTCTTCAGACTTGAGACCACAGGTACCCAGGTAAGCAGCCAACTGCAGGTCCCTCTGTAATGTGTCCCAGTGCTGCAGTGTTTATGTCACCTGGTTGTACTGTTTTTTCTCTGTCTTCTGTAACTGGCACTTTTGGAATCATAAACTGTGGATTCATCCCTACCCAAATGGGAGGAAGACTGCACAGTACTGATCATGACCAGGACACTGTGCCTTCTGATGCTGAAACCCCCCATATTCCCATTAGGACTCTGTCCTGACCAGCTGAGAGCAGTTTCACTCCACGCCTATTCCAGCTGTGGATATAATGCTGCTCTTGAGCAGGTCAAAGCACAATCCAGGTGGTATGGGATGACATACATCCTTCTGGACCTCTCTAACACGTTTCCCAGCATGCAGATCTGCCTACATCAGTAGGAGTTTAGGTCCTGGAAGGCTTCATAGCTTGTGCTGGGCAATATCTCTGATTACAAACTAACCTGCTACAGCTCCTGAAGGCAGGCTGGTGTGCCCCAGGAGGCAGGAACACATCACAGAGAAGAGAGAGCAGTGGTAGGAATTCACATTCACAGAACATGTGAATAAAGCCCTTGTTGGGGTTTGGGTAGGAGCTCCAAACCCCAGGTTAGCAGACTTCAACAGCATTAGGATCCTGAACTAAACCCATTGGAATAAATGGTAATCTTTGCTGTTATTTTGAGGCCTTTAAAGCATTTGGTTCACTTCTCTGTGTCAACACTTATCCAGGAGCAACCTTCCTATCTCCTCACAGAAGAAAGATCTTTTTTTCAGCTCCTCTTTGTTGCCAGGTGAAAACTTTGAAAACTGGATTAATGTCTCTCACTAAGAGCCACAGAGAAGCCAAATAATTTGAAAGGGAAAAGCAAAATAACTTGCACAAAAAAAAGTGTTTAATTAAAAATAGGTTTTGAAGTATTGCATAAAGAATCATTAATTGTTACCCCAGTAATTATGTGATATTATATCCATATGGAGGATATTTGCTGTCATTTCAAGTCTATGGTAGGCTGTTTGCTCTGAGCTCTTTCCTTTTCTTTTTGTTCCCCCTCTTCTTTTAGAAGAAGTAAATTAAACTACCTCAAGAAGAGGAATTTTTCTATTTCCTGTTAATTTTCTTCTTCATTTTTTCTTTCTCTCTTTTTTTTTTTAATTCCTTTTAGGAGAGAGAATTATAATGATCATGCTTGACCCTGTACATCCTCCCACCTGCTCCCTTACAAAGCTCCTGCCAAAAAATCTGTTTTGTGATGTGAAGTAGTAACTCATCATGAATTAAATCAGAACAGAAGTTATGGTGTCTCTGCCTCCCCTGATTTGGACTGTATTTCTCCACATATAACACTTTTCCTTCCAGAGGACGCAGCAGAAGCTGACACTACCCAAGGGAGAGGGGGCTGCTCCAGACTGCAGCTGCAAGGAAGTGCAAAATGGTGACATGTCAAAATGATGAGACATGGCAAAATCTTATTGATTCTTCTTTCTGCCCAGGCACAGATAAATATCACATCTTCTATATTCCCTGCAGATCTCAGGAACAAAATTTATAACATAATTTAGGCTGTACAATGTTCTCTATTGTATGTGTATGGGGGTTTCATCCCAACCAGTCAAGAAATGCAACTTTCAAAGGTCAGAATCACAGGGGCAGTATCACCTAATGGAAGAAATAGATGGGTTTGCTTTAAATTTTGAAGTATCCTCTAAACAATTTGCATTTATTTTTGACCTGCAGGTGTATTCACATAGCCATAAAGAGATACTTGAGAACAATGTCAAGTTGCATTTAAACACTTTTAAAACTGAAAATTGACCAAATGGTCCCAAAGCATTTAAGAAATCAGCCGACTGGGTGCTTTTTTCTTTCTTTCTCCACTTGGTTCAATGCAATGAATGGTACTGGTTTAATTTTTCACTGGGAACTTCTACTCCCTGTAAGACACATATGCCTGTACAGGACAGTTGGGGGCATAAACTGACTGATGTCTTCAGCTTCTTATTTATATCTGCTCCTGTCTAAGGGGCTGAATAACTCCTAAGGGTTCTTCTATGTCGCCTCAGAGTGAAGATACCTAAAGTGTCCCTGGCAGAGCCCTTTCAAAGGTGGCAACCTTATGAGACCACTTCCTCTTTTGAGCTGTCACAAAGCAAGTACTTCAAAGAGGAAGGAATAATTATTTTGTTAGTTTTATCCAATTCAAATCTTCCCGGACTTCTGCACTGAAGCTCTCTGGGCTCTAATTTACTGGGAAATTTGTAATCCTGTTTATTCATTGTCTAGGTTAAAAATTCATCTCAAGTGCAAAAGTGACTTTTGTTTCCGAAAACCTTCCTTGGCTCAAAGAGCTGAGCCATTGTCAAGGTGAAGGTGAGTGTAAGGCACTTGTCACAAAACAGCCCCACCAGGGCCTAAACAGAGCATTTTCAGCAGTGGTTGATAGCACAAATAATTCTGAGTATCCTGTACACATCTGTTCCAAGCTGTCTAAAACACAGTGCTTATCTGAAAGATGGAGGGAAAGGATACTTTCTTTCCATATGGATTTGTCAAACTGTTCCACATGAATTAAGATTGGTTTGATATCAGGCTTGATGGGAAAAAACAAGAAATTAATATTAAGAATTTTGTTTTTTAAAGACACCTCCCCTGTATTTTATACTGCCAAACAAGCTGCAGAAATTTAGTCTGAGCAAAACCATAGTATGTCTTTAGATAAAAATCTGTGCTCAGAAAATTATTGGCAACAGCTTGCTGTCAGTGTGCATCAGTGAGGCTCCAGACTTTTGTCTGTTGTGGATCTGGGACTATTCAGCATTTTCATAGATTATTGTACTCTGCTTGGGAGCCATCTACTGAATTTGTAGTTAATTAATAATAACAACCATATTGTTGCACAGACAGCTGTTAACCAGCAAACAGCTGCATTGATGGCTGGGAGGCAATTCTGCTGTGGGGGAATTCAGCTGCGTCCCTGCATGTGCTGCCATGAGCTCAGAGGTACAAACTCTCTCCAGGAGAGTGTGGAAGTAACAAACTTCATGAAAATGGGTAACAAATTCACTGATGATGGAACCTTCTTGATCCTGCACTCTCTTACTGCTCCCATTTTATTTTTCTCTTCCAAGGATGCTTTATACTGTTGGCAGGAATGACAGTGGTTGCCCAGTAATCCAATGCCATTCAATTTTGCATCCTGGAAACTTCTGCCCTCCCAAAGACACCCTCCTTTGTCTTTTGGGTCACATCACGGATTATTCTCTTCCCTCATAATATTTGTTTTCTTCTACTTTATCACTCCTTGTCTTAAATAATATCTAAATTGCATAGATATTTTGGCTTGGTTTTTATTTTTTTTCTTTTTAAAAAACTTTTTGCTATTATGTTTTGCTTTTTGTTCAGGCTTCTGAAATAATTGACAAAAAAACCTTCTCCCTGTGGGCTTTTCATGCTGGCATAAGGCTGGAAATTCGATGGAGTCCCAGTCTGCCTTAAGAGGTGCAGTTTTGTGTCTTCATTATTTGGGAGCAGAAGTTTTAAAGAGATAAGGCTGGACTCTAAAGGGAGTTTAAGCATTGCAACTCAATAGCATTTAATTTTAGGTACCCCAATATATTTAAGCTGAACAACACACAGTAAAAGCAATTTCATAGATTTCTACATATGCATCCAAGACCAAAACTGAGAGTAAGAAGCCTAATTGATTCTAACATAATTGAGAATGTTAGAATGGCTGTCATGTAACACGTTGAGCTGATTGACATAATTCAACCTTGCTTGTTCTCCACTGCCTTCTCAGTCCAGCTCTGGAGCCTCTTACAGGGAGTAAAAAATGAGCAGCCAAGTCCTGCCATAAACCATCAGCTCAAATAATCGTTTCTTCCAGGAAGGAAAACACTGATATCCCTTCATGTCTGGAAGTACACCATCTGACTTATTAAGGTAATCTCTGCTTCTGTAAGCATGCAGACAACTGAAAAGAGAATTGTGTTTCTTAAATAATTATTAGATGTAGAAATGTCTCTTTCCCCCTTCTTTTGTCCAACCAACCTACTCCTGTCTTTCTGAAATACTCCATATATATGAGATTACAGACACTCATATAATCCTGGTAAAGTTGTTCCAGCCTTGTATGGAATGCTTAGCTATTTTGGAAACCAGAAGGTGAGGTTTTGTGATTTGGTATTTTTTCTAGAAATTCTGCTTATTTTTTTCCTGAATAGTCATCCAGAAGGTGACTGTTCATGCACAAATCTTGCAATATCACACCAAGTTGCTGGAGCAGGGACTAAACTATTTCCATAGCACCTGGTAAATGGGCCAAATGCAACACTACATGAATTTACTCCTAGATGCACATTTAGTACTCAGCAAATGAACGTTCAAGTGGAATAGCCTGGGCAGAGAAAAGTCCTACATGAAGTTCCTACGGCCATTTACATCAAATCTATTTTTTTCATTAGAGCACATACTTTTGCTTTCTTGACTCCTATGTTCTGGATAAGGGCATGAATTGCTGAATACATGGATCATGGATCTGATTTGTCTCCACTCTAAGGCTGGTGACAGAATTATTATTCTTCTGATGTTCTTTGGGCTTACATATGAGATAAACGCCAAGTAGGTTGTAGCAACAATAAAGCATAACCTCATAGGTCATCAAGTACAGAGAGAATATAGACCTCAACAGGACTCTGCTGGGATGTCTCACATATCAGTAACCTCCAGGTACTGACAGTCACCTATGAGTCTTCCATGCATAAATTATGTTCTATTAAATATTTTTTTTATTTGATTCTGAGATCATTAACACTTATTTCCTACTGTTTTTCTCAAATTAATTCCTTGGGGTATATTGAAGTTATGGGAAAGAAGACATTTTCATACATACATGGGGATAAATAAGGAAAGAAGGCTGAAAGCAGCGCAACATTTGCCTCAGAAGGGGTGAGTGGTGTCAGTGGCCATTAGTATACTTCAGGGAGATCAGCTTTTTTGGTCATGTTACAAAGTGTGTAAAGTGTCCATTAAAAAATTCTACTTTCTGTCATGGGAGAGGGAGGAGGTGGAAAAGACCTTTTTTCCATCATTGCTTTGTATGATAACAAATATTTTTTACAATAAAACTTCATGAAGCCAACCATTTTAAGTGATGCACTCTCAAAGGGGCGATCTCTCTTTCCTGTTCTTGATTGCTTTGTGTTAGAGTTCAACCAATGTTTCATTGCTATAGGATGAAAGCTGGATGTGTCACCCAGGGATGTTTCCTCTCCATGCTGGGAAATGAGGCATAAGCCAAGAGGGACAAGTCTCACCCCATCTCCCTGCCTGGATACCTTTTCCTTCCTCCCTGTAAACCAAGGATAAGGGCTGCCCTTGACACTCCAACTTCTTGCTATTTTTCACTCCTCTGAGCCCAGATTTGCAACTTTCCTGACTGTGTTCAGTTGAAGGAAAAGCGGAATCTGGGGTAGTGATAAAACTCATCAATTTTTATATACATTTCATTGTTTCTTGCACTGTAGTCTTCAGTTCAACCTGGAGGAACTTAAATACCTTTGAAACTTCTCGTGTTTCTATTGAATTTATTTGAAGTTGGCAATGGGTTCAAAATTGAGGAGAGAGATAAGAAGTATTGCAATATCAGCCTTTTTCTCTCAGGAAACTGCACTTAGAAAAACATAATCAGTGGAATAAGAAAGAATTAATCTAATTTGTTTTCTTCCTAGTACTTGTTATGTTGCAAACAGATGGCAATTGCTGCAGATTGTTTGAAAAGTCTCTTATTTTATGAAGTACATATCATTTATATAATAAACAAAATTATATGCTAACATATTTCTGTGACATTTTCTGTCCTCTTTTTTTTAATCCAAAAAATAGCATGCATTTAAAATTATTCAATTAAAAATATGACAGCACAGATAAAAAAAAACTCAAAGAAACCTTGAAGACTTTTTTTTATAATTTTCATATAATTTTATAATCTTTAGGAAGGCAGGAAATTACTCAAGACAGAGCTTTCTCCTTATGTGCCTGACTCCTCCCAGGGTTTGAATCCCTCATAACATCTCTGGAGCTCACCCATATGAGAAACAGCTGCAGTTTAACTATGCAAATTCTGCACTCTCAGCTGGGAAATGTCTTTTGGTTAACTTCTTGGGGAAAAGGAAAGTGAAAATTCACCATTTTAACTATTGTTTTTAAAAGGCAATGTGGGAGTAGTTTAACTCATGAAAATAGAAGGAAGAATGTCAAATTTCATATTGTACTCACTATAGACATGTTAAGAGTTTTTTATATGTTCAGTATACAGAGTATTAATGGGCATTGATTAAGACACAAATGCAGAAGATGGCAATGAAACCCTAACTCACAAATTCTATGGTTTCACAGCCTGCCATGTAAGTAACACTTAAATAAAGCAAGAGGCTCTCTAAAAATGCCTGACCAGGAAAGGCTATCCTATCCAGGAAAGACAATTCTATGACATTGCTGGTAATAAAGCTGGTAACAACTTTAGCAACACAAAGGTAGGGCTTTTAAGACTAGATGTTTAGATAGGATTAGCAGAGCTCCCTCAACAGGTTTAAAAGCATATTCCTATAATAATTTGTCTTACAGAAGTGGTCCTCGAGAAGATATTGAAATACTGAAAGATCCCCCTAAAGTCTTTGATGTACTGACCAATGTATAACTGCTATCAATGAGCTCATTTGTTATGACTGTACCAATAAAAATTTTTGTGGGAGAGTACTGAAACAGACAGTTCAAGACTGTGGGAATTGGCCACTCTAAAAGCTGTGGAAGCAAAGGAAGGAGAAGATAGCTGGACATTTTATGTTCTTGGTGCCATTTCTAGGGACATAAAGGTCCAATATTGATCTTGAATCCAAATGAAATGTATTGTCAATTCCACTGTTTTTACTCTAAATACAGAACTGTCCAGATTGTTGTATTTATTTCTATACTTACAGTTTTTCTAAAACCTGTTTATACTCTACAGCTAGAAATACACGTACAAATTCATGAGCCGTGTAAGTTTTCTCCTTTAAAAATAGTGTGTTTGTGTCTCACAGAATTTGCTAATTTTATATCCTCATCTCTTCTAGATGGTTTTTCTCCATACTTTCTGGGTTCTTGATCTGCACCCAGATCCATGCCCATTTCAAGGTTCAGCTTGTCACAGGAAGGAGGCTCCATGTCTATCCCTTAAAAAAGTAGGACAATGTTCTATTCCTGAGAAGTTCAGAAGACCCATGTGGAAAACGGTGATGCTAATTTTGGGTGGTTTCAGCCACCTAATAGCTGTGGTGTGTGTCACTCAAAGGTTTCAGAGCTGTGTGCAGCTTGGCAAGCTGTGGGTGACTTCACTTTGCTGGTGCCCTTGGACCATGGGAAACCAAATTATTAGCAAGTCTGTCACAGCGAACCAGAGTCACACCCTGTAAACATCTAAAATATTACTGTGGTTTGTGCCTGCCTTGCTGAGTGTTCAAAGATAATACCAGATACCAGCAGGATGCATTTCTGTATCTTGAAACCAACTTTTCAGAGTGGGGAGGGACACTGGGTATTTAACTTCTTGATTAAAAAAGAGACAATTGAAATGTTTCCCCAAGAAATTAAAGGAGAAATGGGAAAGGGGAAAACAACAGGCTGACAGTTCCCTAGTTAACCAAACCTAGTTAACCAGAAATATGTGTATGGAAAAGGATACATACATTAGAAGAATAATACTAACTGGATTTGCCATAATGAAGGCTCAGGAGGAGAGGCTGCATTTGTAAGAGAAACTGGATCAAACATGAAAGTTAAATAGAAGCAAGAGACTGTTAATCTTTTCCAGTTATTGACAGTATTCCCTCAAGTGAAGGACGTAAACAGAAACCATCCTAAATTGAAGGGAGGACCAAAAGCATCTTATGTGACCAGTCATGTCATGAGTACTTTGTTGAGCTCAGTTACAAAACAGAAGCATGTAAAACCTAAAAACTTTATCAGGCAAAAGATACAAAATAAAAAATAAAAGGGAAAGGAGGGACAAAACCAGAAAGGCACAAAACTGAGATTTAACTAGCAAGGGGCATGAGGAATCATTCTACATGCCCATTGGGAGCAGAGGAAAGAAAAGCAAGGGTAATTCCACTACCCTACAGTGGGAGGTATAGACACTGAGAGGAGAGCTGAAACAGAGAAGAGCAAATAATCGCAAATGTTGGAGTTTATAGTAAAGCAGGAGGAGGAGAGAAAATTCTAGGCCTGGAAATGATTGGAAATTGTATCACAATGGTTAGGAACACACAGAAAAAATTCCAAACCCAAACCATGCAGCCCAATATAGAACTTATCTTTAAAACAGAAAAGAAGATAGACCAAGAAATCGTGGACCATTCAACTGAAGCTAATGTTCTAGAAAAATTCTGGGGAAAAATGGTCCAAGTAATTTGTAAAAACTTAGAAATATGAAGTAAGAATGATTGACAACTGCACAAATTCATTGGGAACTAAAGATTTTAAACACAGTATTTCACTTTTGTTTCCTCAACAGACAGGCCTGGTTGGCTTAAAATTTTGACTATTTCAAAAGCTACATAAAAATGTGTTTGTTCTTTGTGAAACAGCTACAGGGTGGATGGAAAACTGGTTATTAAATGGCACACCATAGAAAATATTGCAAATTGTTCACTTCTAGAATACCAGGCTGCTATGAAATAGTACCCGCAGGAGACTGTTCTGTGTCTATTTCTGTGTCAATTTGATATTTTTATTAATCACAGAAGGGACAAAACGAAGATTTAACTTAATAAATCTGCAGAGGACATGATGCTTCAATGATCAAAAAAACTCCAAATAATGAAAAACTGAGGGGCAATTTCCATGTGGTCTATTTCCATTGAAATGGTCTATTGCATATAAAATCTGATGAAAATAACCCCTTAGCTGATAGCTCTTAAGGAAAGGATCTGAAGCTGTAGAAGGTCACATACCTTCTACAATCAAAAAATTTCTTGCTATTGCAAATCACATTAAATACTACCTTGGGCTGTACAAAGAGCATGAACAGCCTGTCGACTCATGAAGTCACCCTTCTGCTGTACTCAGCGCTGGTAAGACCTCAGCTGGAATATTGTGCCCAGTTTGAAGCTCCTCACTTTAATAATTTGAGTATTTCAGACATATTAATTTTCTAAAAAATATAATTTATGAGACAATTAGGGAAAAATGCTATTAAGCATGAATAAAAAATTATTAAGGAGGAGCAAGGAAAGCAAAGTTGCAATTTCTGAGATACACACTGAGATTACTTGCCAAAAGAGGTGGTGGAGTTTCCATCATGCAAGGATTTTAAGTATACTTAGACAGATGTGTCAGGAAAGCCAAAGAGACAACTGATGCATTTTTTCCAGTGAGGAATGAAAAAAAGTGGCTTGTTGGGATCCCTTCCACAATCAAGCTGCAGTTAAACTTGGAAATTTGCTGATGATGTCCTTTTGTTCTATAGCCCTGGAAACTGGCTGAGCATTGAGAACAAGGAAAAAATCATGACCAATTTAGTAATGAAGAACAATTATCCTGATTTTTTTGCATGTGTTCATGGCTTTCAATTGACTGTCATGTCAAATGGAACTTGTTCAGATGGCTGGAAAATCACCATTCTGCAACTAGTCTCTACTGCATTGGTGACTGCCAGCAAATCAGAAGTGAGCTGGTGGAAGAGATAATGTTAGGGTTTGTTACCCTTAACATTTTAGTCTTTACCATTCTCCAGTTCTTTAGGACTTTGGCTTCTCTTTTTTTTTCTAAAATTTTTGAGCAACTCTTTTTTAAAATCTTAAATGGAAAACATTGGGTTGCAAAAGTTACTCAGCTAGGTAACTTTTACTGCTGGAGAAATAATTATTTTATGACTTTTCATGCATTTAAAAATGTAATTTAGAACATGAATACAGAAAGATCACAGTTATACTGGCCAAATTATCCTACTTCTATTCTCTCCCTTGTGAACCTTCCTGGTCAGTTCACCCTCATTTGGGAGCCTGGAAATATGGCAGATGCAAGACTCCAATAGTGCTCTGCTCAGTAATTCCAGCCCCTTGCCCCAACACCTTCCACATTTCTGCAAGGATTCACTACGGGGTCTCTGCAACCTCGTCCAGCCCCTCTGTCTGCAGAAAACGAACACAGGAGATTTTTGATCTTATTTCTAGGCTTCCCAGTTTTATTGTTTTATTAAAAGGTGTGAATCCAGAGCTAGTTACTTCTCAGATAAATGAAATTAATTTCAGGTTCCACTGAAAGACAAAGCACTTTTTGTCTTGACAGCTAAAGAATCAGAATAAAATAATTTATTCTCTTTTATAATTTTAATGGCTTTTTAAATATAGTTTTTACAGAGGGAACACGGTTTTTATATTTAATTTGGTGGGATTATTCAATACAGTACTCTAACATAGTCCAGGGTTTTCAGTCAAAATGTGGAGGAAGATGGCTTCTGTCCCAAAGGCTTTTCAGTCAAAATTACAGAAATACACAAGTGGGAAAAGAACATGTGCAAGAAAAAGTGAGTTGCTCATGAGTAAAAGAAACAGAGTAGAGATAGCTGAATATCTAGCTGTGTCCTGAAAATTATTGATAATTATTATAGTCATTAATTTTTAATTAATTCTCTAATTGCATTTAAAATTCCTAATGTTCTTGTTTCATTTTGCCTAATTGACTGCTAGAATAAGATTCATTGAATTTGTCTATTTAATTCCAGAAATTCTAATTCTCCCTTAAATTTTATCAGACCCACCTTGCCATTTCTATTTTGTGTTTTGCCCCTTTCTTTTTAACAGCTTTTGTTCCTCACATATTGCCTAAGGGGATTTCTTTCCTGACTAGCTGTGAGGAATTTCCATTATCCCAACTTCCATATTACCATAAAAGCACCCTTAACCCAGGGCAACCTGGAGTAAAATAAAATAGGGAGAGTGTTTACAAACTGAAATAGAAATTACATTGTTGTGAACATCTTGGGAGGAGTGAAAGTGAATGAAAACTATGTATCCTACACACCCTGACACCTCGAGTACCTTAGAAGTAGAAGTCTCTTTGCAGCTGAAAAGCATTAAGAAATTATTTAACTTTCTATACATGGAACTGTCTCTCAGCTAACTCCTTCATCTTGACTTTTTTAGAGGATGATGTCACCTTGGAATCATGCTTTCCTTTAAGTATCATGTTTGCAAATCTCTTCAGAATCACAATTTATTTCCACCTCCTTACTCAGCATGGATTTATCACCAATTCATATTAACAGTGGCCTGAAGCACTATGTCTCCCACCTTCAGCGTTGGAAATGCAATGTCCTTTTGGCTAAGGATTGCTTCTTTGGCTACAATCTAAATTGCTTGTCGATTAGTTATGAGGTCAACCTCTCTTAGGTGGGGCAATTCAAAAATCCCAAGGTAACATTTTTTTCAGCTAGAACAAAGTGTAGATTGCATATAAAAGCAGGAGTTGCTAATCGTACTTTGTGAAATAATTGTGAAGACGGTATGCAGAATTTTATTGCTTCTTGTTTCAGACCAGCTTTCACGTCAAGAAGACCAGTTTAAGTCAATGATAATTTAGGCATGTTATGTGTAGCAGGCATAATTCGTGCGTATAAAGTAATATCTGGGTAGAAGTTTTATATGGTTAAAAAATACAGACATAAAGTGTTACTGCCCAGTTGTGGCCACAGTATGGAGCTCTCCAGGCTAGCACACTCCCTATGGCCGGAGAGCACAACAGGAGGGGCTGCCCCCAGATCTCTCCGGAGTCCTCTAGGGTGGCAGTGCTCACAGGGAGTTGCTGCTCCTGTGGCTGGCTGTGGCGTGGGTAGCACAGCTCCAAAGCAGGAATGAAGGACAGAGATGAAGAAATAGGAAGGGGCCACTTGTATGAATTGCAAGGTACTTTACCCCCAAGGAGGATTCAGGGACAAGTCAAGCACAGGAATGCAGGGAGCATCACATTTTAAAGACGGAAGGGTACGAGGGGTGGAAACAACTCACATCCAATGAGGGGACATTAGGGGACGAGAACGCAACTGGGGTAATCCAATAGAGACAGCACAGGGGAGGGAACAGGTTTAACAGTCCAATGGGAAACTGTGCAAGGGATAACAGACAAGGAACTTTCCAGAACAACGAGGGTGTGTCTAACTTGACAGGCAGGGGTAGGGGGCAGTGAACTGGGGATTGATGTGGACATATAAGGAGACAAGGGAGGTACAAAGGAGGGACTGGGGAGACTGACATAGGGACTGACAGGCACTTGGGAAAATGTTGAGGTAAACAACTTAGGGCTAAACCATTAGAGGAACAGAACGGGGTACATGGAACAAACCATTATAAACTTATTAACAGAAAACAATTGTAAAACAACAAACCACCACAATAAAGCAAGCAAGCCAGGACAAGGGGGTTGCCTCACATATGTTGAAACCATTGCCAATAAGGCCTCATTTGCAAGTTAATACATGTGGCTGGCTCAGAGATGGGCCATTTTCTCGAGATAATCTGGGAACTCCCAAGCGATGATGATCGTCTGGACAACTACTCGAGATTGGAATCACTGGAACCTCCGGGGGATTCATCTCAATGCCGGGTTCCGTAACTCAATCACCGATGTACATCGCTTTCCAGACCTCAAATTGTTCAACCCGGCGCAGAGAAAAGAGACGTTATGAATATGTGGGACTTTGAATGGAAAAAAAAGGCTGGTCGCCAAAATCCTGGCCTCGAGCAAAATAAACTGTATAAAAACTGTTCGCGCAGGACGGATGGTGTGAAGCACAGGAGACCCTCTGCTGGAGTGGTTGAACCTGTGTCTCACCCAGCGCCTATCCTGGGCTCGGCACTGTCCTTCTCTTTGTGGCTGGCTCAGATGGAATTTGATCGCTATAATAAAAATTGGTTTTTTTCCTTTTTAATTTGGCTGGGTCAATTTTTACCTATAATAGGCATAATTGCTCCTTAGGCCTGTCTGGGACAGGTTTGTTCTCTTTGTTCTCTGTCCTATTTCTTCAACTACTACTTTCAATGGCAGAACCTCCTCAAAGAATCCTTCCCCCTCCTTTTTGTCTACACTGTTCCACAAGTAAGTGCCTGTGGCCCTGAGACACATGGTTTCCTCTGTGCCTGGCATGGCTTTACAGGCTGCCTACACGGTCACATGTGTTTGGAAGTCCCTCAGGCAGACAGGAAAATATATAAAAGATTAATTTATAGCAATGGAACTATCTAGGTAAAATCCCTTCTGACAAGATCCACAAACATCAGCGTGTGTCATGGGGAGTTTTTCTAAGTATTTGTACTGAGCATCGTGAGCACAGAGAAGATACAGGAAACTAACTGTAATCTCTATAATTCATCCAACACCCACTGTCATTACTTCAAAGTCTGTTGAATAATGTTTGATGTCTGTGGCTTTTTCAGGCTTTATCAGGAAGATATAGCTTAAATTTTCCATCTATCAGTGAAGTGCAATTTATAAAACAATTGATTAAAAAATAATTCTATTCCTGGGTAAAGGAGCCAACCTCTTTTTTGGACAAGCACAACTTCAAGGGAGGGGATGGAATTCACTTTTCTCCAGGTTTTCATTCAGCCCAGGGATTACTGCACCTTTTTTGAGAGAAAGAAGCAGTGAATTCTGAAACCCAAAATAATATATTGCTGAGATGTCATAGTGCCTGAGTGAGATTGCTACCTAGAAAGGCCAGCAAAATCTGACTTCGTGGCAGAAAGGGTTGTCTGTGGCTGTGCTGAGTATGTGTTATGGGCAGAGTGGGAGCTTCGCACACAAGGTAGAGAAACTCTCCTCTTGAGTCACGAGGTCCAGAAAGGATCCCTTTGCTTTCTCAACTCCTTCTCAGAGAGGAGCCTCAGTGCAGCTGGATCCAGTCTTAGTCCCAGACTTTGTCAATGGTTTGTGTCTAAAGGATTACACAGGTGTAATTGAACTTGTATACAATTTTGTCCACAGGACTAAAAATGTCAAACCTAATCTGTTTATATAAATATATTATTTATTTTAATTGATAAAAATAATTATAAAAGTTGGGAAAAAAAGAGCTTAATCAGAATTATTTGCTACTGAGTATGCATAGCTATAACTACTAGTATAATGCACTATTTTTCAAGCAATTATATTAAAGCTAGCAAGAAAATTATTAAGGAGAGCTTGATGTTATTCACCCCGATACTGACACCACGGGCAAACACCTTTTGCTCAGCCTCAAGGAGTAACCTTGAGGGGTGTTCCCACTCAGGTGACTCATACCACTACTTGGGGTGATATTGTAGAAGTCCTCCCTGTGCAAAAGTGGGACTGGCCTTTTGGAGTATAAAGTGATTGACAGTCAGTCATATGCATTTTTTAGATTATGTGATACCAGACTTAATAAGAAAAACATGCTTTGTGCTGAGAAAGGTGTTAGGAGCTCTTTAGCTTATTTTGCTCAACACTCAACATGCCTGTGTCAGGGCCAGCACACCCTCACTGCTCCCAGCCTCAGTCAGGGAGAGTGTCTTGCATTCCTCATGGCAGGGTCTGACAGTTTGGTCAAGCTGGTTTCAGCATTCTTCAACACTTAAGAGCAGACCCTCCTTGCTTGATCTTATCACTGATCAGCAGACACTCCTTGCTCAGGCCATCACTGATAAACTTCCAAGACAAATTTCAAGCTGCTGTATCAATGGTTAGGCACAGAGTTTTCTTACAACATGCTGAATTACTAAATGCAATTTTTGAGGCAAAATTTCAGATGCATTTTCCTTTTTGAATTACCTATAAGTGAGGCCTTTGTGCATTATGCGTGTAGGTGTTGGTGCCCAGATCCTCTTTACAACACACTTCATGTTCTTCAGGAGGTAGATTTTCCTTTGGCTGTGATAATATCCCAAGGTGCCCCATGATAACTCAGCATGCTGCAACCATTTGGTATGTGTGTTTATTATTTACTTACCTCCTCCATTTTCCAGACAAAAATTGATTTAATAAGCTAAGAGCAGGGAATTTGATGTGTTTGTTTCAAAGTATTGAGAGGAAAATATTTCAGCTGTTATGGCTAACCAAAATTATGACTAGCATTAAATTGCACTTAATGAAATGGCCCTTGATTACTCATTTCAGAAGGAAAAAACCTAACAGCATGTTTAAGCTACTGTATATACACATTCATTTCTATTAAACTTTATTCTTCCATTATTTGCGTGCTGGCTGATTGACAAAAGTACATTTCTCAGAAAGTGCACAAATTTTTACATTTCCTTACATATTATGTATGTGAGTTTAAGCACACACATTACATGTTTTTGAGATAGCTCTTTAACACAACAGCATGGAAGTGAGAGTTCAAATTATCTGAGCCAAATTAATCTTAGTCATATGGCTCCAAAGCCACCAAAGGTGCTCAGGGGAGCTACACAATATCAAGTGGGGAAGTTCAGTGCAGCAGTTGAACCATCAGCCATTTGCAGTGTTACTAATGATCTCTACTAACCTTTGCAAAGAAAAGTAGTAACAAGCAGGAAGAGAGTCCCTAAACTGGAAACTACAGGCTTTTAAGCACATATATCCATGTCATGTAACCATGACACAGACTTACCCTATCAAGATGTGTGACAAAAGTGGGTATTTTTAAATACATAACATTAAAAAAAAAAAGTAACTCTAGTTTAATTACCAGATGCTTCCTAAAGATGCATCATAATATTATGAGCTCTGTAACAGGAATTACGGATACCCGTCAAGGTCATCTGCTTCATGGAGAGAAACAATATGGCAAGTTATATTTAGCTGCCTGTTTCTGAGAGCATTGGCTAAGCATAAAACCTTAGAAAACCAGAAATAATATAATTATTTGCAAAAAGCAGACAACATAATTGTTTGGGAAGTGGCAAATATGACATAATTTTTTGTATATGTTGCAAAATAATGGGGAAAGTACCTACTGCTATCTTTTGTTCAGCCTAGATATGTATAAATCAGTATTTCTGCTTGATGGAAAGAGCTATGTTTTGAGGAAAAAGATTTCCAAGTTTGTAAGACTGGTTTAAAATTACTTTATTTTTATGTGATTTATTTATTTGTTTTGCCTTTTATAGTGGAAGAATTAGCACCAGGAACAACAATAAGGAAAAAGGTAGGAGCAGCTCTTCCCAAAATTCTGCTTAAGTGCTGAATTTTTACAGCCTTTTTCATTGAAAGAAGAAAAATCAAGAGAAGAGGAGAAAATGAATAAAGGTCATGAATAAAGGTTGTGTTCTTGGTGCCTCTCCAGGCCTGCTTGGTCCTGACTCAGAGAGACTGATGCTCTCAAAGTTCTGATACAGTTGTGGTTCTGTGGTTGCACATTCATGAATTGTGTCTGTTGACTCTTTTGTGAAAATGCCTCTGGGGAATTAGCTTGGGATAATAAAGAAACTTAAGTGACCACAGTTGTTTGCATCCCTTTTTCAAATGAGTCTTTATTGTGTTTTTTGATTGTTTTTTTTTTTTTTTTCAGGAAAGCATTTGAAAGGGTAAATTTCATTGAAAACACAATATGGAGTGCAGTTATCACTGGCATGTTTCATAGCACAGTGCAATTCACTGCTTCATTCTATGTCAAGACTAGTTGATTGCACAGTAGTCCAGGAAAAAAAAAAAAAATCAAGAGAACCTGCAGTTAGACTCCAAATACAGGAAGAATATCTATCAATGAATACTTGATAAATCCCCCCTGCCCCCATCAGATTTGAGGGAGGATAAGTGATCATTTAGAAAATTTCCTGGTTTCTAGTTTAGCTTTAAGTCTGAATAAGAGATTTCATACCCTTTATTTCTAGTAATTATATCATGGGCCGCTGAATCTACGGGAAGTCTTTATTACTATTAATGGGCTTTTCCAAAGTGATTTCATGCTGACAGAAATAACCATCACTGAGCTGTTTAGTCAAATTCAGAGCTAAACACCAGTGTTAGCAATGTTAGGTTGTTTCTGCACCAGCATTCCTGCTGGGATAGAAACTCTCACAAGAGAAAATGTAGAAATTATACTCAGAAAGTATAGAATCTTTTACAGACAAGGGATGGGAAAAAGGATAGTGATACTCAACACAGGCAGTAGCTGAAAATCATACTTATAGCTTTTAAATTTGAAACCAGATGCAGGCAGGGACTTAAGTGAGTCCAGGCCAAAAGTCAAGAAGCCTGGAGGACTGGAAGTCTGAGCAGGTTGTAGAGGAAAAAAAATTCAAGGGTAAAGGAAATTCCCTTTTTTTGTGGAGATTTCTGAAACTTGATATGTGCATGTAGTCCAATTAGGATCTCAGCTAGATTTGGGGCATGTGAGACCCCCTGGGTACAAATGAATCCTGCAGTAATGAACCTCATGATTATGACCCACTAAAACTTTCCTTAGGAAATAAGGGCAAACTTATCCTTATGGCTTGTTCAAATATTAGCCAAAAATAACTCCCAGTACATCTTTATTTGCTCATTAGTAATTTTATTCAAAATTGTCCCCTGCATATGATCTAATGGACATCAAGAAGAACAAGGAAAGTTATGGAGTTAAAATGCCATTTGTAAAGTGCTGTGCATATATATTCTATTATGAGAATCTTTTACTATAGTCATGTGTCATTATTGCATATTCAAATAATTATAAAAATGAGTCCTCTGTGAAAGAGATACTCCCATGTGGTAACTTAGACATACTTCACTTTCCATTATAAATTGATAATTGTAGTTTAAAATTGTAAGTGGTAACCTCTGAATTGATCTAATGCAGTAAATGACTATTTTTACTTAATTATGATCTACATATGATTTTCTTCTTTGGATGATGAAACATTTTGGTCATTGACACCAGATTGCCTGAAAGAGTTGCCCTTTTTGGGATGACTAGAGCATAATTTGCATAGAGTAAGGGGAGACCTTAGACTTCTCTACTTTTTACAGAGGAATATCCTGTTTTATAGTTTATGGACAAATCTTAGGCACAAAAATCCAGATTCATAAAGGGATTTGCACATGACAACCTCAGCACTGCTACATCACTGTTGCTTTGGCAATGGACTTTACAGTCCTGCACCAAAGGCATAAGTTTTCTTTCCAGATTTTGAAAGTGTTACCCTCTTTTGGCTCATGTATCTTCATATAATTTTCCCTACATCTGCATGTTTAAATTAAAAAGCAGCTCAGGTCAAGTATAATTACTGGAAGACCTTGGCTCCTCCAGGGTAGCAGAGGCCAAAACTCAGCTACAATGATTAACTCTTAATGTAAATTTTGCTGACACCCCCAGCCTCAGCTGAGCTGCTGCTGGCAGTTAAAGGTAATGAGCCATTCCTTGGCAGCATGAGCACTTGCAGACAATAATTGTTGATTTTTACACTCTTATGGTGAAAGAACTGCTGCTGTCTCCTGAGAATAGGAACACAGATCTATGTGGCAATGTGGTAAAACATTGTGTAGGATTTCCTGACACCTCATGTGTGCAAGGATGCAATGTCTGAAAAATACAGAGATTTGGGACTCTGGTGAGTTTGTGTAACCTCCTCACCAAGGTAATGGCATCTCTGGGAATGTGCCACAGTATAACTTTCAGCACAATAAAGCTTTTCAGGGAAGGTTTAAGGTCCTAGCTGTTGGGCAGGAATTCTGCGAAATGGTCCTTGCAGTTCAGTTGTGCCTCAGCTCCATCATGGGCAGCAAAGCATCTTGGATCTTGTACAGATTTGCTAAACTCAGTTTATGGAAGAAACTGCTATTCAAGTACTAAGCATGCTGTTTGCCTGAGCAATCTTTTCCTATCCCTTAAAGCCCCAGCTTCAGCAGAGCAGTGCAGTCTCTGCTTACAATATGTTATCATGTCCTCAAACATGTGCCAGGAAGCACTGCTGTTGAAAGGAAAATCCGTCTTTGCCTTTTCTTTCTCCATTTATGGTCACCTGCCCATCCAAGGAGAGGTTTCTAAGGGAATCACCAGTAGTTCTTGCCAGAGATTCCAGGCAATCAAGTGATGATTCACATGGTGTTTGTGTGATCACATTGAAGAGAGCCAGATCTGTATGGTAAGTGACAACTTTCGCTACTGGAAGGGAGACTTTTATAGCAGGATGAGTGAGCCAATCCATGGGGATGTGCTCCATGCAGTGACTCAGGATTTTGCACTTTGGAAATATTGCACTACCCACATATGCTACATTGCACTACATGTAGCTTTAGAAGGATGAAAATATTTATCCTGTGTCCCAGACTGAGAAGCAAGATGTTTTCTATTGCCATCTGTGTAGCAGTTGTCTTCTCTTAAGTGGGCAGTTCTCCTTATCTCCTGTTAATGGGCCCATCAATGTCTTGCCACATGACTCAGAGATAACTCCCTCCAGGTGCCCTTTCTGTTTAACAGGTGATCAAGGACTCCTGCCTGACTCGGAATGACATCGGCCCATTGTGAGATGCTCCGCCCAGGGGGGAGGAGCTAAGCATTCCCACCTAGATATATTCTGGGTTTTGGGACAGAGCAGTCAGCCTTCCACAGGTTCCCAAGAGGAACAGCTGGGGTGCTCCACTGGACCTTCAGAGGAAGACTACAGCCTTCTACAGGATCACTGCTCCAACAGAGCCACATCTGCCACTCCAGGAGAACTGCAGCCACTCCAATTTGGACTACTACCAACACCCTGACCGAAAGGGTGTCAGGTTGTATTCTGACTCTGTCCGTGGTTTTCCTTTCGTATTATTGCATGTATTTTGTTTCTTTTCCCTTTTCCTAATTAATTGTATTACTGACTTGGAATCTCTCACAGGTTTTGCTTTCAAACCAGAACATCCTGTCTACACTAAAATATTTTGTCATTTAAAGGACACCACTGATATATTTTCCACAGTAAAAAATTTCTATACCATTTGCAATCTATTTGGAGCTATCTTGTGATCCCTTAGTGCCCAACTGGCCTGATTATTAGGATGCTAGTGTATGAATATATTGGATTATTGAAGAAATGGTTCAGTGCTAGACTTGTTAATGTGGGAATCCATCAATCATCTCAGAAATCCCACAGAGCATCAAGATTTGTGAAATATATAAACATATTAAAAATCTGTTTGTTTGTGTGAGTTGGGGCTTTTTTTGTTTGTTTGGGGTTTTTTGTTGGTTGGTGGTTTTTTGGGTTATTGTTGTTGTTTGGTTGCTTGGTTGTTTTTATTTTTTTTTCTTTTGCTTGTTTTTTTTTTAATTAAGAAAAAAAGAAAAAAGTAAAACAAGTTTAGAAGCTAACTGAGGTGTAGCAAAAGCCAGTCTGAGCTTTCAGAGTTATACAGGATGGTTGGAGGAGCTAGGATGCCCTGGTCATGAAAAATGATATTATACCAGTAAGTCAGGTGTGTGCACTTATTGCACAGAATTATTGATATTTTCCATGGGGCCTTATATCTGACAATGATTTACATGAGCTATATAGCTGAGACTGTCTGGTAAAGTGCTTGAACTATACAATCCTGAAATTTCAAATCCTGCAAGGGTTGGAACCCGCTCTACGCAAGAGAAATTTATCAGCACAGATTTATCATTTTGCATATCTTCCAGTAAAGAAAAATGGCAGGCACTCTAGAAAACACTTAGGTGAGACAGATGGTTTGTTTATCTCCCTTTCACCTGCCTGATCTACTTATCTCTAGAAAAGCTGTCATATTTGCTGAAGGCTCCACTGATTACCTTCCCCCCTCCTCCCCCTTTTCATCCTATCCCCTTGAGGGGAAGATTTATTTTCTCCTTAAAACAGTAAGCCTAGGCCTTATACTGACCACATAAGCAAGAGATAAAGTCCTTGATAAAGTCCTTTGTGTCCCATATTTTACAGAGTAGTGTAAGGATGGTTGATTTTACATTGGTTATACCAATAAAATATGAACATACTTTTCAGGTTTTACACCTGTACATCATAATCTCTTATACAACACTTCTTTTCCTCTAATGGGTCATGAAAATGTAGTTTCATTATGAGTAACATTATGTTTGTTTTCTATAGAAAACAAATGTTTCTAGAAACACTAAACTCCAGAGGGATGAGGTGGCTTTCCCAAAGTTCCAGCCTACCTAGGATGACACAAAGGGTCCCTGTGCCATGCCCTACCTACTGGTGTGGACCTGATGCTGTTATCTTGTTCTTTCTTTTCTATCCTTTCTCTTACTCCAGGGAGTAATTGGCTTTTCACTGAGTGAGGTACATGCTTTTCACTAAAACACAAAGTTTAAAAACAGCACAGAGGAATAACAGCACTACATGAAATCACAGCTCTGGTGACTCAAGTGTAATGAAAAGGCAGTAGTACTAATAAGGTTGGGAGGTTTTCAAGAAACAAGGTTTGGAGAATTGGCTGGAAACATTGATTCTGAGACCAAAATCAGTCTTTGTAAAGATGGCAATTCTTTTAATATCATAAAGTGTCTGTCTAGAGGGCTGAGCTATGCAAGGAGATGCTGAAGACTTCTACAGCATATCTACAAAATTGCATGTGCAGTACAGAGGATGTGAAACCATGATCTGTGCAAACTCTCCATTGCTGTTGGATCTGAAATCAGTCCTTGGACAGTCTGATTATTTCTCAAGGCAGGAGAGAGTGGAACCATTGCTCTTCTCCAGATTTTTTCCCAGCATAATTTCTATTTTTTCGTGGTTTTTTTTTTTTTTTTCTTTTTTGCCTGGAATCTCACAGTACCCACCATGTACAATGCTTTTTGGGGGGTAAAATGGACCACTTGGTTCAGAATAATCTCAGAATTCTTGTAACACTGTACAGAGTTTATTGCATGTATAAAAGAAGCTCTCTAAACCTGTGTTACGCTAGAAAACAGGACTTCACTTACTACAAATAACTTAATTAAAATAATTACAATCCAAACTCTAAGTATAACCATATCACTCTTTCTAGCAGGATTACCACTTATAATCTGCCAGAATTATCAAGAGATGAGAGATAAAGTATTTTTTGTAATTCTGTATCAAATATACCTCAAATTTTCATTTTGAGAGGCTGAAACGAGAAGAATATTGTTCAGTAAACATTAAATCAAACATTCACATGAAATGAACTAGTTAATGTACCATAAAAAGATACTGATTCTCTCAAGTTAGTGGAGGTGTCCCACACCAATGATTCCCATTCCCTGTGTTATGGAAGGATGCATGAAAATCCAAAATTGCTTATTTTGGGAGTGTCTTTGGAGAAAAAAAAATTGCAGTCTTGGAAAGAATTTATTCCTAAAGAAAAGATGGATTTTGAAGTAGAAGAAACCTTCAAGGATTCAGGACTTGAAGGCTTTTAAAAGTCCCCCTCTTCACAGCAAAAAAAAAAAAAAAAAAAAAAGCCTTTCAGAGGAGCTGGATCATCTAAGACAGATTGGAAGTGTGGAGTGGGTGAGTGATTCTTCAGGGAACTCTGAGCTTAGTCCGAGAGCTGCTGAGGGGGAAAAAAACCTCAGCCAGGATACAGGTCTCAGGGGAAGGGCTGAGAGGCTCCTTCTCATTGGTGAAGGGGTTAAAGGGTGGTGGGGTGGGGTTGAAGCTGGAAATGTTCAGTCAGAGTAGGAGGACTGTGAGGAACTCAAGGTGGACAAATTGGAATGGTAATTGTATAGCTTGAGGAAAGGGCTATAAAAATACTGAGAGGAAGCCAATGATAATTTAAGGGTTGGATATGATTTGAAGATAAAAAGATAGTGTAACATTTCCTCAAAGACAAAAGAAGCTGTGGTGGAAAGCTGAAAGATAGTCTGGGGTGGGATCCCCTGGGTTCTCTTCTCTGGGCCTTGTCATCCTAATTCCATTTGATAAATGCAATGAATTCTATCTTAAAAGCAGATGATGTATATATAATAACTTTTAATTTTTATTTTTACCATGACCTAATTGCTTACTAGAAATTCCTTTTTCTAACAGTTGGGAATCTTCTAACTTTTATTTCTCCTGATTCCTAATTTCTGGCTGCCAGTTCTCCACTAGTCTTTATGCCATTGTTCTTAAAATGACACTGCTTTTAATACAGTAGGTCTTTTCACCCAGTGTTTGTGTGGTGTGTGTTAATTGGGTTATTTGGTTGATTCATTTGGCTTTTCATTTACAAGGGCAAACTTCTTAAACTCTTTAGCTGTCATTTGGTGTCCAAGCTGTATATTCCTTATATCCCTAAATTTCCTCCTTCCTTTTGTTTTTCACTAAATCTCTCTCTAAATAGACAGAGATTTAATGAAAAACACTTTAAATTCACTAAATAGGTGGATGATAGTTTAGGACACTGAAGTGCTGGAGCATGTCCAGCAAAGGGTATCAAGGCTTGTGAGAGGTTTAGAAAATATGTCTTATGGCCAAGGGAGCTGGGCTTGAGAAGTCTTGAGAAGAGGAGGCTCAGGGGGAACCTCATTGTTCTCTACAACCTTCTGAAAGGAGATTGTAGTGAGACTGGGAGCTGGTCTGGGAGGACCAGAGGAAATGGCCTTAAGGCAAGACAGGGAAGATTCAGATTAGATATTATAAAAGAAATGTTTGTTGTCAGGGTGGTGAGGCACTGGAATAGGCTGCCCAGGGACAAGGTGGAGTGACTATCCCTGGAGGTGTTTAAGAGGCATCTGGATCTGGTTCTGGGTGATGTGGTTTAGTAGTTAGGGGTTTTAGTGTTGGTGCAGGGCTGATGGTTGGATTGGATGATCTCAAAGGTCTCTTCCAACCTTGATGATTCCATACCTCTAGTCTCCTAATGGTGACATCTTCAGCAGTTTAGTTTTGTTAATACTCCCTTATGTGTGACTAAAATAGTTTCTCCATTCGTTCTAGGGCTGCATCTCCTTTCCACAGCAGTGGCCCACCACTTCACTGTCATCCACTGATAAAAAATTATACATATTTCCTCATCTTCAGCTCTTTCTAAATGATGCATTTTGTGCTGCCTAATTTGATTTCAGTCCTTATCTGTGATTCTTACTCTCAACCAGCTTTTTTGTGTGGTGTTTGTTATGACTGTGTTTATACAGAATTTCAAGGCCGCATCAGCAGATTCTATAAAAAATTCCTAATTGGCATTTTTTTAAAATAATTCATTCTGTGATTAAGCAAACTTGTAGCTGAATTCAAAATATGCTCATTTCAGATTATATTTCCCAGTTTTTAAAACTGTCTCTTTCCTCTACAGTCCCCAGTTACTATGGCCACTAGTAATTTTTCATTAAAAGCAGCTTACTGGCATCCATGTAGATGAGGAATGTCCAGTGTTGTGCCAGTATGTGTCTGCATTTTGACTGAAAAACCGAAATTTCTCAATTTTTTTCTGACTAGAATTGTTTAGCCATGCTTCTGAAAACATTTTTCATCAACACAATCATCGAGTAGCTGCAAACAAGGCAGGACACAGTCTTTTTCCAGGAGAGCTCACACAAAGAGGGAGGATCAGGACTTGATGTACACACAGAAAACATTAATAATGAAGCCAAGAGCTGAACTCTCAAATCCCTGCTGAGTAGTCTTTCTTCTCAAGTTTGTTGTGCATCAGGGGAAGTGTTAGTCACACCTGTACAGAGACATTGAGACATCTGGCCCAAACGAAGCATCTCTGATTCCAAGCTCTTTTACCACTCTACCCCTAAACTGACTTCTTCAATAGGACTTGGAGTTTTGACATTTGATCCTCCCTTCTTTCTCTTGGCATTGCTTCAGTCAGAGTCCCTTGTAAATTAGTTCAGTGCTGGATTTACCAAGCTTTTAAGCTGTGCAGGGAAACATTCCCTATAGACTTCTTATTCTTCAGCTTCACTCTTTCTCATTATTTTATATCTCTTCTTCCATCAAAATCTCCATGAAAACATTTTTTGTAAAGGGTCTTTGTTTTGTCTGCTAAATCCCATCATATAAATTTAACTCTACAATGCAACTAATTCAAAACCAACAGACATCTTGTGAAAGTACACAGAAAGAAAAAAATCCAACAATGACTGCACTGAGCATTGCTGAGCCACAAAGCATATGTTTCTTCTCCAATTAATTTTGTCTAAACTTTTTTTCAAAGGAATTAGAGCAATAAAACACATGAACTTAAACTCATAAGCAGTCTCCTTTCCTGACTGTATTTTAAGAAAAAGTAGGATGCATTTCTGTTGTTGTTAAAAAATTCTGATTAAAAAAACTAGAAAGGAAAATGTGCACTGAACATCTGGCTTTCAGTGAGGTCTTGCTGTCTCCTATTTTTTCCAGCTGTGTTGGCTCTTTACTTTGATGGGTCCTCACTCAAGCATCCCTGAAGATCATTTTCCTACTGATTGGATGTCCCTTGGCTGTCTTCCCATTTTGAGAGGAGAAAGTAGGAGAGGATACCACACATGAACTTGGCTTAAATGGGACTAAACTGTCCCCTCCACTTTCAGACACATCTGGAATGAAGAACTTGAAAGTATAAATAAAACACACAAAGAGCAAATAAGAAGTCCCAGTCAGGCTGCTCTGTCTACTTACTCTGGAGAAACAGACCTGTCTGAGTACCCTCACCTATTCTTCAGAGCTCTGCCTCTCCTGACCAGGGCCAGCCAGGAGGAAATGGAGCCAGGTTAAAGATTCATCAATAAGCAGATTAAGAGAAATGTAGTCTGCTGAGCAAGGGGCTAGAAAGGAAAGTGGCTCCATTTGTTTTTTTCTTAAAATGTTGAGTGCTATCTTACTTCTCAGGTTTATGCTTATATAAATGACATCATGCTGTCCTCAAAATTTCTACTTAGTTCACAGAGTACTTCCTTTTAGTCCCCCACCTATGGCTGACAGCACTTTGTGAAGTCTTGGGAAAGCTTCTCTTAAAAGGATAGGACTGAATTAAAAAATGTCAGTTACCCAAGGGTGGGAACAGCTGTTATGATAAGCATTCCCATAACTTTAGCTGGGATTTCCTAGGCAGAAACATGCATTCTACAGCACATGTGAACATGACACATCTGGGAAGGGCTGTATAAAAAAAAAAGTATTGCTGACCTGGGGCTAGGTAGTCAGACTTCAATGGGGTCTTTTGGGTTTATGTTTCATGCTCAAGTTATCAGTCTTTTATATGTGCAGAAGGGTAGAAAAAAGGCACAGATCCTTTCATTGGAAAGGATTCTTTCATTTCACAAATATGATTTAACTTAAATTACAGGTGGAAAATAGCACATATTTGGAAAATGTAAACATATGATAATTGTATTTAGTCTCCTTTAATCTGACTTCTGCAACAAAGATTAAAAAAAATCATTTTCCTACATTATAATTTTGGTTTAACCTACATTGTGTCTTCTAAGAATAGCAGCTTGTCTTGATATGAACAGATAGATAATGCACAACCAGTTTGTAAGCTGTTCCAATGGTTATTCTTGTTAAAAATATTCCTATACTTCTAAAACTGCATCTGTTCCATTAAATCTCATGGTAATTGTCTTTTGTTCCTGCTAGCTGAGCTTATGCTGGAGACCAAGCATAAGCATGTCAGAAAATGCTTTCTGATTGTTTCAGAGGATGATAGCAATGCTCTTAGCCTGAGCAGTGCCCTGGGAAGAGTATGTGTAATACAATATACTCCCTCTGAATTTAGGTCTTCTTGTAGGGATGGCCTTATGGTCTGCCATTGGCAAAACAGCCTGGATAACAGTGGTTGTCAAGGCAGAAGGGCTTGTAGATGTGACAGGTGAATGGGACACCCACAACTGTCCCAGCTGACCTGGTGGATTGACCCTGGCTGGTTGCCCAGTGCCCACTGAAGCTCCTCTATCTCCCCTGTCCTCCACTGCACAGGGGACAGGAAATATAGCAATGGGCTCATGAGCTGACATAAGGGCAGGGACAGATCACTCAGCAATTACCATCATGGGCAAAACAGACTTGACTTGGGGAATTTAACTGAATTTTTGCCAAGCAAATCAGAGTAGGGTATTGAGAAAATAAAACCAAATCTTAAAAACCCCTTCTCCCCATCTCCCTTCTTCCTAGGCTCCACTTTGCTAATGATTTTCTCTATCTTTTCTCCAGTGATGCAGAAAGGTGGGCAATAGGGAAAATGGTCTATTTATCATATGGTGTCTCTGCAGCTCTGTCCTCCTCAGTGGAAGGACTTGTAATTTCTTTCCTTGTTCCAGTCTGGAGTCTCCCCCATGGGAGACAGCTCTCCACAAACTTCTCCAATGTGAGCCCTTCCCATGGACAGCAGCTCTCCACAAACTGCTCCAGCATGGGTACCCCCACAGGGTCACAAGTCCTGCCAGCAAACCTGCTCCAACATGACTCCTCTCTCCACAGCACCACAGCTCCTGCCAGGAGCCTGATTCAGCACAGGTTTCCAGTGGATTGGAGCCTCCTTTGAGCATCCACCTGCAGCGTGGGTTCTCCACGGGGTGCATGTGGATCTCTGTTCCCCTGTGGAACTTTATGGGCTGCAGGGGCACAGCTGCCTCACCTTGGGCTGCAGAGGAATCTCTGCTCTGGCACCTAGAGCACCTCCTCCTGCTCCTTCCTCGCTGACCTTGGTGTCTGCAGAATTGTTCCTCTTACATGTTCTCCACTCTTTGGCTGCAATTGCACAGGGATGTTTTCCCCCTTCTTAAGTATCTTATTCCAGAGGTGCCACCACTGCTGCTGATGGACTTGGCCTTGGCCAGAGGCAGGTTCATCTTGGAGCCCGCTGGCATGTGCACCATGGGACACGTGTGAAGCTTCTAGCAGCTCCTCACTTAAGCCTCCCCTGTAGCCTCCTGTTACCAAAATCTTAACTTGCAAACCCAGTAGTGTTCAAGAGGAAGCTGATTGTCTGGTGTACAAAATATTAAGCAGGAAAATACAAAGAGGGTTTTTTTTGGTTTTTTTTTTGTTTTTTTTTTTTTAAACAAAGGAGAAGTCAGCACAAAAAGAAATAAGGGTGAATATTGTTTGGTATGGAGAGTGTCCTCATAAAGGAAACAGCAGCAGCAGCAGTTGGTTTGATGCTGCTGTGGGGTACCAGTGTCACAGTGCTGCCCTGCCCAGACACAGCACCCTCCTGTGAGACCCTGCCAGGTGAGTTTGTTCCCAGCTGAAGGGGTGGTGGGATGGGGCTGCACGTGGGGACGACATGCATGACCTCTTGGGTTGTGGTGTCAGCGTGGGCACACAGAGCAGGAGCACTCACTCCTCCTGCTGCTCCATGGCCAGAGGGGGTGATCTTAGAGGCCTTTTCCAATATAACTGATTCTGTGATTCTATGAATTAAAAATAAAGATTGAAAAGAGCTGACCTAGTTGAACAAAAGGTGGATATCACACAGGTGGCAGACATCAGATAAATAAAATATTTATTATCTAAATAAATTTGGAGACTCTGAAGTGTTCAGTGAGGTAAAGCAATGATAATAAACTTGTCATTCCCCTCTAATGTCTGCTATTTGAGTTGAATACATCATGTAGGATGGAAAGCATTCACCCAGCACTGTTGCCTTATTTTTTGCAATTTTATATTTTAATCATTTGATTGAATGAATGTGAAGAAAGAAACAGAATAAAGAAAAAATGTAAGGTAAACAGAACTGAGATAAAGCAAGGATTCTTTCCCTTGTGTGACAGCCTGTATGAATAAAGTGCATGCTCGGTGTAAGCAATACTTTGCTGTTTCTATCAGCTCAACCCCACCCCCACTTCCCCTGCCAGACTGTGAATGAAACCTGTGACACGGCCAGAGGGATGTGGATTGTGTTTTTAAACCTCACAAGTGTTTCCCGGGGTGGGTGACGGGCTGGAGTCCTGCAGCAGTAGCGGAAGCCAGGGCAGGTTCCTTGGCCGGCGGGGACTCTGAATGTGTCTTGCCATTTACTATAGGAAAGGGCAAGATTAGAAAGGGTAAATTTGAAACAGAGGAAGTAAAGATATTTCAAACCCCGTGCACAGCATTTCTAAAGCAGGCCAATTAATGCTGTTTTCTAACAGATAGCCTTTGGAGGGCTAATACACAACTGTAATAATACAACCTGCCTAGGGAAGGTCTATTCAGAAATATGCCATCAGGGAGTCTCTGATGGCTTTTACATACAGCAATATAGCTGAGAAATGAACTCTAACATGTTAATGTCCAATTAAAATAATGAATTCAAAAACCCAAATCAGCTGAAAACAGAGTTCAGCTGGTTATGGACCAAGAACAAAGCAGAATTATTTCAAACCTGATGAAACAAAAATGAGGGGTAAACGCTGTTTTGTTATTCCACGAGTCAGCTGTATATTTTATTTTCATGTTGTGTGATGCAAATTAGTGATGGTAAAACTTCATCATATTTGACATTCACTGTGTCATAATCATCACAAAATTTCCACATCTCATTCATTATCTTGGCTTTGCACTGGATAACACTTTTCTGGTTTTGCAATTTTGGCTTTAGATGAACTGGAAAAATTGTATAGAGATATGCTTGAAAATGTGGTCAAGAAAATCTGATTTCTTGGTTCTTCCATGAAGAAACTCTGTGAAGTCAACATTTCTTCTTCCAAGAGCAATTTTCTTGGCAATTATCCTATTCTAATGTTACCTATTTGTCTTCAAAATCTGCCAGTCTGTTACAGATGACTGTTAAAAAGTCACTTCCAAAATTCACAGTTTAAGCTATAGAAAGCAACTCAGTAATTCAACAAGCTTAGCTGTACCATTACCTCCTTTCCATCCTCCCCAAAGATCCAAAGGAAGTAGCCATCAATTTTGCCTGAAATTTGCATACATGTTTTTCTACCTCACTTGGCTTCATGAGTTTATGGTAGCTCTGGAAGAGCATGTGCCCTCTCAAAGTACCAGTTGCACATCAAAGGATTTGGATAACAGCCTGGGAAAGTGAAAACTTGGAGATATGAATATGCTGACATTACTTGGGTGCAAATCTTGTACGATATCACAGGCTCCTTTGGAGGATATGGGCAAGAATCTCCCCTTTGCAGTTAAAAGGTGATGAAATGAAAGAATAAGATGGCAGATCCCTGCTTTGTAGGCACTGCATGGTTTATGCACCAGCTCATCCTGCTGTTACTGGTTTTGGTTTCCTGTCTGTAGGTATCACTGTGCATCAAACTGTGTCCTGCTCTCTGTAACAGATGGTCAGGTCCCACAGAGGGATTTGGGCTTGTAACCAGTAATGACATTTCAGAGCAGCAGCAGCAGTGTGTGTGGTGTATTGTTAGATGCAGTGTAATATGAAGGAGTTGTTTATTATAAATTGAGGTCCCTGGTGCCTTTTTTCAGTGGTTGTCCAGGAGGGAAGGTTAAAGATCTCACGTGTTCCCTCTCTACCCTGTGTGTCCACAGTGCAAGAAAAGTTTGATCTAGGCAGTGCGTCTTTTCTCAAGAGAGGAGCCCTGTTGGCCAGTGTCATCTATTGTTCTATGAAATGACCAGTTTGGTTGAGGTTTTGTTTGCAAAAGTACACAGAGCAAGCTAGTTAGCAAATACAATTCTTGATTTTTGCCTCCTGAAAATCCAAGTGAAAATTACCTGAACCAGCTTTGTGTGGCATGAGTTTAATTGCACTGTTTCTTCACTTCGCTTCCAGACTTTTGGGTGAGACTTGGGTGAGAGAATAAGCCTTGAGGAGTCAAATTTGGCCAAAGGGTGGGTGGCAGAATTTTATGTACTCGTATTATGCTTTAGTTCACCAGCCAGTGTCCTGGGGTCAGTGAAAAGGCTTTGGATAATGCTCTGAGGTCATGTATGCATGGACTGAATGTGACCTCAAATGTTTATGTGCTACCAGCTGGTTAGTGAGTTGTACATACAATATTACAGTTGGATGTTTTCTTGCAGAGGGTGCTCCACCCTCTCTCTAGCTCTGCCAGGACAAAAACTTGGTGAGAACATGGGAAAATATTATGTACAATGAAGGGAAGGAAAAGAGGAGCCAGTGAAAAGGAAAGTCACTAATTGATATTTTGGCTTGTAATGAATATTTTCATAGATTTCACATCTGTACAAAACAATAACTTCATTAATCCCTCTGAACTGTGTCCTCTATTGTTCTCATCTGTAAATAAAACCTTTGCCTTTAGGAATTAGGCCAAAAGATCACAAGATTACTGTTCCATTATGGACTACAGATTGTATGTGTAGATTTATATGTTAAAATTGCCAAATTAATTTATGTGTTATTATTTTTTAAATCTCAAATTGAGTGTTTAGTCTGTGGCTTGGGATAACATCATGAGGTCTCTAAACACAAAAGGTAGTGCTTTGGAATGCAAAGTGCCTGAATACTGACGTCAGACCATCATGTTTCAGGTTGCAAATCAATATATCTTTTTGAAGTGACCCGCATTTGAAAAAGATGTGTTATGAGCTTTAATTTGCTTTAAATTAGTAATGGTAACTGAAAGAAAATGGCAATTTCATGACTGAATTTTCACCAAGTCCAGAATGTTGGAAGTGAAATGGTAAATTTCAGCAAAGATAAACTTTTTTATGTCTACGTAACATTAGAGAGATTAATGTGCTGAAAGCAAACAATGACATTGTTATTTCTTATCGTGTCTTTTTAGGGTACCTGGGAGAAAAACCTCAATCATTTTGTTCTTCTCCTTGTAAACAGTGACTGCTTAGATAACAGGCCCAGTTCTGACATTCCTTAGCAACACAGTGTGAAAACACAAACAACCTCAACTGAGTTGCAAGGGCATTCAGAGGATGTGTTCTCTGATAATCATGGACATGCAAAAGTCCACATCTGGCCATGAGGCACATACACCTGGAATCTGCCCTATTGGCATCATGATTGCAAATTTTGACAGTTTGGGCAGGGTGGGAGCTGCCCACCCAAAAGATTGGGTTCATTGTGTGGCATATGATAAGGAAGTGATATTTTTGATAGAAAGGTGGGCAAAATTCAATTTTAGTTTTATGAATAACTCCATTCCACTTCTTGCAAGAGGGAGACCTGATGGTGATGAAAAGTTGTTTTGTTGTAAGTTGAAGGGGAATTACTTCCCTGTGAATGTAAGAAGCTAAAATTGAGGGATTAGAGACATGGTACACATCACACTTGATTCATTTATGGAGCAGAAGTCAAGGAATGAAAAGTCTGCTGGGGTTCACACAGAAATCTTTACATTTTCTAATGATGGCCTACTTTCCTCTAATTCTTTTAAGGGGAAAACTGCATCTACTCAAGGCAATATGTAGCAGTTTTTTCTTCTATAAAAGTAGAAATTATATAATTCACACCAAGTAGGCATGCTTATAATTCTTTTTAGGATAAAAATCTTAAATAGTACACAAATATGTTTAAAATACATTAATTTAGGCAGAACTTTCATTGCAAAAACAGGGTAGATACTTGGCATGCATTGAGATCTATATTGTTTCAGCTATATTGATAGCACCAATTATTCCTGTGGTATATTGGCAAAAGCCCTAATCTTTAATCTACTTTTCCAAATCATACTTGTTTCTTTCAGCTTCTGATTTGTAATGAGTCTATGGCTACAATAACAAAACCACTAAGATGCATTTCTTTGTTTCATTTGTCTTTATTTGACATGTTGCAATAGGGTATTATTTTGACTTTAAATATGTCAGCTTTTGTTCTTTTTAAAATATGTTTTCCTTTTATCTAGTGTCAGCATTGATTAGTCTTTGCTGAGTTCAAGAATACTTTTTTTTATTACCTCCTTCAGGTCTAAATGATGAATATGCAAAATTATGATCTTAAGTAGTGTCTAATGCATTAAACTGGGAACCAAGACAACATTTCTCTCTCTCTTATTGACTAATTCATGACTTTGGACTAGGATTATTCTTCATTAATGTTGAAAGGCATAATTAGTGTTTGCAAAGTAACTCATGATACTTTGATGAAAAGTACTATATAAAATAACTGTGAAGTGTTTTAAACTGAAGGAACATGAGCTGGCAAGTTCAGTGGGGCAGGACAAAACCATCCAGCACCAAAATGCATTAGTAAAGTTATGTCAGCCTGCTGTGCTTTTTAGCTCATTTTGTTTTATATCTGAATTTTACAGTGGAAAGGGACATGTCCATGAAGTACCAGGTGTTGTCTTCACTGTCCCCAGAGGAGCAAGCTGTCCCCCTTGTGACCCCCCTATGCTATGGTTCTTTTCCTGGGGCAGGAGCAGCCACCTCTGTGGTCTCTTCCTTGAGAGAACACAAATTAATTTTGCCTGTGTTCATGACAGTATTTCAGTACCCAAGGGCCAAATTCTGTCCACTGACATAAGTAAAAAATGGATAATGGAGAATGTAGTTGTGGAAAGTCCTTTTCCCTGCTAAGACAAATGGTCTCTGGTCTTTGGCCTCTCTGCTCCAGGAAAATTGTATCACTGCCACAATTGCTGATTTTGCTCTTCAATCAGAATTGTAAACTGCAAAATATCTACTTCTAAATAAGTATATAAGCATTTATCTTATTTTGCAGTCTCAACCATATTGACACAGTTTTTAATTCTGTCTCAGTCCTACATGCTGATCTTTACCAGCACATCAGTCTGGTGCCACTGTGAATTTCTGCACATGGATACTGGTAGGGAACAGGTAATTATCATATTGCCACATTTTGAGTCGTCCTCTGGATCACTTCCTGAAAGACCTTGAGCAAAGAACATGTCCAGGTTTAACAGAGATTATTGTCCCTTTTTTTTTTTTTTTTTTTTTTTTTTTGTGCACAAGAGATTAAGAACACATTGTAGTATTTCTAGGAGGAACTGGCTGTATTAAACCCTTGATAAGTTAAAGAGTGTCTAGTAATACTGGCTGGATTTCTCAGGAGGACACAGACTGGATTTTCTAGAAGTTATACTTGTCCAAAATTTTAATTTTACAGTTCTGTTCATGCAAATTTTGACTTGAGATGCACTACTTTCAGCAGTACAGAAGTAATCTCACTTTATTTTGGTTACCCACAAAGCACCTTTCCACATTTGGCTTGTCACTGGTGGGATCTGTGCTGTCCATATAGGGTCAACACTCTCCTAGGGAACACTTCTTCTGACCTACTGTAGTGTGTGCTTTAGAATTATGGATTCAAATAAGAGTTTGGGTTGAAAAGAACCTTTAAAATCCATCAAGTCCAACACTCTGCAAGGGAAATCTTGCAAGGGCAGGGAAATCTTCCACAAGATTAGATTGCTCAGAGCCCTGTCCTGCCTGACCATGAAGGTTTCCAGGAGTGGGGCATCTCCCACCTCTCTGGGAAATCTTTTGCAGTGTTTCACCATTCTCACAGTAAAAGATTCTTCCTTATATCTAACCTTAATTGACTGTCTTTAAAACCACTAACCCTTACTTAGGATTGGATATTTTTGATATTAAATAAAATCAATCTGGCAGAGTAATGCAAATGTGACCATCAGTTTTTGATCAGACAAATCCTGCTGTTAATGTTTAACAATTGTTCTTTTACTTGATGGCAATTGTTCATATTGCAGGGGAAAGCTGCATAGCATGGAAATATACTGATCTATCCAGCATCTATAAATGCACACTTTATGGGCATTTCCTGTACACACAAAAGATTGTAAATGTCAAAGAGAACATGAATATGTTGGAGGACTAATAAGAAATTAATTGCTCTATACAAATAATCAGATAAAGGACATGATATTCATCTAATCCAAGATCTGCAGAGGTTGTTTTAGCTGCTTATGTTGCTTGGTAGAGTTTCATTGTTTCCCATAGCATTTTCCTGGAGAAACTGGCTGCTCATGGCTTGGATGGGTGCACTGTTTTCTGGCTCAAAACCTGTCTGGATGGCCCAGCCCAGAGAATGGTGGTGAGTGGAATTAAATCCAGTTGGCAACTGGTCACAAGTGGTGTCTTCCAGGGCTCAGTATTAGGGACAGTCTTAAATAATATCTTTATCAACAATCTACATGAGGAGATGAAGGGCACCCTCAGTGAATTTGAAGCCAGCACCAAGCTGATCAGCTGGAGGGTAGAAAGGCTCCATGGAGGAATCTGGGCAGTCTAGATTAATGGGCTGAGGTCAATTTTATGTGGCTAATTCCAGGTCCTGCAATTGGGTCCCAATAACCCCACAGAATCATAGAATGGTTTGGATTGAAAGGGACCTTAAAGATCATCTATTTTCAACACCCCTGCCATGGGCAGGGACACTTTCCACTGTATCAGGTTATTCAGAGCCCCATCCAACCTGTCCTTGAACACTTCTAGGGATGGGGCATTCATAACCTCCCTGGGGAACTTGTTTCAATGCTTCATCACCCTTGGAGTAAAGAATTTCTAACACTTAATCTAAACATGCTCTCCTTCAGTTTAAAACCATTGCCTCTTGTCTTGTCACTATTTGCCTATATAGCATGCAAATGTACTCAGCTATGCAGCTTCTGCAGTGGCTGGAAAGCTTCCTGACAGAAAAGGATCTGAGAACAAGCTGGCTGTGTGCCCAGGTGGCCAAGAAGGCCAATGGCATCCTGGCCTGTACCAGCAATAGTGTGGCCAGCTGGACCAGGGCAGTGATTACCCCCTGTGCTCTGCGCTGGTGAAGCCACACCTCAAATCCTGTGTTCAGTTCTGGGCCCCTCTCTAAAAGAAAGGTGCTGGAGTGAATACAGAGAAAGGCAGTGGGGCTGGTGAAGAATCTGGAGCACAAGTTAGATGAGGAGCAGCTGAGGGAGCTGGGGCATTTAGCCAGGAGAAAAAGAGGCTCAGAGGGATCCTCTTGCTCTTACAACTCCCTGAAAGGAGGCTGAAGCCAAGTTGGGGTTGGTCTCTTCTCCCAGCTAACAACGGATGGGACAAGAGGAAATGGCCTCCAGTTGTGCCAGGGATGTTTTAGTTTCAGTATTAGGAAAAATGACTTCACAGTTAGGGTGGTCAGGCACAGGAACAGGCCATCCTAGGAAGTGGTACAGTCACCATTCCTTCAAATGTTCAAAAGACATGTAGATGTGGCACTTAGGGACATGGTTTAGTGGTGAGTTTGGCAGCCATGGGCTCAGGATTGAACTGGATGATCTTACAGGTGTTTTCCAATATGAATGATTCCATGGACCCAGTGTCCTAGCCATGGTGACTGAGTTCACCATTCTTTATAAAACTGTAAAAACCCTTCCTTTAAGAAATGCTGCAAAGTTATTTCTTTCAGGGCTACTCTTTGCTTTAGTTTTAATATAGATACTTTTTTTTAGTACAAAGGTGAGTAGGCTTGTACCTACTTGTAAGGCAAGAATAAGAAAAGCTGAATGTAACAAAGCTCATAACCTGAGCTATCATGTGTTTTTTTAACCCACCATGCAACTATAAGCTTATTTACAAATCAGATATTTATTTCACACTTGTCTCAAATTTAACTGTTGTAGAGAAGGATAGTGTCTGTTTGATACATTTTTAATTGGTTTTGGTCTTCTTTTCCTTAACAAAATACCTCCAAACTCCTGAAGTTGAACATAACCTGTGTAGATATGATTTCAACTTCATGCATGCCAATTTGAAAATGGAAAACAGACTACTTCGAATGTAAAAAATAGTTTTGTTCCTTATAAGCAAGAAACTGATTTTTCTGTGTTCTAGGGAGATTGCTTTTTATTGACTTCAAACATGTTCATTTAGTAGGGCCTCTGAAGGGGAGAAATAGTTAATGCTGATGAATTATCTGCAATGTGTTAAGTAATAAATGTGAAAAACAGATTCTAGAAGATGTGCCAAGAAAACCAACCACAGAGAGTAGTTACATTTACAGGTCTAGTTATCATTCCACATTTTTGAGGCCTCTATACTTGTTGTCATTCTCACCTCAAATGAATCTTTATCTGCCTATTTATGTTCTTCTAATACCCTTTACTCATTTTTGCATGGCCCATGAAGTCAGCTTTGGAACAACCTTTATGCTTTCTTTAGACTACTCTATATCATTTTCTGAAGATGTTTCAGATAATGTGTTAGCAAATGCTTCCATTTTCTGGGCAAGGTGCATGGTTTGCCTCAAGGATACTGCCCCACCTTGGTCAAAAAGAGACACGATGTTTCAGCAAGGGCTACAGTCTTCATTATCTAGTAGTCAGAGAACAGAACCTGGAAGACATTTTCCAGGCTTGTAGTTTACCCAAAAACCTGTTTCTGTAACCTGACCAAAGTTTCAGGATCTCCATAAATCCACTCATGATAGTCAGGAGCTAAAGACTTCAGCAGGTACTGAATTACTACATGGGGAAATTGGCAAATGCAGAGCGTCGTCAAGTGCATAATAAATAAATAAAGCAAAGCACCCCCTGCATTCTCCACATCTTCTTCTAGGCAAGTAACCTCTTCTCCCAGGCAACTACCAACAGTTCAAGAGGAAATGGCCTCAAAGCTGTGACAGGGGATGTTCAGGTTGTACATCAGGAAAAATTTCTTCACTGAATGGGTTATGAAGCATTCAAACAGAGCCGCCACCACCCCTGGAAGTGTTCTAGAAATGAGTGGGCATGGCACTTAGGTTTAGTTGGCATGGTGATGTTCAAAGGTTGGATTTGATGGTCTTGGAGGTCTTTTTCAAATATAATGATTCATGATTCTACAATTAATACATTAGAATAAAAGTTAAGTGCTGTGATTTGTACCTTACAAAGATTGGAGCTTTGCTTTTTCCCACAACAGTGGAAAACTACAGAACAGGTATTTCATCACACACGTGATGCTTTTCTACCTTTACTATCTGATTTTATCCTTCACTTTTCACAAACGGGAAAGACGAATTAGCAGCAAAGCAGTTGCAGACTGCCCCAAGAGAAATGTCTCCAAATAAATTATTGCTTCAGAAACTACAGGAAAAGCACTTCTTTCCAGTCACTGATGTGTATCTGTAATTATGGCACGTTGTTTTGCTAATTTAATGACTCCACATATTTATAAGATCTCTGCAACAACTTCCATCTAAATTTCAACAACTTCTAAGCATTTCAGGCGTTACCTGCAGACATTTTAACAAATCCTTCAATAATTGCTCAAACCAGTGACTATATAATGTACACACATTCCTGTGTTTAACTCCATGTTTACTCTAAGCAAAGAATCATCAAAACAGTTCTTGAAACACTTCAATATCAGCTTCAGTTCTTCATCTGTCATTCCTAATCTACGCTTTAAAAAATTGATTATAATAAATTTCTGATTTTTTTTAGTAATTTCTGTGTAATAATTCAATTTTGTAAATAATTATTTTGACCCTCAGTTTCACAAAAAAAGTGGGGAAAAGCAGAATTTATTTTTCATTCTAGATTTGGAATTGAAAATTATTGTGAAAATAGCCCTTAAGCATAAAAGTTTCAAAGTCTAACAAATATGAAATGAATAAAGCAATATTAACCAAACTAACTTATTGTAAATAAAAGACTGTTCAGAGTATTTTATTTCCCAATCAAAATAAATGTTACCTCTAATTTGATATTTGTGACTATAAATGATACTGTGAAGGATATGTCCTAAGATTCACAAACTGAGCTGATAACCTTCATTTTCAACAAATAAGGTAAAAAAGATAATGTTTTTCTTTTCTCAAAATTTACCCTCCCAAATCTGTATGCTTCAATTCATGTTGGACTTATCTTCATGCCCTTTCAGAGTAAGATCTGGGAAAGACTTTAAATACCATGAAGGACAGTCATGTGGTGCAGCAGATTAATTTCCTTTTGTATCTTTGTTCCACTGATCAGAAAAACCAATTTGAAAAGGGAAAAGGAGGCAGATACATAACATATGTGGTTTGTGTCAACATGAAATATTCAACAAGGACAGATAGGTCTGAGCTCAAATGTTCAAGTGTGACTCCAGAATGGCTGCATGGTTTGGACAGTGTTCAGATCCCATACAGTCTTTCCTGTAAGGAAATGGAAATTTCATGTGAGCTTAACGTTTTGATGACTGTATTTTCTCTCTGTTTGAATGAAAGTCCATGGCTTCTACATAACAGGGTATTTAAAAGAGATCTCAGATATGTCATGGATTGAAGAAATTGCAGTACACTGACTGTGGGTGGGTGCAGGGGTTTTCTCAAATGCTTCCCTGACTTCAACACAGTTTTGGGGGAAAGCTGAGATTATGTCCTGGGGTAATAACAGACTTTTTTGCTGCTTTGGCTTGCCAGCTGGTTAAGATGAGACCTGCCTTTCCATATTGAATGTTACACATTTGTTGGATTTACTGACAAGTAAAGAGAGCATTGTGCAATGCTCTCAGTATTCAGCTGCCTCAGCATGTTTGGGAAGGTTTTTCGCAGATACTCTGAACTGTTCAATACCAATACTTGCATAAAACAAGCAAGATTTAACATGTTCTGTTTTATTATTATTATGTCAATTACCTACTTTCTGTGGAAAGCAGCTACTTTCTCTATAATTCTCAGAACCATAATAGTTTTGATGCACCTGGTTTTGGTTTTTTTGTGTTAATATGGCTCAAAAATAAGACTTTTACTACTTCTATGACAGAGGATCCAGAAAAGGACAAAACCCTGAACTGATCCACTGAAAGAAGAGTAAAATTTTTATGTTTAATGTAGTTCACTAGCTGAACCTATGGAAAAAAAGGACTGAATAGTGGGAGAGATGACCAAAACTGAAAAAAAAACTGGAGCAGAGAAGTTGCATCTTGCTTAAAAAAAGAAAATACATAGTGGTGACTATTATTGGAGTGCTCAAAACCTTCTAAAAGCAGTGAATATGGTTTCCCTGAATGCAGGACAGTTCCCACAGTGCAGCTGGGTGAAGGCACTTATTTTCTGAGTGCTATCAAATATGGGAATACCTTGGGCCTTGTAAAGCTGCTGTAAGTTACAGCTACAACCAGAAGGAGCAATAGCCCGTGGCTACAGAGCAGCTTACTAGTGCTCAAGGTTAGGTGGTGCCCATTTCCTCAAGTCCAGCACCAATTTTGGACAAATTTGTGCAGACGTTTTACTGTGAATCTGAAATTAAGATTTACCTTTGCCTTGGCCCTGGTTCAAAATCCATCTCCAAGCCTTTTTTTTGGCTGTATCTACATGGCACAATGCAAATTGTAATGCAGATACACCTGAGCTCAAGTTGATCTACCTTGGCTATGCCTGCTAGAGGAAATTGTGGTTCTTAAGCAGCTAAAGCAGTTAAAACCCAGGTTTTAATACTTGTATTTGGTATCTCTGAAGGTCCCCTGCTCTGCACTTTCTCCACACACCTTGGATTGTCAAGATTTCCTCTTCAGTGACCTGAGGAGCTCCCCACTGCTTCCATTTTGTCATCTCCATCATTTCCACTTCTTTACAGTGGTGTTCCAAGATCTCCTTAGCACCTAAAACAGGTAGGAATAAATCCTAGTGGCTAAGGGGGATGAAAACACACTTTAATTACTCCAAACAATGGAGTTATAATAGGCAACTTGGAAGGACGAGGGAAAAGGTCAACTGAGAGACATTGTCTATAGTAAGAAATTATTATCTAGTTATTGTAAGGTGATGGAGAGAGTCCACATTATATTAAATCAGATAAATATCACTTCCATCTGGTCTGACAAAATTTGTAATTTTCTTTCCCCATGGTATCAGTCACAGGTTGCAACACCACTGCTTGGAAACTGGAATAGCATAGGAATAAAAGGAAAAGTTTCTCTCCAAAAATTTTCAGGGTCTGACCCTTAGAATGTATGGGCAGTCCTCTCTGTGGATAACTATCTCTGTAAAACCTGAAATCACTGGGTTTTCTACTCATGCAGGAAACTGATGAGGGCTTGCACCATGGTATAAAATTGAAACAAAATTAGAATTTTAACACAGACAAGTGCAACAGAAGCAGAACAGCACAGAGGATTTCCCTTCTAAAAACTCTTACCAGGTGAGACACTTCCTTTGCAAAAATATCTTCACAGACTCTATCCAGGTAAATGTCACAGTTCAATTAAAAGTGACAAAAATTCACATAATTGTTCTGCTGTGGTGCAGTTTATTGCCTTATTGAGAGCTGGGACAAGGGGAAGTCCCTTGACTCTTTTTTCTCTGGACATAAAATCAGATATTAGCAAGCACAGACTATAAGTGTGTTTCTGTTTTCACACCACAAAGATTTGAGGGTGATTCATAGTTAATATTAGATGACTGTTTTTCCAAGTGGTTAAATTGACAGTAACCAGGCTAACTGTGAGTCTGTTAAAGTGGCTGTTACTGTGGCAGGCTTTTTTTTATTAAAATTTATGATTTTTATTAGAAGATTCCTAAAACCTATACTAATTTTGCAAAGTACTATAGAAGAGGGGCTGAAAACCAATAATTTCCTTAGCTTTTCATTGAAATTATCATTAAAATGTAGAGGATGAATAACCCCCTGCCTTCAAGCTAAAGAGTGTGGCTTTTTGTCTGCCTGCATTTTCTTTAAATCTGAAAGTAATTCATCTTCTTGAATTTCTATTTGATTTGATTGGTTACAGGGTTGAAAGCTGTGGTTTTCTGGGTTTTTTTTGTGGTTTTTTTTTTGTTTGTTTTGTTTTGTTTTGGTGGTTTTTTTTTTTTGTTGTTGTTGTTGTTATTGTTGTTGTTGTTGATTCTGTTTTAGTAAACTGCTGTACAATTTTTTAAAGTGTGCTTGAGAGAGTCTTGGGACCAAATTCAGATTCTGTGTAAGTGAATGCTTTGCTCTGGGTCTGAGCAGTGACTGGGCAGCAGCACCACAAATCTCTGTCAGGCACTGAAATATGTTCATGTAACTATTTGGAAATGGTTTTTTTTCAAACTGTCTTGGGCACTCAAATGCAGAGAACAATGTCCCCAGTGCACTGGCATCATCGACTTAAACTTCAATTTTGATGCTAAAGATTTCCTATGAATTATTCTTAACATTTAAGATGTCAGTAATTTCTATGGTACTTAAATTCTTAATATCATTATATTCTTTATATTTAGGATCTCAGAATTAATTTTAAGTGTCCTTCTGACTGGAGGGGGAAGAAGCCATTCTGGAGGCAGCAGGGTCTGCGTTGGTGAAGGTTGCTTGGAACAGCACTTCCTGAGAGCATGCCTGGTTCCTGCTCATCTTGTTCAGGCATGAGCTTCTTAAGGTATAAATGCTGATAAAAATCTTACTTGTTTGGGCTGGAAATACCATCATCTGGGATCATAAATGTAATGAATAATTTTATAATTTGAAAATATCATGTTGAAACAGTATCTTTGTGTAACAGAGAATTAGGAGATGTTAATATAGCATGGTTTTGACTCACCTCATAAAGATAATTTCTAGGGAAAGGGTCAAGAATTAAAACATATGGTTCCTGGTCCATGTCACACACACTGTATTCTTGGAAATATTCAGGTGAAAAACGATATACATTTTAAAAGGGGGAATCAGTTTGGTGAGTCTTTCAGAAAATAGCTGTTTGTTCTGCAGTTTCCCACACAGGGAACGAAGATTGCAATTCTCCACTTCTCTAGAGGTAAAACTACTTTATGAGGTGCTCACGTACCATTGTGGTAGAAACTGTGGGATTATAAAAATTGTAATTTCAGAAGTCATCCTGGTTTATCAATTGCATATATGCACAGATTCACCCAGATTATTCTGGCTTCTGATGCTCCTGCAAACACTGTCATGGGAAATCCTGAATTTCTTTTGCTACTCCGTCTTAAGTTATGGAGAAAAACTTTAAAATAGAAATTGCTTCCTAGAGTTTATGCTACTCATTTCATCTTACATTCTGCTTAAAAGAATCCAGAAAAAAAAGTTGCTCAAGCATCAATGACAAACCCTACTCTATCAGGAGGACTTTACAGCCCCTGCAGTATACTCTGTCATTCTATGGATAATATAACATGATCAGGCATCAGAATAGGTTGCCCAGGGAGGTGGTTGAGATGCCATCCCTGGAGGTGTTTAAAAGGTGTCTGGATCTGATGCTGGGTGATGGTTTAGTGGTTTAGGGATTACAGAGGTAGTGCTGAGTGAAAGGTTGGATTGGATGGTCTTGTAGGTCTCCTCCAACTTTCATGAATCTATGATTCCATGATGATTAACTTGTTTTTACAGGCAATTGAACATGAATCTTAATTAATGTTAGAAAATTAGAAAAGTTTTATCTGCACCTTTCATTTTCTATTTCCTTTGGTTTTCCTTTTTTTTTTTTAATAACATACTGCGGCCTATAAGGAAATTAAATGTCTATTTAAGCTGATCAAGTATTCAGATCCTAATCTGGCAAAGACAAAAGAAATGCTGTATTGACTGTAGAAGAAAAACCAGGAAAACAACCCTTTTTAATATCTTCCAAAGGTTAGTTTAGTATTACAGGACTATGTAGAAGTTGATAAGAAGCATGAGCTGCCTGGGGCTGGTGGCCTGGGTCCTGCCTGCTGTGTTCTGGTAAGATCTGGTCTTCTGACACCTGGCAGAGGCAGCATTTTCCTATCTTGGCAGGAAACACATCGGCAGTGCTTGGATTATTAACATATGTTACAATCACAGAAATTTTAAATCAGCTTGAAACAGAGATAAGCCAGACACTGATACTGCCAGAACCCAACTCCGTGTCAGAGCTTTTATTTCTTCTATAACTTCACAGTTTATCCATATCAACTCCTGGAGTCCCATGAACAACACTCTTGGTATCTTTGTATGGTCCATTGCAATTAACAGAGCTCAGAGTGTAGTTGAAAAAAATACAGACCACTAATGAAATTGTCTCGTTTGACCAGTAAATACTATTATTTGTTTTTCCAATTATACTGTCCAAATATTGTGAAAAAATGTAGTTGATTTCTTTATTACAAGGTTATAATTTTGGATTACCCTAGAAATTATTCACAGCTCAAAATTTGTTGCAATTTTCTTGTTTACTCATTTCTTCTTAATATATGGGAAACAAATATTTTACCAAAAAAGTTAAGCCATGAAATAGAAAATGGCTTTATTTCATGACATATTTTCATAGCTTACCTTAGATAAAATCTTTTTATTCTGATTTAGAAAACACATTTTATTGAATAACACCATTGTCTCATCCTGTGACATTTACCAAGTAATCAGTAGTGGTAATTGTAAATGAAGAAACATTATCTTGTGGTAAAGCTGTTCTCTCAGCAATCATTTAGTTTGGGGAGAAAAGTCTTTGCCAGGCTTGGAGCTTAAACAACTCCATCTGAAGGTACTGCAAATATTTTCAATGAATTAAAAGATGGTTTTACTGAGCCACTTAAGCCCGAAAGCAGAAGGTTTGTTAAGTCGTGTAATCATCATTATGGTTATCAAAACTGCAGGTCCTGGATCCAATACATAAATGCTTTATCTTTGCCTGCATCTCAACTAATAATCTCTCACACAAAAAACATGTCAGAACATTTGTAGATTTTCATTAGCCTGGGGGGGGAAAAATGTAACCTTCTCAAGGAAGTTCATGTGTGGATATTCTCTTGGTTCTCCTAAAGCAAGCATAAAACCTTAATAAATGAACAAATGCCAAGTTCTTGCCATGCTCCCAGGGCTTATATATGTAACCCAATTACTTTCTGAAAAGGGCAATCTAAAATAATGAAACTCATCAAGAGGATCCTCATGATATTTAGGAGTGACTGGGTAAAGAGAACCACTTTTTAAATATTAACTGTTACATGAAAGTCCAACCAATCCATTTGGAAATTTGCTTACTGCTTTTATGCATATGCAACACTGAATCCTCCACTGACTCTGTGATAGCAGAAATTGTGTCAGCACTTCTCTGATAACAGGCTGGGCATGGAAACTGCATTTGGAAAGGGAAAATTGCACAACATGACTGTTTAGTCAAAGCAAGTAAATGTGTCCAAGAGTAATTCAATTCCTAATGAAAATCTTTTCAGGTACAAAGGCCTGGCTTGGCTGCCCCTTTGGCTGCAGTTCCCAGTGCACAGAGGTGTCTCAACTTCAATTGCTGGCAAAGGACTTGCTAATAATGGTTGGAGACTTTTGTATTTGGAAGATGAATATTATCTCAAAAGCTGAGTCTCAGCCCTGACAAGCAGCAGGACTTTACAGACAGTGCTTTTGATGAACACACTTGTAAAGGATTTGAAGTGCTTTGCCTGCTCACTGCACTCATTGCAGGTGAGAGAATTCCCACTTTTCCTGGCCAAATGCAGGGGACTGCCTTGATTGCAGAAATGCCTACTTACTGCTTTTTCTGCCCCTCTGAAGTCTTCGCTTGGAGAGGGACTAAAACTGTATGATGGTTGGTTTGGAGGAACCTGGTTTTTAGACACTCTTCCCTCTGCCTCCCCCAGCCTGGGGACAGCCCCCAGAGAGGACTCAGAAGATGAGGAGGTGCAGAGCAGCACAGAGCTGATGCTCTCAGGTCAGCCAAAGGCAGTCACTAACACACAACCAACTGGGAAGGGCATTTCTAAACAGTTTGGCCTTTTGCACCTAAAAAGTCTACCTGGCTTCTGCTTTAGACACCCTAATCTCACTTCAGACCTTCTCCTAAATTTCTTTTATGCTTGGAAGCAAAGTGCAATGTCTAAGTGAAACCCATGTTGCTGGCTCAGGTAACAATTTTTCTAAACATTTGGTTCCATCATGCCTGCCCCTAAAGAAATCTGATTTGTACTCTGGTATTTTTCAGTCTGCCACAGGCATTAGAAGTAAAAGGCAGCCTAAACCTCAGAATGTAACCTTTTGGAAAAGGAGATTTGGATTTATTCCACTGGATTTAGGACAAAAGATATTGAGATCATCTGGACTGCAAAATCAGTCAAAGTTAGGGTGTGTTGGAAACAGTAGTTTGGGTTCAGACAAGTTTCTTACCATGAATTATTCATGGAACGGGACTATTAAGAAGATTCTGATTCTTTTCTGTAAGACATGTAACTTTAGGGATGAAGTTACAGAGACTTTCAGTGCTTACAATTTCTCGGTGTCCCTCAGACAAGTTTTCTCCTTTCAAAGCTTAAGTTCAAGGTCATTATGGTTTTTGAGAATCTGGTGGCTTTTAATACTGTATAAATAGAAGCTGATGCATTCGTTAATGATCTTTTACAGCAAGGTAAAATACCTGGGTCATGAAGCAAAAAAAAAGGATAAGTTCTGATTTCAATTGTATCCTAAAAATGTATTAACTCTCTGGGCTGGGCTAGAACCAAACTGGAAATCTAGGGTGGAATCTGGCCTTAATCTATAAGTTTGGCATATGTCCAAAGTCTGGCATATGTCCCCTGGGGACTGGCGGGCCATTCCTCCTCTGCTGGCTATGAAGGGCACACAGGTACTAAATTCAGTGCTTTCAAATATCTGAGAGAAGCAAATTTCTGGTTAATTTACAGCAATAGGCCTTGAAACCTTTCAGGCAGTATCTTTATGACTTCCCAATTATGCTTTGTTCTAAAAACAAAGAAAAGTATATAGAAATATACATGGAAGAAAATGTGTCCTGTCTGAAGGCACATTTCCTGTAACAGGTTATTCCAACTCTACATAAGAACATTTGCAGGTTAATGTGTCAATGATAAAAACCTTAACTGGGGATTTGTATTCCTGGCCTCATAGATAGGAAGCCTCATGTGACTGGTAACCAGGCACTGAAAACTTCATTTTGAAGAAGGAGAAGAAGGACAAAATTGTGGTTTTGTTTTTGTTTAAGTTTTTGTTTGGTTGTTTAAGTGATTGATTTTTATTCTTTTTTAAAGAAAAATAACAAAAAGAAGAACTGAACATGCATTAAAGACTTCTGTAATGTCTTATGTTGACTCCGAGTGCTTACAAAATTTTGTCCTATATTTGAGAGAGACTTGTGCTGAAGGTGGTGCCTGATCCTCATGCATGTAAGCTCTATTGCCAGTCTTTTTCTAAGTGAATAGCCTGCTTTGTGAAAAGCAGTTCATTGGTGGTTAACTTTCTTATTTTCCTTGAAAAAGAGCAGATCTACCAAATTAAACTGAGACCTGCTGAGATAATCACGTTGAACTGCAAGGGGACTGTACCCTTAAAACCCCTCCTGCAGCTAAGGGAACTGCTCTTGAGTGAGGTGGTGGCTGGCAACCAAAGTGGGGGAGCCCTTAGGAGACCAGGAGGGCCATTAATTTTAGAGCAATTGTGCGATGCTTAAATGGCCTGTAACTCACTCCTGCAGCATGAAACACAACGTGCACAATGTTCCCTCATAACCTGCTGTGCTGTGGGCTGCTCGCTCAAGCACAACATCACATCATATTGTAGCTATCAGAAATCAGTGAGCAGATCCAATCACTAATTTGGAGACTGCTCATCCACCCTGTTTTGTCATCAAGCATTGGTTCTGCATTGCCTCCTGGGGGAAGCTTTCATTTCTTTCTGTTTTAGACCTTCAGCTCTAGTACCTGCATTTTGGATCATTTCACCAGAGGAAGATGTTTCTTTGTAAGGTTTGTTTATAATCTATTAGGAATTGGCTTTATTTGAAGCTGTGAGAGGAATAGGGAGAGCACGGGTTGTGGACGCTGTCTGCAGTGATTCCCTTGTGGTGTTGAAGGGGTGGTGAGAACAGATAAAAGCGGTCCAGAAACAGTGAGCAATTAACTGGGAGGTGCCTTAAGAACTGGAGAGTAAATAGCTGCTCATTTGATTCACTGTGCTTATATTTTTGTGTCGTTTTCCTGTGCAGAAGAAAAACAAGTTAACAGTGTTGGTCTCCTGAAGCTATCAAAAGGATCTGGAATAGACTTTTCCACATGTTCCAGGTGAATTACCTTCTGCAGGGAATGATGTGAGGGGATCAAATGGCCTCCTCTTCTCCTCCTGTAGTTGTGAAGGGTCAAGGAACAACTGTAAAACCGACAGGATTGACAGGTTAAATCCAAGTTCTCTCCATTCCTGCCATTTCACGAATGCCCAGGGGAGGAGGTGATCTGTCCTGGGCGCCTCTGGCACAGTCAGGCACTGCCTGGCGGGAGCTCTCCACCGATGGGCGCCGAAGGACAGCCTGCACCCCTCACCTCCTCACTGGTGCGCTCCATTTTAATCTCCACAATGTGCAAATTCTCTTGAAGGTTTGTGCTTGGTAGGATGTCACTCAACACCTTGGTTTCAGCACATGGTTCTGCTGCTGTTTCTTTACAGCACAAGCAAACACTGCCAGCATTTGGAGCTTTGCTGTCTTTCTGTACCTTCCCTTTTGATCATTCTGATCATTAGTTTGTACTTGTTGACATTTTCAACTGTTGTCTCTAATTGCAGTGGTATAATGACATAATTGTTTGCCAGATCTCTTTTGTTTTAACTCAAATTTACATTAATTTAGCCACAGCTTCTCTCAATTTCTTTTCAGCAAAATCCCTTTGTTTAGACTTGGGCCCAAACTATTTTTTTTGGAAAAAAAAAATTAATGAAAAGAAATGGAAAAGAAATGTTCCTAACTGCCTCCTTTTGACAAAGGAGAATTGGAAAATATAACATTTCTTACTTTCCTGAAAGGAATCCAACTCTTTGTGAAAAGTCCTTTTGATTTTGATGAATATTGAAGACACAATTTTTATTCAGCTTAATTCATATCCAGTCATTGCTCTTGTTTGTAAGAGACACCCACTTGTTTGCAGAGCTCCAAAAGTGGTCATTGTGAGGAAAAGCATTTTTGAAACATAAATTAACTTAATTATTTTAGTTATAAGAGAATATTTAAAACATATTAGAGTTTTCAATATTTTTTCTTCCTTTTTCCTCTCCCAGTTTTTCCTTTTTGGAAGAAATAAAGATATTTTTATTTTTTCCAATTTTCTCAATTTTGCTATACTAGAAGAAAACTTAAGGAGGGTTAGGATTTTTTACTTCATACAGAAAGATTTTTCTTGACAAATCAAATTTTAATTTGACTTCAGCACCTGTGAGAACCTTGACCAAATTCCCATATAAATTGTCCAGATCAGATTTTAAAATTTCCCCCACGAATATATCTTTAATTCATCAATACTCAGGTTTCAAGAAACATAACATCACTTTGCCTACCTTACTTCAAACCAGAAAGCTGTGTACAGACACATGGAAAATATTATTTCCAAAATGACACAGAACTGGAAAAACTTATCATTATTTACTCAGAGAATTTCTTTTTTTTTTGTCTTTAGTGGACAACAAATTTTGTTCCCATTACCATTAATTTATACCTGTGTGAGGAAGAAACATAAATGTTCCAAAACAAAGCAGAATAAAAGGGGGGATTTGAACAATAGCTAAAAAGACAGCTGAAACCATATAAAACAAATCCAGTTTTTATCTCCTGTAAATCTCTCTCATTCATGCCATACATCACTGGCTATGATCATCCCTTACCACCCTGTGTCCCTTTTGGATTGTGAGGTATGTAGAACTGGAGCCTGTCTTTAAAATTTGGCAGGCTGACATGGATATCAGGAATTCTGTACAAATACAGCCGTATGATTATGGCTGCCTCTACCTTCACAGTTGTGATGGGTGCCGGTCTCTGGCTTCTGTGTCTACCTTGTGACTTTAGAAACAGCATCCAACAAACACCAACAGTCAAGGAAAACATTTCTCATTCACCTGTCAGGAGTGACCTTGCCAGCTGGACAAATCCAGTTCCATCCAGCAGAGATATCTGTAGAGCAGCTATGAAAATATTATACAATAAGAAAGTATCCTTATAAATTTTAATTCATATGTATAATAGCAAGTCCTTTGAGTGAAAATGCAAAATGGGCAATTTCAGGTCATTAAGGAGAAAGTCAATGGTGCTAAATACATGAAACTGAACTGTGAGGCCTGGGAATGTGACCTGAGAAGCGAATCATAAACCAGACAGACAGATAAGAAGGGTTTTTTTCTCAGAGTTCTGCAAATCACACAACTTAATCTTTGTAAGGGAGGGAAGTGGGGAAGTGTTGCAAATGCTGCCTAATATTTTTCTGAAGCTCATGTCCTCTGCAGAAAACCCTAGTTACCATGCTGAAATGATTAGAGTGATTGTACCATGAAATGGCTTGGATTTGCTCATCTGGCTTCAAGTTCAGAGGAATGACCAACAAGCTGACTTATGTTCTTAACAGTGTAGGCCCAGAAGGGTTCAAGCAGATGTTGCAGGCTTACTCCAGGCAAATACATGAAGTTTTGTGGTTTCTCTTAAGTGTTTGCTAATATCTACCACATTGCAAAGTCAAATGTCCTTTCTCAACAGAGCTGACTATTCATAATACAATACAGATGATTTAATCTGTGGTTAGGACTTTCCATTTCCACTAGAGCTGTGTAAAGTCGGAACTGCTCAAACTTACATTATACTGACATACAAACCAAAAAAAAAAAAAAAAAGGGTCAAAAATCCCTGTCAGTCCCGAACTCTGAACCCATGCCAGTTCACATATCTGCATTGGGTTGTGTAGTGATGCTGAGACACTGTGCATGTCCATCTCCTACTGTGACATTGCTCCTTCAAGTCCGCAACTGAATGAAATGGGAGATTTTTTATGGAAGTTTTTGATGCAAAAATAAATAAATATATTTTCAGAACTAGAAGAACCAGGATCTCAAATGTACTTGATTCTGTTGTTTGCATCAGATGTTCATCCACTCTCCTCTCTTATTTGGGACTCATATGGAAAATAAATTTTTAACACTGAAAATATTATTTGCCATTAATTATCAGGTAAGTAGTTTTAATATGATCATTCTTTCAAAGTTGACTTAAATTCTCTTTGCAGACCTGACCATGTTGTAATTCTGGAGAGATTTGTTTTGTTTTGTTTTATTTTGGTTTGTTCCCAGAAAAGGGGTTTATTCAAAAAACGTGATGTTCCTGAAGAACTCAAAGGAATATCTTTTGATATTAGTGAGTCGTTTTGGACAAAAACATTGGGTGATAAAAGATTTAGAAAATCCTGAACAATTTGATTTGACATCTTTAAACAAAGACATTTATTTGGTTTTGCTTGAAAAACTGTTTTTTATAATAAATGAAGACAGAAGACTGAGAGATTTGAGTTGCACAAACAATATATTTTGTGTTTGAAGAAATACCTCTGCTGACAAAAAATGTATTCTGAGTTTCTGTTGGTTTAACAAAATAAACAATGGGTTTTGGTTGACTGAAGATTATTTTCTTTTTTATTTTTTTCAGTTTGGGCAGAGCATCAAAAAAAAAAAATCATTAATTTCCTACATAGCACTGCTTCTGAGTAATTCCCAGAACGAGGCAGAACAAAACAAAGTTTATATCTTGGTTTAAACACTGGCCACTTTGAAATCAATGGCAGAATTCCCATTAATTTCATTTGGGGCAGGCTTTTACCTTCATCTTTAACTAACAGCTCAGTTTTCCTTCATTATAGATTGCAGAAGTGAAGGAGATTTCTTTCAGTTCAAATCACTGCTGGTGAGTCTGTCCCAAGAGAAACATGCAATACACACTTCTCATTTCTGTCCTAAAAGAACACTGGAAAAAGCACATTTCACCAACTTTTGTAATGTATATGGGCATTTTCAAATGTATCTTAATGTCTTTGTCTATAGCAAACCCTGTTGAAGAAGTTAATAATTTCTGACAAGCACTTCCCTTGTGTCTGGATTTTGAAAGGAAAACCTAGAGCATAAAATGGCCCTGCTCTAGTCATTCAGTGGATTGAAACCAGCAGAAGCTGATAGCAAACAGTTTTTCTCAAGTGTAATTTTGGTTTGCTTTCCCATGGATCTTTACTTTGCCTTCTGCTGTGACCTGGCAGCACTATTTAAGAAGAGAGAAAAACAATCAAACTCAGAAATCTCTTTTAAATACTAGTTTCTTTTTGTAAGCTGTACTTTCTCTCTGATATCCAAAAGCATGGGAAAAAATTGTCTTTAAAAAAGCCTTCAGAGATCTTCAGAGCATGAAGCAAAACAGAGGGCCCCCAAAGTAGGAGCCTGCACCCTGGAGGGCCAGAGCAGCTATTTCCTGCTCCTGGGCAGCCCAGCATCATGCACCTCTAGTTCCTTCTGTTTATTGAGTCAGTGGTGAGTCATAGGAAAAATGCACTTTTCACCCCTGGATGAGAATAAAGCAGCATTAATTGGATCATGGGTTTATTTTTGTGCAGCTCTATGGCTGTGGCCTATCTGAAGGTTTTTGAAAATTCAACTATTTTTATGACAGACCTGGGGATGCAGTGACTTTTCTAGGTCTAGCAAGTCATCATATACATCAAGTCACAGTATCTGATCATGTGATCTTTGTTACTGAAACTCAACTGCGTACTGAGACCTTGGGTGCCTAGTGTTGTGTGTCTTCCTATCTTACAAAATGTAGCTTGGTAAGAAAGAAAAGGTTAATGTGGTCAAGGGGGATGTAGTGGGATCCTAACCTAAACACCTGCTGATGGCATGGCATCCCACCCTAGTCTGCAGTGACATTGCTGATGAGATCTTCACTGATGGTCATGAAGGCTGAGACTCCTTGCACTCATCTGGACATTTACTTCTGAGTACTCCCTGAACTTGGGGAAGATTTTTTTCACCTTCCTTTTGTCTGCTGGCATTCTCAAAGTTAAAAGTTAAATTAGGTGTAGGTATTTATTTAGTTTTCAATGTGTTCCCTATATAACTGTGGTTTTCACCAATTTTCTACTGCAGTCATGAGCACATTATTCAGGTCTTGCCTTGTTTTCATTTGCTCATGGTAATATGTCTTTATGTTTTTAAGTAAAATCTCTTGCTGCTTGTGACTGGAGATCCCTGGGGACTTGATCACAAGAGCTCCCTTGTGACTTGCCTCCGTGGGGAGGCAAAATTGATAACAGCTTTCACCTTAACCAAATTAGGAGCATAAGTTTCTAACACAGTGTTAAAAATAAAAGGAAACAAATTTAAAAAAAAATGCAAAGAGGAAGCAAAATTCTAACTTCACACAGAGTAACAAAGATCCTGAATTTATGAAAACACAAGGATCATGTTCAGGCATCAATCTATAAATGCTAAGGCATAAGACATCCCATAATTAGAAAGAAAACAGTTACAGGAGTGAGCAGAATATTTCTTTAATGTGGCAAATTAAAGTAAGAATTTTAGCTTTGTGAGGAGTCATTTGTAAATACAGATGTACCTCCTCTACCACATGTTTCTTCCTCTCTTCCTGCTGGACCAGCCTATCCCTTCTTCCCATTTTCTGCTATAACAGCAGCCAGGCTTTTCCTTTCACTTGCTCTGGCAGCTGCAGTCCCACCCTCGTCCCGGCACACAGTGATGACACACGTCTATTGCAAATGATCATTTTCCCTCCTGCCTCCCAGCTACAAATTCCCATCACGGTATACCCCATTTTAAATCTCTTCTTTATTGAGTTTCATCAGCATAAGGCCATTGTTAATACATCTGTTTGAAATAAAAAATCATTTCCCTGTGTCTGCCACCCTCTCTCCACTACAGAGTCACACCCCATCCCAGGTTCCAGCCATGATTAAGCAGCACACATGTGTTTCAAATAGAAGCTATCTTCTCTTCACACATCCCCCTCCCTCTCACAGCTGTAGATTTCCCTACTGCATTATCCTCATTTCTGCCTTGTTTTCAGCCATGCTCCCTCATCAGTGTCTTCCCTGTTACTTAGATTTTTGTATGCATGTGTTTAGCACCTTTCTTTCAAAGAAGAGGCTCAAAAAGTTATATCACTATCACAGTCTTCATTTTATACCAGGAAACTCAGGCCTGCAGAGTGGGAGAAACTTGCTGCTTGCTCCAGAGTAGGTACAGAAGGCTTAGGAATGGCATCTTGGATTCTCTACTGGTGCAAACTAGAGCTAGAAATCCACATCTTTGGGCTAATGGGCATTTGACCTTGGGCTGGATTGTTCTCTCTCCCTTCTACACTCTTTGGAGACAGGTGTATTTGGGAAGCATAACTTACCTGTTCTTTATATACAAGATTTACTGTGGGTTGTTAAAGTAGTGGGTTTCAGACCTACAGGCACATCCTTTCATCTGTTTTTCAATGACCAGAGATAGTCTTAAATTTGTGGAAGATCAGGGCATGGGCCCATCCTTGCTCCCATCTGCACAGCAGATGGCTTGTGCATGTCCCTGGTTTAACCCAGCAGGGCTCTGGGTTATTATGCTGGCTGCTCGTGCCTCCAACTGCAATTATTCACACCCAGACTGTGTTTCAGTCTATATTGCAAAACCTCTCAACACTGAAATACTTTCCCCTTCCTTTGCCTATGCTGCTATAAACATAACCAAAGCATGATGGTGCAGGCAGTCCTTACACTTGCTGTATTTATACTGTATCCCAAAACTGGTATTGTCACCTCCAGCTACTTAAAAATTATGAGTTTGTTCTCCAATGCATTGCCAATACAAAAGAACTAATTAGCAAGCAGTTGTGCTTGTCTGGCTTCTTGCCTTGAGCCAAGATTTTCAACTTTCCTCTGTGACTGTAGTATTTAGATATGTAAATAGATTTTTATTACTTTTGTAAATGAATGCTGGAATTCCAGTTTAATCTCCTGGTTTGGGAAGGTGATGTTTTAGGAAGAAATCACACCCTTTGTTGCTGGTCTCACAAAATACTTAGAAATGCTGGGATCATATTGCAAAACTTGCCTCCAAAGGAAAATTTGTGTATATACCAAGTAACATTCCACCAAAGGTAAAAGGTTCTGGTCATCTGTGTCACCTGTTAAATGTCAGTACCTAAATAACAGCAAAAACAGTGAAGGAAATCATTCAGAGCATTGTGCAATTTTGTTTCTAAAACATTATTTTGAATAAAAATGTCAACAGGATTGACAAGTGGTTCAAGTCTTAAATAATTTCTCTATTGTGAAATAAGTATATTTAATTTTAAAAAAATTTTCCACAAAAGAAAAAGGACTGTGGAGAGGACAGTTATCTTGAAGTAGATAGCTAGAACTACAGCATCAGAAACAATTTTTCTGACTATATTTGTAGAAAAGCCTGTGGTTTTCCTGATTTTGCTTTTATTTTGTGACCTTCATGGCTGACAAACTCACTAGAATTCAAATATTTAAATATTAAAGAGTTGAATCTAGAGACAAGTCATCTGATAGAATAAAAATATCTCAGAGCAACTCAGAAAACCTGTCCAAAAATTGCATTTTATTCATATATTTATATAAAATACTGTATTGGTCCTTTGCAAAAATGTTTGACAATGATGAAGTTATAGAAAAAAAACTGAGGGAATGCTTGAATGAAAATATGTCATTTTCTGGTTAAGACTCCGAACCAAAAGGACACCAAAGGAGTGACATTCAATGTTGAAGCCTGTGTGTGTTTTCACAGAGAGCTTCTGTATCTATTTGATTTCTGCAAATATGATAGGCCACAAAGTGAAATAATATAGAGAGAGATTTTGGATACAACAAAACTCTTTACTTGGAGAAATTAACACTAGATAATGAGGTCAACTTTCATATAAAGCAGCAACCTCCAGCCTGTGACATACTGGCCATTTGTTCCCTGTAAGACCATCTTGACATTGTGTGTTTACCAAAGGAGTAGAAAAGTCAGAGCAAGGCTGTAGGGAGAGTCAGGTGAGCTGCACCTCAGCCCAGTCCTCTCCAACCCACTGCACAGAAAGCCTGAGTCAGTCCCAGGCAGCCGTGATGAATGCCTGGCACCATTAGCACACCTGGACTCGTGTAGATTGCTGGCCTGGAGAAACTGAAACAGATGTTGTGTTTGTGGTATTGACTTGTAAAACAGCAACAAACAAAACCCCAAACAAACCAACCAAGTGACAAGCAACAGAGTAGCACTAGGTTCCATCCCTCTTTAAAAGAAAAAAAAAGAAAAAAAAAAAAAAGGGAGAAGGTGCTGTTGGGAAAGTGGAATTTTGCTTCCACACATCATCATCATTATTATTATTATTATTATTATTATTATTATTATTATTATTATTATTATTATTATTATTATTATTATTATTATTATTATTATAGGAGTACCTTAAATGTGGGACCTAACTTTTTAACATTCCTCTGCTGGATTTGTCCCCATGGCCTCAGTCAAACTGGATACTGAATTTGTCTGAAGCAACAGACCTTGATTTACCTCTCTCATTTCTTCATGCTCTCCTGTTCAATTGACCTAGAATGCTAAAGATGTCTCTGAGGGAACATTATGATGTAAGAGAGACCAAACAAAAACCTGAGATTTTTATTTTATTGTTGTTCTTACTTCTATTAAAAGTTGTTAGACAAAAACAAATGATAGGCAATTTCTACACTGAGGAGTTTACAACAGAAAACTCACTCCTGGATAATTTGTAATTTTCTGAGTGTTGGCTAAGATGAACAGTTAGTCTTAGGTGTAAAATGAGAAATAAGGCAAAGTTAATAATGACTTTTCCTTTTGTTGCTGTAAAGTAGGGAAAACTGTAGTTTTCCTGTTCAGCTTTGCTTTCTGCAGATTCTTGAAGTTCTTTGTGGACACAACGGAGTTTAAAGGAAAATGTGGATGGAAATGTTACCCTTTCATGTAAAATGTGTATTCCTCTGCCTGTGCATTTCCTCAGCTCTGCTTATGAAATCAGTACTCATGAGTGAGCTCCTCAGAGCTCTCTTTATAACACTGTAGAAAATAAAATTGTGGGTTTGGCTAATTTGTTGTTCAAAGAACTGTTAAGTGAGTTGTAGATGCAAGGCCAAATACTTTTCTGATTTGGCCCCCTGCAAGGACAGAAATTTTGTGGGGATTGGATCAAAACACAAGTAAGCAAAGCAAGACTTGCAGAAGTTAAAAATTGTCTCCAACCATCTTTTATTTTTCACTGCTGGAAGTGATACCTTAGCAGGAGCCTGGGATAGTACAAATATACACTCTGACTTCCAAACCCCAGTGGAATTTTCAGGCCTGGTGGTAGAAGTGCTTTATCTCAAATAACCACTCATATCATTCCCTTGGTGGTTCTGCAGTAGAGTTGTGAGAAGCCACGATGTGCAGGCAAGCACGTGTGTGCATGATGTAGGATGTGTGCTGCAGGCTCTGCATGATCAGCAAGCATTTGGCAGCTCTCAGCCTTAACAGCTTCCTCCTCACAAGCCCAATGAAAGCCTTTTTTTTTGTACTCCCACCATAACTGTCAACATATTAAAGAGCTATCTATCCCTTCAAGCTTCAAGGCATGAATATTTTCATACTGAGCCCTATATTCCTATCCAGTTAGTCCACATGCAACAGGTTTCATGGCTGGTTTATTCCATTCCTCCAGTGAAGCAGAAATTTTCTACAGATTTTTTTCTCACAGTTGAGCTGTTCATGTGTACTACAAAATGTGTGCTTTCTCTCTGGATCTGCTGATCACTAACAAGGGCTGAAGTGTTGCTGAAGCCTTTCTGCACCTAGAATTACCCTACCAACCTGTCTATTTTCTTTGAACTAGTACTCTGCTATCATGTTTTCTTAAAATTGGCCGGTCATTCAAAAATTAGCTGTGGGGACAGACACACACAGAGTATGATCAAACAAGATTTGTTCCCTTGGAAGACTGGACTAAAATGACATCTCAGTATGATACACACTCATCTTTCTTCCTGCATGGGATCAGCTATCCTGAGCCAGGACCATTCAAGATATGTGCATACAGCCATTAGCAACAAAGCCACACAGAGGGAACATTTTATTCAATACAATGTAAAATTTCCCAATACTGTTTGGTCTTGTTGCTGTTTGTCTGTGCAATGGATCCATTCTACTAGTTTCAAGTCTCTGTGGTCAAAAGCTAGGCAATTCTCACTCAAGCTTTTTACAAGGTGTCTCCAGGCTTCTTCTTTTCAGAAGATTTAATGGGTCTTAGAAATTACATCACCTTTTTCAATTTTGTTTAAAAGTTAGGCTTCTAATCAAAGGTAACCATTGTTCATTCTATAGTCAGTAAATAAATACTTTCAGGAGAGTCAATTATCCTGAGAAAAAGAAGTAGTGCTAAGAGCAGGCAGTGGTACATTTTCAGACCTGTCAGACTCATCTGTGTCTCTCCAATGGCTGGAGAAAGACAGATAGGCAGATATGTGTTGAGATGAGATCTGGACCTGTTGGCTTCACTGGGAATCGCTCATAGCCTCTGGAGGTGCAGAGCTGTCCTCAGGTAACAAAGTCCACATGTTGAACTCCTTGCTGATTGTGTAATGCAGATACATGGCCAGTGGGGACCATGTTATGGCTGTGAAAAATTCCTTTCTGTTTGTGAGACAAATGGGGGTTTAAAAGAGATAGAAACTGAGTACGTTTTTTTCATGTGGTCTGGTCATTTTTCTCCTAGTAGAAAAATTAGGAGGTTTATGGTATTGCCTTGTTGCTGCTTTGTTGCTTCTCTCCAAACCATCACCAGAGGTAGGCCAATAGCATCATCTTAAAAGCAGGAATTAGTGTGTCAAAACTGATCTTGCCTTAACTCTCCTTATGTTGTTATGCACTGACGAGTGACAAACTGCACAGAAAACACGGTCTCCACATTCTCTGAAAAAGACTGCTGAAATATTTGACAAGCTTCAGTCAAACCAAGCTGTTTGCTTCATCTTGAAGCCAACTTGCCAAACAATCTTTTGACATTTTGTGGTATTTTATGTTGGATTCTTCAGTGTAAGAAGGTGTAAAAAAAGGTCAGTGTTAAGTTACACCAGACCTCTCTGCTATGTTGCTGTAACAGCATCCCATGTTGGAGTTCTCAGTTTTTCAGCTGCTCATCAGAGCAATTCTCTGTCATAGCTGTGTAGTGTCTTAAAGATATGCCAGATATTAGATATGTTTGATACAAGGCAGCACCAGCATACTGTCTTTTGAATGTATTTACCATGCACATTTTAATACCTCAGCTCTGGTCCAATGGTTCATTTGTTCCAAATACTTTCAAACTACTGTAATGGTTTAGATTTTTTTCTTATTTTTCTGAAGAGTCTGTTTCTTTTCCCTCAAGCTTCAACTGGATCTGTTATATACAGTTTTGTGATCTGATATCTGTTGTGTTCTGAAACACTGTGAGAAATTTCCAAACACTCCCAGAAGCACAGACTAAAGGTCCCAGCTCCTGTCAGTGGGATAAATTATTACTGTGTTCAGTTTATCAAAATTAGGGTTCACGTCTGTGTGTTTCCCATACTCTCTCATTTCCCTTCCCTTCACTATCTACCCTCTTTTGTTCCATGTGGTACCCCAGTAGCTCTCTGCCACAACCTCAGAGGTCTCTTGATGCCACTTGCCTGCCTTTTCCAAAGGTTGCTGACCTTTTCCAGAGGACATAATTCATAACATTTTATAGGGAACAGCTGTTCCTCAAGAGTAAACCAGCTGTCTATCTAGACAGCTAAAATAAACATAGAATAAACCAATTGTCTAGAATAAACCAATAGTTTGTACCTCTGCAAATCACTTTTCTACCACCCACGACTAGACAAAAGAGAGCCCAGCCTTTCTAGCACATCGCTTCATCTCTCCTCTCACAGGACATTTTTACTTCTATTTATTCATTGCATAAGTGAAAACAAACATCTTTCACTGCCCATCTCTAAGGTTATAATTTTCTCTCTCTCATAATTTTGTGCTTTTTCTCCAAAATAAGGTAAAAAGAATTGCCAGCAAAGCTGTTGAAGTCTAAGTTTCTAAAATTACTTAATATTGCTCCTGCTTCCAATAAATCCCCATACTATGTTTGATTAGCTTGAATTTAAAAATTGCAGACATCTTGGACTCAATCTCATCTCTTGCAAATCAGGCAGCCCTTCTGCAAACCCAAACCAGCAAACTCCCTAAATCTTGAATGTAGTTGCACAGATAGGAGAAGGTGGCCATGCCACATTCAGCGGAGTGGTGAGAAGATCTTGCTGTCATTACAATTTGCCTGTACCCAGGTGTCTCTCTTGCCCTTTATTCAGTCTTACTTTGGGAAGGGTAGTGGTGGCACTGGTTAGGGATTGTCCTTTTCAATCCATTTGTACAGCATCTGTCATCACTTGGCCCACAGCTGCAACTGAAGGGCAACTCCATTGTGTATCTTAGCAGAAATTGGATTAGAAATGCAGAAATCCAAGTCCCTTTGACCTCTTTTCTGTACAGTAAGTTCTCACGAGATAGTTATTTTTGATTCTTTTTTTTTTTTTTTTGGCATGAATTGAGGTGGAGTAGGACAAAGAGATGGGTGATGCTAAGACAAACTGCCAAGCATCAGGAAAAAGAAGGACCTTCTTTTTGTGACCCTGGTTGTTACAGCTACTTTTGGCTTACTAGAGCTCAATGGAGATGTCTGGTTTTTAAATAAGAAAAGTTGTATTGACTTTCATTGATATCATAGGAAGTGTCCTCCAAAGTGTCCCAAAGATCTCTTTGTTGTAGAAACAGGAACATTGCTTTTGACCACCCTTGTCTCAGCTGCTGCCTCATGGTAAAAATATCTTATCTCTGCTCTGTCAGACTTCCCAACAAATGCAAAGTGAATTTCCACTCCAGGCAGGATTTCCTATGAAACTATTGACAAGATCTGCCCACTGTAATTTCTGGGGGAGCTGAAGGGCTTCTCTGAGCTGTCTGTGTCTGTGTGGCCTGGATGCCAGCTAGACTCAGTACAGTTTGAGGCTTCACATGGTATTCTTCATTGCAGCTTCTACTCCTGTGTTGTCTCCTCCTGTGCTCTTGGATTCTTACCTGCCACAGATTTTGCTCATATTCACTCAGAGCCTGTCTTCTTCCCCTCCTCCTCTAGTGCAGAAGACCAAGAGGTGGGAAAACTGGACCATGTGGATAAATGTTTATCTAGTGCATGATACAGTAGCCACACTTCAATGTACTGAATAAATATCCTGTTGGTTTGCACAGGAATTAGAGAAGCTGCAAATACAGAAGATAATCCTGACCTGCATTACCACTAATGTAAGCACTTTCTCCATCACCATTCATCACTTTGCTGGTAATTCATCAATTAATGGCTATAAAGTTCAGCTTTATATGTTATTTCAAGGTTTCTTGTCATAGGGGTCTCTAATATGATGATCAGGATTAGAGGATCTGTTTTAGGAGACCTTAACTCCAAGAGTTTCAAAGATGATTAAACACATTCTCCTATTTGTATGATTGGCTTCTTTCAGTTTCCACAAATATTTGAGGAGCTATACAGGAGCATCTTGGGTTCAGCCATGACTTCTTCAAATTAAGGAATAATCAGAGCTCTGTTCTATCTTCTCTTCAACACTTTTTGTTACATAGACCACCTCCTGATAGCCCAATACTTTCCTAAACCGTCTGCTTTAGTTTTTTTCATTGAACATTTGAGGAAGGGATGTGATCAACT